>NC_092076.1:19775090-20375090 GCF_039877785.1 Chaetodon trifascialis | reverse complement strand
CCTCACAAAACAAATTGGCAGTTTTAAAGGGGAGCAGCAAAAGGACAAAGACAGGATCTGCATCGATCAGATTTATTCTAGCCGATATGATCCATTAAATTATGCAAGGATCAGCCCTGACACCGATCCTTGAGATTGGGCTGGGAAATCTCTATTAATTATGGGAGCCTGCCAAACAATGAGAGAAAATAACATTCAGGTCCTTGTATCTCTGTACTATTAATGCTTGGCCAAAGATGACATGTCTTTTTACTGTTCAAAAACACAAACAAGCAATAATATCATTGCCTCATGTCAGTTTCAGACAGGTAACTCGGAGGTAGCTCATAGTTGTCTCAAGTAAAAGACAGCAAATGGTGTTGATGGAATGCCACTCTAAGCTTAGTACGGCAGAAGCTCTGAAATTGGTCCTTGAGAATGTGGGGCTTTGAAACAGTCTGTCCTGTCCATCTGTGAAGATACTGAAGCTCTGGTGAAAGTTCAGTCACTTTTGTTTAAAATTTCTGCAATTTTTTTGCTCCCACTTTCCCACTCTGTCATAATTCCTTTAATACATTTCTGACGTCACCATATTTGGTCAATGATCTTTCTGCCCCGGTTCACTTCAGGCCTAGGATTGCACAACCCATCACCTCCCAATCATCACCCTCAGGATGATCCAGGTGTTTAGACTGAAAGGTTCCATCTTCTATCAGTGGGCTTTACTCCACCACCACCTGTCTCTAAAGTTTTGGGGACTCTACCTATCTCCTATCTTCATGGGCCCATGCTTATTGAAGCTGTATCTCATCAAAGGGGTCTAATCACCAAACTCATTTCCTGTTGTTAACATCAGTGAAGGTCAATCTCTCCTGATTGAAATGTTAGCTCAAACAGAGTGCAGCGTGTGCAGAGCTGTCAACTGTATGATTAGGGTTTTCAGCCACTTTTGAATACTGTCAGATGTGAACAACACACACATAACTCATTTATCCAACACCAGCAGTTTGTCATTATTACCATAACTGACTTGAACTGAAATTTGTAATTAGCTTGGTACAAGCTAAACTACCTTTATCTAGATTTATGTCAAATGATTTCTCATTTAAGTCATTTGTTAAGCAAAAATGCCAAACATTTAATGATTCCAGTTTCTCAAAGGTGATCGTTTGCTGATTGTCTTACTTTATAGTAAACTGGCTGACATTGCAAAACGTCTGATTACCTGAATTAGATTAGCTGAATGAAATTGTGCTGTGATTTTTCTGATGCTTTATGGCCCAAACCATCTTTAATCTATCCATCCATCCATTTTCTATACCGCCTATCCCTTTCGGGGTTGCGGGGGGGCTGGAGCCTATCCCAGCTTCAACGGGCAAGAGGCGGGGTACACCCTGAGCCGGTCGCCAGCCGATTGCAGGGCAACATGTGAAGACAGACAACCATTCACACTCACACCTAGGGGCAATTTAGAGTCACCAATCAACCTAATGAGCATGTTTTTGGTCTGTGGGAGGAAGTTGGAGTACCTGGAGAGAACCCGAGCATGCACAGGAAGAACATGCAAACTTCGCAGAGAAGGGTCCCGCCCGGGGATCGAACCAGTAACCTTCTTGCTGTGAGGCACGCGCACTACCTGCTTGCGCCACCGTGCCACCCACCATCATTAATTGGGCACATAATTGACAAATTAAGTGATGAAAATATATATCTGTTTGAAGCATGACTGCAAGAATATAAAGGTCACTGTAACCACAAAATCTATGAAACTCCTTTAAAGCAGCTTCAGTCTCTCTGCTTACAGCTGCAGCCTGCCTTGTAAAGCAGTGCTGCAGCCCAAAACCACTACACAGAGATTACAGCCAATGCATTCCAAATACAACATCCCAAACTACCTTGCTGAGTACTGCATAATACTGCTTTAATATCAATATTAATATTAATAGCACAGGGAGGCTTATTCAGTCACTGATGCTGTAAAATTAAATTAATCTGGAGACTGCAGCATTGTGACACAGTAACCTTCAGAAATGCCAATGGCTCCCTTCAAGGCACAACCATCATTAATCAATTCATAACGACAGAGAGCAGCAAAGTGCCAGCACATCTCTAATTTACTACAGGCCTTAATGCTACAATGCAAAATACATCTTGATAACAAACAATATAATCAAATACTGATCTTCAAAAAATAACTATGCAAATGTGTCACTAGTTAAATACTTTGCTCTAAATACAATCTTGAAATAAGAAACAGAAAATTGGAAAGGTATGATATTATCTTCCTTTTGTCTGGTAGAGCACTTATTTCAGCTGAAATGTGACAACTTAACTTGTCAGCTCATATCATGTCTTAAACCCCAAACACGTTTTCAAGCTCTAACCTGCCCATTTCAGCTGTCACTTACTCTTAGTGTATCCTGCCACAGACACACCACACATGAACACACACGTACTCCACACTAAAAAATAAAGAGGGCATCACATTTACGGTGAAGAGTCATCTCTGCACTCTTTGAACTATACCAGTAAAACATGAAAGGACACAATCATCTACATCAGTGTAACCAGGCATCAGATTACATGCGGATGCAACAAAAACTACTATCAATGTACTTAAAATCATTTCATGATATTATCATATCAAATTAGTGAGTACTTTAGGGGACCACACAATAAATTGTTCAATTCCTCTTCACATCAGTTTGTTCCTTGGTATCATTGGTTTGATTAAAGGGAAGCATGTATCTTATCAGCCCATTGTGTCACAGCATGCAGAAAGAGGAACAGATTGCTACATGTGATGTGAATCATAGCTAAATACAAAATCTAAAATCCGTGAGTCAGTTTCCTCTCAGAGCAGTCATACTCTTCACCACACTTCTCACCTCGCTTCAGGGCCAAACAAACAGGATTTCGTATTCTCCACCTCAATTACATACTGTAAAGTACTGTACTGTACTGTACCTCAAAGTAAAGAAGACTTTGAAACAGCATTTTGGAAACAAAAATTCACTGAACATTGAACTCAACACTGCAATTACATGATAAAACATGAAATGTTGTGTTGTCTTTAATTAGCATGAACATTTTACAGAGTTTGGTTGGTGGCTAGTTCACAATTTCCATTATGGGTGTGGTTCTGATGGAGGAATATGGGCACAGAGAGCTCTACAAAGTCCTGGTCCTATAGCTTGAAGAGCTTATCAACCGAAATAAATGTCCAGCAAAGGTTTCATTATTAATCTTTTCAGCACCAGAACAGGAATGTAAAGAACGTCAAGTTTTTCCAGAGTTGAAATGCGACACAAACATGGCCTGAACACATATTAAGTTACGTGGGGAAGTTTGTAAACAGACCAAACTCCGTTCAAAAGTCGGACATTTTAAGGCTTTGCCGATACTAACACAGACAGACCAAACTCCGTTGAAAATTCATGCATTTTTAGGGAATGATTATCTGCCAAGCTGAACACCAAATACGTCAACGTAACTAACTGAATGGCTGCTGAGCTGGGCAGCCTCAGAGCTTCACATATGTTCAGGCGTGCTACTTCACCCACAAACATTGAAAACTTGAATGAAAACTGAAAACATGGGTGTCATGGTGGCATACGATGCTGGGATAAACGCCCGAATAAAGGGTCACTGGGACAAACACGTAAATGATGACAGTTACAGGACAACTGAACAGCACGCAGCAGAGTGTGTGTGTGTGTGTTGGTTTAATTACCTCACCGTGACTGGCACTCCGCCCCTGCGGGGTGTCCTCTGGTAGAAAATAAAGTTTGGAGCTGGACAGGAGATGGTGACTGGTCCTTTCCTCCCAGAGCAGCTGCAGCTCGGCGACGCACAGCGGCTCTCCCGGCTGACAGCGTACGAAGAAGAAGTCCCCCAGCGCCAGCAGCCGTTCCCGACGGTCCAGCTGGAATCGAAAACCCCTGTAGAAAATATACGGTCCGTGGAAACCGCATGGTGAGCCTACCCACTGCGGACAAATGGAAGAATGAGCGAGTGGAGAAAAAGACCGAAAGTCATAGCGTAAAATGAATCCCAAGATTTCACTTTATGAGCATCGTCACATATTATTCATTAATATTCCCCCATATTACTGCATTGTCGCCTTTTAACAAGTCCGTAGTGGAGATAACTGATCCGAATAAAATAGCAATATAACAACAACAACAACAACAACAACAACAATAATGATAGCGTACCGTGAGTGGGGCAGACTCCATCTCGTCTTTGCAGACTGATTAAACTCTCAACATGTTTTTTCCAAACTTGTCGTCTTGAATGGGCTGCAGGTCGGTCCTGGAAGGCTGCAGAATGAGCGCAGAGAGGAAGCAGCTTCTCGTCAATATCAAGAGGGAAGAGCTCACACACGCTGCCAGTAAAATGTACAAAAATGAGCCAACAATTTCACTGGACGATATGTTTACACAGACTCATTTTGGTTCGGAATTTCCATCCGGGGAAATCATTTTAGAAGTAGACAACATCGCAGTGAGCCCACAGCCTCTTGATAATCTACTGTGAATCCCTAAAAAAAATACCAAAACGTGGAATTAGCACAAACTGCTCTCACACATGTATTAGAATGAGGTTTGCTAAGAATATCTAGAGTTTCTGTTTTTATTGCTTTCATTTTAAGAGTTTAATGTCGCCATTTATATTATTATTAGTCTACGGATTTGATAGGACCTGTAACAAGGACAACTCTGTGTGTGTGTGTGTGTGTGTGTGTGTGTGTGTGAGAGAGAGAGAGAGAGAGAGAGAGAGAGAGAGAGAGAGAGAGAGAGAGAGAGAGAGAGAAACATACAGGCAGACTCTGCTTAAAATGGGATGAACAATTTATTTATTTTTTTTAATTTTTTGATAATGTCTAATAGTGTTGTATTTAATTGTAATCTTGGGTGACCAGCAGGGGCCTTTGCTCTGCTCTCTCTTTCATCCTCTCGTCTTATCTTCTCTCCTTCCCTCTCTGTCTAGGTCCTGTCCTACTTAGATCTCCAGCCACTGGCCTCTTGCTTCATATTTTTCTGGAATTTTAGATACTGCCATCGTTGTGATATTAATACAGCAATTGTTGTCTCCTTGGGACAAAGGGAAAACTACATTTTCTCATAAGAAAAGTTTTGTTTTTGTTGTTCTGGGGTGTCGGAAATAATAATGTGTGTCATAGTGGAGGAAAATTGGTGCAGCATCTGAGATGTCTTAGGATGTCTCATGCCCCAACATTGTGTCAGAATGTCTATGCTTCCTTTCATTAAGTTTGACAGCTTCTACAACATGTTCAGTGATGTTGACTCGTAAGAGTACAGGGGCCACTAGTCAAATGTGAACACGAAGAAGAGTGAGACAGTAGTTTTATTTCATTTCAGTGAACCTGTAACAATATGAGTATTATTCTAAAAAAGAAGTTGCAGCTGTGGTTGTAATGTCTCAACGTGCACACTACTTCTACTTATGGGGAAGAAAAAGACAGAGACCATCTTCACCGCTTGGTAACCACCACTGGTTCCTGCTTTATTTTCACCCATAAAACCCTGATTACATACAGAAACATCAGTTGATGGTCGTGGTGGAAAGTTGAAGTTTTACTCAAGTATTGCACTTAAGTAAAACGTTGAGGAACTTTTAATTTTATGTCACTTTTTACATCTGCACCACCACAAAGGGAATTATTTCACTTTTTACTGCTCCATTTATCTGACATCTATAGTTAGTAGTTTGTTTGCAGATTAAAGATTTTACATAAAAACCTAATTTTCTGAAATGCACTGTTAAAAATAAATCAGTGGTTTCCAACTTGACTTGTGAGCTCTTCCAAAAAAATAAAATAAAATAAAATAAAATAAAATAAAATAAAATAAAATAAAATAAAATAAAATAAAATAAAATAAAATAAAATAAAATAAAAAAAATTAGCATATAGCTTATGAGTTCCATCAAAGAGACATTTCCCCTCGAAACTCCTCACTCATCCATCCATCCATCCATTTTCTATCCCTTTCGGGGTTGCGGGGGGGCTGGAGCCTATCCCAGCTGTCAACGGGCGAGAGGCGGGGTACACCCTGGACCGGTCGCCAGCCGATCGCAGGGCACTCCTCACACAGTTTCTCTTAAATAACTGTCCCAAGGCCCAATGGGGTCACATTATTTAAGATTTTACAAATGAGATGAGACAGAAGTTAAGAGTACAGTAAAGTCGCTGTACATCATACAAATCATGAAACATGCTCTGATTGGTCGGGGTCCAACATGTGAACTGCTGTTTCCCTTGGCCAAATCGCAGCAACAATGTATGGCTCTATGAACACCTCAAAAGGCATTAGTATGTCTACTCTGCTCAGGAAACAATCTATATCATTGTGATATTGGCAGCACAGACTGGTATGTCCATAAAGCCTGACCTTTGTCACAGTTTTCATGCCACAATTGTCCACTACCCCCTCCCACCCTCACCCATATATCACCTCAGCATTACTGCATTATAGCACTTAAAGGTGCAGAAAGCAAACTTACTGCAGTCACTGCAGAGTGATATTATGGCAAGAGAGATGAATGATGAATACAGACAGCCATAGAATTGCTCCCTCATTATGTAAGAAACAATAATGCCTGAGAGGAGATGAAATCGAGTTGCTGAAATGAAGCTTGTGACTCATATTAACATGAGAAAATGGGGGAAAAATATTAAATTCAGTTCTGGAGGAGCAGTTGCTGAGTGTGTTTGGCAGGGTTTTTCTTTGGGAGGGGTTGAAGGTGGGGACTGTGGTGGTAATTCTGTAGTGAAAACAGGGTTTTAGATTACATGGTGAAGCAGGAATGTATGGGGGCCAGGAGAGGCAGGCAGGCATGCACCACCATCAACAACATCTGGACACATTAGACTGCAACTGAGAGTGGGTGTGTCTGTGAATGCACCCTGAGGGAGAGATTATGTTTGTAGTATTGTTATTACAGCAAGATCACTGTAGTGGTTTCTGTACTGTCATTTGCTCCAACTGCTAACAAATTAAACAAGAGCTGAGGAACAATATGGCCACTATGTGTGTGTGTGTGGTAAAGGTTAGTGCAGCAGTCAGTGTGCCATGTTATGTGTTATCCTTTGGCTACGTATAGTGTTAAGGACTGCTATGGCTGGAAGAAAATTCTTCATCAGCAGTCTTATAAATAACTGCATAATTTGGATTATGTGGTTAGACTATTGCACTATGCAGGATCTTTATATGAACTTTAACATTATTGAGAATAAATAATGTTTTACGATGCAACTAAAATTTTCATACTGTACACTCAAATAATGTTCAATAAAATGTATGTACAAACTCAGTCCATTCAACATTTTTTTTAGCTCAAGGTCTACTTAGCAGATTCCCAAACCTTAAGCCACAGGCTGTGGCCTTCATCAGCAGATGAAATTCCATACTGAGGTCATGGGATGACTTGAAATATCTCCATGGCAGGGTAAACTCCATCCACTGATGAAGGTCACAAGATGTGGCTGATAGCCCAGAAGAAACCTGGTAAATTGACTATTTTCTTCTCAAGTGTATTTAATTCCAATGCTTACATTGGCGACCTTCTATTTCCTGCCTTTGGATAATTAGCTTTTTATTGGCCACTGTATTATTAAAATAGATGCAAATGTATCACAGATGCCTTTTTTAAATTAGATACATGTGTCACAGCTCCAGGTTCATTCCCACATTGCCAAATTAGGACAGGGAGAAGTACCTTTGGTCAGGAAACTTTGCACCCACCTACAATATGTATATATGAGGTATGTCTGTTATCTGGTGTCAGATCATGAAACTCCAATCATGAAACCGCAACGGGTCAGTATAGCATATTAAACAAGTGCCAAGTTAAATCCAAACTCATCCATCCTGCAGAAATACACAGAACCTTAGGAGAGTGATCTCAGTTAAGTAGTGCTGATTTTTTTTTTTTAGAGGGATGTAATTAGACATCTGCTTCATGAACTCAGTGGTTATATTCTGCACTGATTAAAAGCAGTAAATCTCTGTTTGATTGGGATCGTGTTTCCTCCAAAGCTGCTGAGTAACACTGATGTCATTGTAAGAGCAGAGGTCAGTGATTCTTCCAGGACTTCCAGCTGAAAAATCAAGTATTGTTTTATAGGCCTCTAGACAGTCAAAATCTGGCTTTGGCAGATTTCAGACACTCATTTTTCTTACAGTTTTGTGCTATTTCAGTTTTCAGTTGTTCTTGCTTCGTCTTTGAAATGTTCAGGATCAGGTCTTTCCAAAGATAAAACTATTGCATCAGCTGGCAAGAGGAAGTCAAGCCATGTGACAGAGGAAGGAACTTGATAAACTCATTCAGAGATACTTGAGGTGGAAGTCTCTTTCTCATCTTTAATGGTTTTAATGTTGGAATTAGTTTATTTACATCCACCAGTAAACCCTGCCTCAACTCTTCCCATTAGCTTAAAAAATATGTCTAGCATATGCATGCAAAACTGTACATTACCTTTACAAATGAAATTATTTGATGAAGGAAAAGTTTAAAACATGAAACAAGAAGAATTTATCTCAAGGTCCACTTACTGGGCTGCACAGTGGCGCAAGCAGGTAGTGCGCGTGCCTCACAGCAAGAAGGTTGCCGGTTCAATCCCCGGACGGGCCTTTCTGTTTGCATGTTCTTCCCGTGCATGCGTGGGTTCTCTCCGGGTACTCCGGCTTCCTCCCACAGACCAAAAACATGCTCATTAGGTTGATTGGTGACTCTAAATTGTCCGTAGGTGTGAGTGTGAGCGTGAATGGTTGTTTGTCTTGTGTGTTGCCCTGCGATCGACTGGCGACCGGTTCAGGGTGTACCCCGCCTCTCGCCCATTGACAGCTGGGATAGGCTCCAGCCCCCCCGCAACCCCGAAAGGGATAGGCGGTACATGGATGGATGGATGGATGGTCCACTTACTGGCCTTTTACAGAGTTTTCAACTAGATCTGATACTGATTAATGAATGTTAACACTTTCTCTTTTTCATGGATATGACCTCTCTTCCTCCTCCCCTTGATCTCAGAAGACATGTATCTGTCACTTAATTTAGAGGTAAAACTGTGATGGATGTTTATACTAGTTTGGGTCGTAACTGTACCATTTGAATTTCTTTCCTCTTCCAAATAATTCTGATCATCGGTGCCAGGGCTGGAGTGGGACTCATTTTCAGCCCTGGAGTTTCATGCCTCAAACCAGTCCACTTTAGATCAAGACCTATTATTATTGAAATCATGTAATTATAACCTTACATTTTAAGTCTACAATAGCGCACTGTTATGTAAAGCCTTGTAATTCAGTGTATTTTTCTAAAATTAATATAAGTAAATAAGTATAAATTAATATAAGTAAGGGTTGCTTCACAATGTAGATTTATATCAACATGAGTGCACAACCTCAACATTATTCTTTACAACACATCCTTTTCAACAATATCTGAATCTATATTCTGTTCAAACAAGTGTTGGTTTGGGCATGGAAAGTGGTTATATTGGAGCAAATGCTTGCTTGTTCACACACTCTGTCATACAGCTCACCTGTTCCTTCCATACTGACAGGAGCAATCCCCTCATCACTGCTGGCTCCTGGCTCTGCTTCCGACACTAAATCACATTTTAAAAATGGTCATAATTCTCAGCACAAATCTCCCCTTTTTACAAAGCCTTCTGATCAATTCAGGTCAGTCTCATTAATGTAGCGCTGAATCATCTAGCATCTCAGGGCACTTTTCATATAGAGCAGGTCTACTATGGAATCAGACTTGTGTCAAAATAATCAAACAAAATTTCTTCAATATCAAACAAAAATAAAAATTTGAGAGAGAATAAAACTCGCAAACAAATTATTTGTGCAATTGAGTAAACTACTGGTCTTTTACTTTTGTCATATCCTCTGTTTCTTTCTCACTGCTCAGACTTTTGCTCTCACCATCAGCTTTGCAGTCACGCTGCCAGCTCTCTCGTTTGCGCTCCCTCACTTTTTGTTTGCGATTCTGACACAAACCTCTCATGTGGACGGACTTTTTCAGGGGTGCGTCGCCATTGGCTAGTGAGTTTTTGAGTGACAGCTCAGTGCCCGGAAGTTGCCATAGGAGAAAGTAATCAATCGGCGATTCCTCCAACTGCGCATAGGCATGCCCCAGATGCAAACATGCAGGGCAACGCCGCCAGCCCCGGAGAGTGACTGAGGGAGCACAGAGGAGACAGCTGGCAGCATGACTGCAAAGCTGACGGTGAGAGCAAAAGTCAGAGCAGTGAGAAAGAAACAGAGGATATGACAAATGTAAAAGACCAGTAGTTTACTCAATTACACAAATAATTTGTTTGCAAGTTACAAGTTTTACTTTTGAGATGACTTTTTTTTTGCTTCAGTGAGTTTTAATCTTTCTCAAATTTTTATTTTTGTTTGATACTGAAGAAGTTTTGTTTGATTGTTTTGACACAAATCTGATTCCATAGTTCCCAGCCGTCACACATCCCTTTTAAAAACAAACATTGGTGAGTCGGCCGCCGTGGGAACCCGACCGTCTTTGGCTACAAGTGATCTGAGGTATTGCTACATACCAGGAGAGCTATTGCTAAGAAGATTAATCGGTACCACTTCGCCGTTAATACCCACATTCTGCTAGAAGGATGGCGTTGACAGAGATAGAGAAACTACAACTCGAATTTATAAGAGAACTGTGTTTGCTGCCCAGAGAAAGTTTAGTGGAGCTGGAGCGGAGTTCGGGCATGTTAGCGGCAAAGGAAGAAAGGTCCTCATCACGCTAATTTCAAGCTACATTCAGAGAGAGGAGTTAGAGGACCTTGATGATCACAGTATGGCTGACTTGCTCCATCTTCAAGATAAAATCTACGAGCTACAGGCTGTGTGTAATGCTAGTGCAACAAAACAAGCGGAGGAGCAGCAGAAAAAACAGGATGAAGAGGAGAAAGAAATATTAAAGGAAATTGAAGCGTTACAGCTCCGGCTAGCAAGCACACAGAACGAGAGAGACAGCAAGGAGAAAAGAGACACCAAAAGCAACGGTCACAACCATAGACATAATATACGTAGACGCCTCATTACGTGCTGGAGCGTAATCCAGCGTCGCCGCCATATTGGGTGGGTCTCGGGCTAGCACCAGGGCCAACCGAAGTCGGCGTAAAGAGCGCAACAATGCCCGTATTTTATTTAGTTATTTTATTTTATTTAGCTTCCCGGCCCCAGTTACAAGCCTAACAGGGTAGTGTAAGACGCTGGAATGACCTGGCTAACTTTTCCAGGCCTTAAAAAAAAAAAAGAAAAGGAAATTTAAAAAATTTAATGAGCATGTATATATGGGAGCTTTGTATGTATGTATGTATGTATGTATGTATGTATGTGTGTTAAAATCAGTGTATATCACAAACATCAGCAGTTTCAGTCCAGGCTATTGTGGAATCTTTGTCATCCTAAAGCTGTGAACAGTTCTTTAAATTTAGACATGTCAGGCCAGACGATGTGTGTGTGTGTGTGTGTATGTGTGTGTGTGTGTGTGTGTGTGTGTGTGTGTGTGTGTGTGTGTGTGTGTGTGTGTGTGTGTGTGTGTTTGAAAGCAGCAGTGGACTGTGGGCCGACACACATGATGAGTTGGCCAAAAAGAAAAAACCTTCCGCGTTTCGACAGTTTGTTTTGGTGAAGTTTTATTCCAACACAAATGAGTATAGAAACTTACTCAAAGTTTAATAGCCATGTCAACAGGTTATGCGAGATGTCTGGTTTTGCGCGTGCATGTGCCTGTGCTTAACTTTACATTAAATAAACTCAGCGCACAAAAACAAAAATGAAGAAATTCTTGTGTTATTGGTGTGTACATGAGGGTCATGAGGTCCAAGTCCCGCCATGGATTATTATTCTTTTAGCCATAAAATCCTTGGTCCTTTTATTATACTCAATTTTATAACCATGACACACTCCCCTCCAACACAGATGTTGTCCTCGACATCTCAGCCAACAGGTGAGTAATGTTTAAAACATTTACCTACGTCATAATATCATCAGGTCAATCATTCAACAGTCTGTATACAATCACTCAGCTTATTCAAAGTCCAGGAGTATGTTACACATGTATCAGCACTTTGTCCATCAGTCCATTCATGTTCGTGGAACAGTCCATCCGTGTGTGTGTGTGTGTGTGTGTGTGTGTGTGTGTGTGTGTGTGTGTGTGTGTGTGTGTGTGAGAGAGAGAGAGAGAGAGAGAGAGAGAGAGAGAGAGAGAAATCAAATAAACAATCAAACTGTTTCTTAATTAAAATATAAAATTCATTCATTCATACATATATTAATATGCCATACCATATGTCTATATTATGCTCTTTAACAAAGACAAAGTATTTCAGCATGAAAGCATTTGTTTTTAATGTGTGACAGCGTCCTGTATCATAACTACATCTCTGACTCATAACTACATCTCTCTCTTTGTAACAAACCAAACCGTGTGAAAATTGGGTAAAAATTAGAGGAGTTATGATGATAATTGTAGCTGGACATACACCTTCCTCCATAGAATAAATGCACTGGGGACGCATAGGAGACCCATCCAAGATGGCGGCCATGCTGAACGTCAGCTCCAATAGCAAGCGTCAGTCAATGAGGCGTCTACGTATATATGTCTTTGGTCACAACAGACAGGTAACAGAGAATACAGCCCTCAGCCCTCCACCTCATCACTGGCACAAAGACTTTAAAATTGCTGGACAAATTGGCAAACCTGGTCAAAAAGACAAACTGACTTTTTCAAGTTTAGCGAGACAAATTGAATATGGTTTAAGCAAGGTATTTCCAGAACTAGAGATTGTGGATGCAGTGATTAGAGCCATAGCGCCTGGTATGCAGCTTCGCAGCTATTTGGAGGGCAAAGTGAACCTGACCTTACCAACATTGAGACGAATCCTCCGTTCACATTATCAAGAGAAAAGTGCCACCGATCTCTACACACAGTTGACCCCTGAGGTGCAGGGATTTAAAGAAACCCCCCAGAACTTCCTCATTCACACTCTGGACCTGAGACAGAATATTTTGTTTGCCTCGCAGGAATCTGAGTCAGGTCTTCAATATGATCCTGGGCTAGTGCAAAGAATGTTTCTTCACACTGTGTTAACCGGACTGCAGAACAACAACATCAAGCGTGATCTTCAGCCGTCTTTGGAGCAAGCTGACATCTCTGATGAATTGTTGCTAGAGAGAATGAACACTGCATGTGCTTATGAGACAGACAGACAGATGAAAAAGAAAATGGCAGGGCAACAGAAAACCTGTTACCGTTCACTCAGCACAGTGAGTGATGTTTCTGCTGAAAAGAATGAAAAACCATCCACTCACAAAAATCCTAAAGTTTTCCCTGTCGTTCTCTCCCAGCTTGAGGAGATTAGATCTGAGATAGCTCTGCTGAAAGACCTGAAAGTTGAAGTGTCTCAAATGAGGGAGTCCATGCTACAGCCCCAGCATGCGCCCGGACCACAACCACCAGCAGAGGGTGCGGATGGCACATCAGGACTGCAATTCTCAGGTCAGCAGGTGCAGGATTTGTCACAGGGTTACTGGTCCAATGCAGGCTCTAGACACCAAGGTGGAACTGCCCAGTTCCAGCAAAGATTTGCCCCACAATGCAGCTTCCCTCCACTAAATCGTGGACGAATGAGGAGATGCTTTGGCTGTCAACAGAGTGGAGCTGAAGACTATTGTACACACTGCTACAGGTGTAGCAGCAGTGAGCATTTCCTTGCTGGATGTCGAGCAAGGACAGAGACAATTGAATGACTGCTAACGCTACCTCAGAAAGAGAGAAACAGGCTAAGAGAGCCCCATTGGTAGGAGAAGAAACACATGGTCAGCTGCTTCATCCAAGGTCAAAGGGTTCAAGCTCTGTGGGACTCCCAAGTGACAATAGTTGATGAGTTATGGAAAGAAGTGCACTTACCAGACACAAGACTGAGAGACATTTCTGAAATTTTGGATGTGGCACCGGGCCTAGATATAAAGCCATCAAATGGGGAGAGCATGCCATACACAGGTTGGGTTGAGATAGCTTTCAGGTTAGCTTCCAGGGCTGCATCCAAGACAGAAGTAATTGTTCCCACACTTGTGATGAAGGGGGGCAAACTTGCTCAACCAATCATTGGCTCTAATGTCATTAAGATAATTATTGATAGTGAAATGAAACGATCAGGCACTGTTCACAGGGAACATCTGAGTAAAACAGTGAGGGCATCATTTCCAGGCTACACAGACACTTTTGTAAGACTGTTGTTGTTGAGCAGGTCAGTGCTAAGCAAGCAAATGAGCACGTAGTCAAAACAAAAAGGGAGAGAATCAACATACCTAAACACCTGTCAGTCCAAGTTGAGTGTCACGTCCACATGGACTCTCCACATGAGGATGCGCTATTAATCTTTGATCCTGATGTGAATCCTCGCTGGACAGAGGGACTTGAACTGTGTGACATGCTAGTAGAGGTAACCAGAGGTACCAAAAACCCTCTATTACTATAAGTGTACAGAACCCCACTGATCATGACATAATATTAGCAGGGAGAACTGTTATGGGGACTGTCCAGCATGTCCAGGCAGTCTACCCCGCCTTTGTGCTGGAGAGATCTCGCCAACCACCGTCAGTCAAAACGAATCACATCACTGCTAAAGAGGATCAAACTGATGGTAATGTTTGGGACCCACCTGTAAATCTGAGTCATCTCAGCGAGACGGAGAAGGAGATGTTGAGAGAGGAGTCTGCCTCCTTTTCAAGAACAGATGATGATATCGGCTGCATAGAAAAATTGCAACTTAACAGATCCCTGAAAGACACTGAGCCTGTAGCAAAAACATATCTTTCTGTTATTGTTGTCCCGATGCGATCACGTTATCGGAAATCGGGGCCGATCATGTGACTGCAGACTTGATCGGATCGGACGTTGGCTGTGTCTCAATTCAGGGGCTGCATCCTTCGGAGGACGCATTTGAAGGCCGATTACGTCATAGCGCTGCGCGAAGGCTGTTCCAATTCGTCCGAATTTGAAGGGTCCTCCAAATGCAGCCGACAAATGCGTCCTCCTTTTCCCTGTTTTCGGAGGATGCATTGCTACTATCCTTCGCGGCCTCACATATCCCAAGATGCTTTGCGCACCGATTGTTTTTTTAACAATAGCATCCAACAGCACCAGCAGCACCATTATTATTGTTATTGTCGTTATTATATCGAACAATCATTTTGTCTGTTGACATAACAGAAAATATGCTTTACATGTCATTTTGTGGCTGCACGGTGGCGCAGCAGGTAGTGCGCGTGCCTCACAGCAAGAAGTCTGCCGGTTCGATCCCCGGGTCAGACGGGGCCTTTCTGTGTGAAGTTTGCATGTTCTTCCCGTGCATGCGTGGGTTCTCTCCGGGTACTCCGGCTTCCTCCCACAGACCAAAAACATGCTCATTAGGTTAATTGATGACTCTAAATTGTCCGTAGGTGTGAGTGCCGGCTGGCGACCGGTTCAGGGTGTACCCCGCCTCTCGCCCATTGTAGCTGGGATAGGCTCCAGCCCCCCACAACCTCGAAAGGGATAGGCGGTATAGATAATGGATGGATGGATGTCATTTTGTGAGCAAGGAGCAGACAGAGGAGTTTATTAAATTCCGTGGTCAAAACGACCACCCGTTTACAGGCGCCAAAAACACGGCCACACTCGGATGGAGGTAACTGTTGAGGCAGAAAGGAATAGCCCATTTGTTCTCTATACATACTGTATTTGTATGTGAAAGCTACATAAAGGAACAAATATAATCGTTGGATCACATCAAATGAATGTTGTTTTTGGGTGGGGGTGGGAATTTTATGTCTGTCCTGATGTCACTTTTTGTGAATCTGTACATATCTGTGATAATGTGATCTTGTGTGTTTACCTTTTGTCATGCTTCACTCATGTTTAGAACAATCCTGCAGAAAATGGGATTGACAAAAAATGATTGACAGGTCCTGATTTAAAAAAAAAAAAAATTAATGTTTGATTACGTTCTGTGTTGTTAGATTTCAGTTGTTGATTAAAAATATTGTGTTCTAAATTACCTCGTTACATTATCTATTCCATTTCTTATTTACAGTATAAGTAGACTTTTGAACTACTTTTCAGTGACAACAAAATTAGTTTATTTTTTCTGTGATATTTACAGATATTTACAAAGATACAATATGAATATTTCTATTTACAAGTGGGCATTCTTAAAATGTACAACTATTTACAAAAGATCAGCAGAAATGACTATTTACAGAGATTTGCAGATTTACAGAGAACATATATACAGTTGAGGCTGAGCAGGTGGTGCTGCAAGATTATTGAAGCAAACAGTTTCCTGTTCTGATAACAGTGACCATCAGGACCGCTTGGAGGCTTGATCCTCACATGGCAGCCGTCGATTGCTCCAGCAGCTTTTCGAAAAGCTCTGTGTCTTGCCAGCCCTGCAACCCCCTGAGTTACTGCCGCCAGGTCTTCTGTGGTCTTGGGGAGGTAGATGACCCTGTGGCGAATGGCCACCACCTCCTCAGTAACTTGATGGACGATGCGGTGAACAGTGGAGCGAGGCATCCCAAACACCCTTGCCACCACAACTGGAGGATGTCTACCTCGCCAGCCAGAAGAGACAGACCAAGGTCTCTATTGTGGCACCCCATCCGTGTCACCTTTCCTGGTGGAGAAGCTCCAGCAGCACCGCCAGGGACTCTCTGCTCAGCCTAAAATCTCGTCTGGTGTCATGATCGTTGAAAAATAATAGCAGAACAGGAACACTGATGTTTATTCAGCAGTACATCGCCCTTGCCTGGATGGAGAAGGGAGGGTAAGAACAGGAGGATTAAACAAGAGCAACTGAATTTTAGTTGATACAACAACTCTAGTGAATGTTAAAGCTTAGACCAGTAATGCTTCATTTCTCCATCTATTACACTTTGGCTCCTCAAGATGGTTCTGATGTTTAATAACACAACATTTTAATAAGCTATTGAATTAAGTCAGGGTTAATTACAGGGTTCATACACATTCAACTATTCAATTCAAGCACTTTTCAGATCTTAAAAAACATAGCATTAAAATTACAGCATACAGAAGTATCAAGACTCATGGTTAAATGACATATATGTCAGTCCATAGTTTATATGGCAAACGTTTGTCACTAAACGGTATCGTTTATTAACGGGTAATGTATGAACATTAATATGGGTTAAAATAGCCGGTTAATGTTACCTCCCCACGGCGCTCTCCCAGCTGGAGATAAACGAGCCGCCGGTTTGCAAAACCTCTGGCTCCATTGTCGCCTGTCTGTTATGTTTCCGTCATCTGTTGGTTATGTTTCTGTTGTGTCATTTGTCGTCTGTTAAATTTTTGTCTCCGTACGTGTGTTTTTCCCGGGTTAGGAGGGAAGAATTTACGACGTCATGACGCAATCAGGAAATGTTCTGAAGGCTAGACCGTCCCAAAAAAACCCAACATTAATGTATTAATAATTGCTTTAATAGTTATTTCTTTTGTAAGTGACCATGGTATAAGCAGGATAATGCCCTTCAAGGTGTCCATTGTCAGAAATGAAAGCGAAGTACATTCATTCGCGTCGGACGGTTCACGCCTCCGCGTCGTCCATTCATTACTGATAATGGACACCTCGTTGGGCATTATTTCTTACTTCATGTTGCACTATTCCTAATGTGAAGAAAATTTTATTTTATTTCTGTGTTCTGTTCTGACTTCAGACTGTAATTCAAGCTACCTCATAGAAGTTTACAATACACTGCACTGCATGCATGCACAATTGTGTATGTTACATGTTAATATAAGAGCCTTTGGTAAAAAATAAAAAATAAAAATAAAAATAAGGGACATCCTGGATCTTATTCTTTGCTTTTAGTTCATTTCATAATGTTTTATAGAAGTATCGGATCGGGACTCGGTATCGGCAGATACTCAAAATCAAATGACTCGGACTCAGACTCGGGGGCAAAAAAATGTGATCAGGACATCCCTACTTTCTGTGCCTAAGCCACTATATCAGGAACTGAAGGACTACTTGAGTGACCTCAGCGCCCAGGGTTGGGTAGAGAAATCTAACTCCCCTTATGCTTCACCAGTTTTGTGCGTTCGAAGAAAAGACGGCAGTCTACAACTCTGCATCGACTACCGTGAGGTGAACAGGAAGACGCTCCCTGACCGTCAGTCTATACCCAGGGTGCAAGATATAATGGATGGCCTAGGAGGCAACTCATGGTTCTCTCTCCTAGACCAAGGGAAGGCGTACCATCAGGGATTTATGGCGAGGGAGAGCAGACCTCTGACCGCTTTTGTGACACCCTTGGGTCTCTGTGAGTGGATCAGGATTCCCTTCGGTCTTAGCAACGCTCCAGCTGCCTTCCAGCGCTGTATGGAGAGTTGTTTGGAAGGGCTGAGAGATGACATCTGTATCCCTTATTTAGATGACACACTGGTTTTCAGGAGAACCTTTGAGGATCACGACGAACATGTGAGGACAGTGCTACGTCAGCATGGTATAAAGTTAAAACCTAAAAAGTGTGAAGTGTTCAGACGTGAGGTCTGCTATTTGGGGCGCATCGTGTCTGCAGAGGGCAGTAGAATGGACCCTGCTGATACTGTAGCAGTGAGGGCTTTAAAGGAGAAGAGGCCGCAGACTATGGGAGAACTGAGAGCGGTCACTTCTGAGCTACTACTGGCAGTACATCAGAGACTTTTCCCGCATCTCCGGCCCACTTTACGCTCTGACAGAATCAGACCCCAAACCCAACAAACACATGTACAGGACAAGAAAAGTGAAAGGAAAGTTTAAAGGGGCACCGCCACACAAGCCAATCACTAGACTGATGAACATCAACAGATGCTTGAGAGACTGATTGACTGTTTGGTTGAGCCACCGATTCTTGGATTCCCAGACTTCAACAAATCATTCATCTTGCACACGGATGCTTCACACCAAGGTGCTGTGTTATATCAAGAACAGGAAGTGTTATATCAAGAACAGGAAGGTAAGCTACGTGTAATAGCCTATGCATCACGCACTCTAACCAAAGCAGAAAAGAACTATCCTCTTCATTCAGGGATACTTGAGTTTTTAGCTTTGAAGTGGTCTGTTTCAGAGACTATTTAATTGGGTCCTCCTGCACTGTATATACGGACAACAACCCACTTACCTATGTGTTGTCAACAGCCAAACTAAATGCGACAGGGCATAGGTGGGTTGCAGAGTTAGCTGACTTTGATCTAACTATCAAGTATCGCCCAGGCAAAGAAAACTGTGATGCCGATGGTCTTTCAAGAATGCCCTGTGGGGGCATAGAGACGATGATGCAGGAATGCACAGAGGAAATGTCATCCCCTTCAGTCCAAGCCACGGTACAAGCTGTTGAAAGTGATGTGTCACACACTGTGTGGTCCATGATGTCTTTTGAGTGTGCAGAAATAGGTGAAGATACACCTAAGCCAAGAGCATATATCTGTCGAGCTCAGAGAGATGATCCAACCATTGGTCAAGTCATTGCTTGTAAGCAGTCAAAAGAAAAGCCGACAAGACAGCAGTTAAAGTCATTCAGTGTACAGTCCGAATGTTTGTTGTGTGACTGGGAGAAACTTACTTTTGATGAGGACGGGATACTTCAGAGAGAGACTGCTACCAGGACTCAACTTGTTCTGCCTGAAAGATACAAAGCAACAGTGTTAAAACAGTTCCACAATGAGATGGGACATTAAGGTGTGGAACGCACCACATCGCTCATCCGGGATCACTTCTTCTGGCCATGCATGCAGCGAGAAATGGAGCACTATGTCACACAAAATTGTACATGCCTGAAACAAAAAAAGCCCTGTAGAGAAGCCAGAGCTCCACTCGTGCCGATTGTTACCACTCAGCCATCCGAGCTTGTATCCATTGACTTCTTGCATCTGGATAAGTGCCGAGGCGGGTATGAATACATATTGTTAATAGTAGATCATTACACACGCTTTGCACAAACCTACCCCACAACATCAAAATTTGCCAAGACTGTTGCTGATAAATTATTTAATGATTACACATTGAAGTTTGGATTCCCTCTGAGAATTCACCACGACCAGGGAGGTGAATTCGAGAACCACTTGTTCGCACAGCTGAAGAAAAATTGTGGCGTGATGGGCTCTGAAACTACTCCGTATCACCCACAAGGCAAAGGGCAAGTGGAACGGCTGAACAGAACACTGCTGCAAATGCTGAGAACGCTCACTGACAAACAAAAGTCAGACTGGAGAGTCATTGCCCAAGCTCATCTATGCATGTAACAGCACCAGAAGTGAAGTCACAGGTTTTTCACCTTTTTACCTCCTGTTTGGCAGATCACCGACTCCCTGTTGACTTGCTATTTGGTTTGATTCCCGAGACTGGAACTGCTGATCATCAAGAGTACATGAAAAAGTGGAAACAACAAATGCAAGAGGCTTATGAGATCACAACTGCAAATGCAAAAAAAATGTGCTGAGAGGAGCAAGAGGAATCATGATCACAGAGTCATGAGTTCTGCTTTGCATGAGGGTGACCGTGTTCTCCTTAGGAATATGACACCTAGAGGGGGAACAGGAAAGCTCAGGAATCACTGGGAAGATTGCATTCACAAAGTAATTTGTCAGGTGGGAAAAGACATACCCATATATGAAGTGATACCTGAGCAAGGCAAAGTGAGAGGACGTAGGATCCTGCACTGTAACCTCCTGTTGCCATGTGACCATTTACCCCTAGAAATTCAGCTGAAACCAGCTAAAAAGAAAAGACAAATCACAGCTGAGACTCATCAAGACATAGATCAAACAGATCAAGAGACAACCAATGATAGTGATGATGATGGCGGCTATGGGTACTATCAGACATCAGCCTGTGCCACAGCCCCTAGTCCACACAGACAGAGAGGATGCTGATGAAGGTGTCACACAACATGCACCAGCTGCAGCAGGACACAAGAGATCCACTGTCAGAAGAAGGTATGTCAGTTCAAAAGGAGATTTCACTGGAGGACAGAATAGCAACAGCACAATCACCTGTTCAAAGTGAGGACCACATTGGGAATGAACCACAGCACCAGCGACCAGTAAGAGAGAGACAGCCCCCAGGAGTCTTCACATATGATCAGCTTGGCCATCCCAGTTGTTGTGGCATTGGATTTCCAAATGACATGATGCGCTACTATCCTCCAGCATTCTATGGAGCAATGCAAGCAGTAAGTACATGGACAGCTCCAGTACAGCACTGGAATTATCAGCCTGTTGTTGCACCAGGCTACTGAATGAAGATCATAGGGTATGATCATACATATCATACACTCATTAATGGACTCTATTACAAACTGAGTGTTGATACATCTCCACATCATACACTCATTGATGGACTGTTGGACACTGAGTGTTGATGCATTTACCAACACACACACACACACACACACACACACACACACACACACACACACACACACACACACACACACACACACACACACACACACACACACACACACACACACACGGATGGACTGTTCCACGAACATGAATGGACTGATGGACAAAGTGCTGATACATGTGTAACATACTCCTGGACTTTGAATAAGCTGAGTGATTGTATACAGACTGTTGAATGATTGACCTGATGATATTATGACGTAGGTAAATGTTTTAAACATTACTCACCTGTTGGCTGAGATGTCGAGGACAACATCTGTGTTGGAGGGGAGTGTGTCATGGTTATAAAATTGAGTATAATAAAAGGACCAAGGATTTTATGGCTAAAAGAATAATAATCCATGGCGGGACTTGGTGGTAAATATAATTCATGATCTTTCATATGTTGGATTAATAACTCAGTGTTTAAATGTATTCCAAGCAAAAAAGGTTAAAATGATTGATCACCAGTTCTGTGTTCAATTGCTTTTGTCTCGCAGATACAGAAACAACAGAGACAGCAACAAAAGTTATAGATAAAATAGTTTATTTTATATCACTTTTTGTTCACAACCTTTCACTTACCTTTTATGAAAATGCACTGGCATAAGTTATTTTTTTGGAACCTCAGTTGTGTTTTATTTTCTTTGTCGAGTTTGTGGCGAATGTGCTGCACAGCGATCGTTTGTTGATGCCTGTTGCTGTGTTAAGGAAGAAGCGTGTGGCTAACTGAGCAATACACTGAAGAAAGAAAACGTGTCGTGGTTGCGTACTTTTTCGCTCTTTGACTTTGTCATTTTCCCCGGCAACGGGGCGTAACAGACATACTTTTACCAATGTTGCTGTGTTCCAAAATCTGAGCAGTAACTTGGTTGAGTAATGTTGTTATAACTATACAACCAATGGCAAGAGCTATGGAAACAAAACTGAAGTCGTAATAAACCATAGTTTTCCTTAATGTCAATGTGGACGACAGGTCATTGAAGAGGTCATGAAATCAGTATAAAATGAATTAAAATTGTGGAAAGACCATAAACTGTTTCAACAGTGGCTGATGAAGGCCAATAAGGCACAGTTAAAAGCTACAGAAAAAGCTAGTGATTGGACCTTGAGTTGAGCTTATTTTGCCAAAATAATTAAGCCATTTTTTCCTGCTTGTTCATTTATTTCCCAATTTCCTAATGGCATTTACCCATCCACTGATTTATTCACACATACTGGATGTCAGCACTGGGATTCCATACGTGGCAGGAAGTCCTGAGCTCTGTGATGATATTCAGTGTTTCTACAATCTGTATTGTTGGCCAGAAGAGGGCAGACTGTATCTGACAACCATTACACATACAAACTGAGAATCACTATTTAAGATTAGAGTCTACATCTCCAACGGAAGTCAAAAGTTGATAGATTTTAGTAGCAAAAAAGCAGGAAACCATCATCAAGTTTACATAGGACTTCATACATGGAAAATCCGCTCACTTGAGCAACTCCAGGATCACCACCAAGCAAGTTATGATTTCTAAATTTTAATTACAGCCCTTATGTGACGCCATATTTTGAATTATAATTTCTGGTGTCCAAAAACTGTTCTTTCTGAAGAAACATCATGTTTTGTTGATCTCATATTTTCTCCAGAATTGTTGCCTGACAGCTGAATAAAGTCCAGAAGGGTATATGATCTGTCACAACCAAATGAGTCTAAAGAGAAAATAGTGCAGCACTGTACCAAAAGCACAATATTTTTTCCAGATAATACTGGTTTATATTGCACATTAACGAGCTTGCAGAGCAGACCAAGGATCAAAATAAAATAGTAATTTAATAATAATAATAATAATAATTTGCAGGCACTGACAGCAGAGGTGTTCTATTAAAGATGTAGTTCCTCACTGAACTGAGCCTGAGAATGAGACACACACATATACAAACATCAGACCAAGATGGCAAGAAGACAATGTTTATGTCCTCACAGCATAGTTGAATTTATTTTGCATGTGTGACTGTGTACTTCTAAATGAAAGCATTCTAAACCCACATATGATTTTCTCCTTCTGCTTCACTCTCCAGTTTAGTTTTCAAAGCATTGTAAGACCTGATGGGAGCCACAAGTTAGAATCCTGGGAAACTCAAATATCCTGCCTACTCACACAGACAGAGAGCTTTTCATATCTTACCCTTCTTTCCTTGTAGCAGTTTGAGATATTGCCTTGATAAAAGCTTTTTAAATAAAACATGTAGTGATGATTATTACCACAGATGCAAAGGAGAGGGAGAAAAGATGGAGGGTATAAAATACCACTTACAAGGAAGTAAAGTGGAAGAGCACAGGCAATCTGCGACAGGCTAAAAACAGATCTCTGTTTCTGGAATATCCTGCTGAATGGAAGGCTGAAAGCACCCAAGGCACGGAATGGAGTTCTTTATTTATCACGTATTTCACAGTAAAAACACCATGAGAGCAAGTGAAAGTGCACTGTTGGCCCATCTCCTATTAAATCTGGGTTCAACTCTAGAAATTGAGATTTATTTAGTGAGTTAGGCTGCTGTGAGTTATACTCAGTAAAGTTCATTGTACTTTTCATCTCATTTCACTGCAAAACTGACTACATACAGACACCAACTATTGTTATGCAATGTACACTATGTACACTGTGGGAACACTATATGGAATGCAAACATATAAGCTTGCAATATAAGGTCATACATTATTCACAGATGTTAAAATCCCATCTGAAATTCATGCATTCCTGCCTGCATTATTGAAGTGCTCTGACTCTGCTGTGAGGTTTTCAGTATGTCTGTGCACTGGTCAAAGGTAACATCCCAGTTATGATGAATTGAGAATTTAATTATGAAGTGCAGTGCTTTATATGAAGCAGTTTCATAGTCTTTGAATGTCACTCTAAAAACACAAATTCTTGTTTTTACAATTCCATTTGTGCACAGATTAAACTATAAGATACGACATGTTAATAACATGTTAATGCGACTTCCAACAGCTTCAGAGCTGTATTCCTGACCTTTGGACCAGTCTAGCTGTTTCTACATCTTGACTCCAGCCTTGTAACATGCAGACATGAGATTCATGTCAACGTTCTTGTCTCAGTCTCAGAGAGTAAGTGAATAAGTGTATTACCTACAATGTTGAACTATTACTTTAACATTTTGAGGATCATTTTCAGGTCATGCTTGTCATGACGACTCTTACATTTGAGCTCCAGAGTTCTCTTTGGTTGGCCAGGACTATATGTTAGAGAAAGCTGAGGTCAATGTATATTGCAACGTTATGTCATAATGAACATGTTATATGAGGCCATATGTATAATCCAGAAAAAGCTTGCTTTATTATTATTCTTTTCTGTCAACAGGCAATCCAACTATTGTGAAGGGAAAAAATGAAGGGAACACCTTACCATGTCTAACATTTGTGTCACTGTTCCATACATCCAGACAATGTAGAAATATTAACCTAGTTCATAATATATATTAAATGTATGTATCTGTTATGTGATTCAAATGAGGCAGTCTAATAATGTGGACTGTGTGTACAGTGGATTGCACTGGACAGTTTGATTCCATGGACGGACAACGCCCTACTGTGGACAATGAAGGAATCACAAGTCACAGCTCACACTGATGCTGACCATCCAGACAACCATCTGTCTATCATCACCTGTTCATTGTCTGCAGAGACATTTACTGGAAGTAGAGCTGAGTGGAAATGCCTTCTTCCAATGGAGTGAGAGCATCCTGACAGCTGAACACCTCAATGGTCCTCTGGAAAACAGCATGTTTAAAACACCATTTAAACACACACACATGCATGCACGCATGCACGCACGCACACAAAAAAGTCACAAACTGCCTCACCTCCATGCCTGTCAGTAGCTCCTCTCTGGATGTGGTAAAGAGAAGCTCGTAGAGTCTGTATTTCTGAAACAGTCTACAGCCAACAGAATAGACAAGGTCTGTTAAATTATTAAAACACAATACAGTCTACAAGAGCGCAGAGCTTTTTAACACATCTATCTTGAATGATACAACAAAATCACACAATATACTGGCTGTAATTTTGTTTTCTTTCACAGGACATTATTGTGATGCGTCATTCAAAAATCTGTGGTAAAAATTCTATTCAGAAATAAAATCCACATGGAAGCAGGGTAAACTTATGGGTTTGCAGTGGTGGAAAGTTGGTGCACTTACTGTACTCAAGTACTGTACTTAAATACATTTTGTCTCTTTGTCTACATTTAGCTTCATGTAAAAATAAAAAAGTTAACATTAACATTTTTTTCAACAAATGAATTGCAGGATATATGGAGGGTGATGCACTCAAAAAGTAGAGACCACCTAACTTTGACAATATTTTAATAACCTTTTTTTCTTATATTGTGACATGGGTTTTACCCCTCAATTGTTCCTGATTTTTAAATGCCCAAGAAGTCAAACTGTCCCACTTGCCCACTTACTGTATTTTACTAAAAGCTTTTAAGCATGTGATTTCAGGTTCTTCAGACTTAATCCGATCAACATATCCACCACCCACACAGTCAGAGTTAGTCTGGTACTGTATAAAGATCTGTCTGTCAGCTCCATGTGTCGTATGCCACCTCTGTGTTGCAAGTAATGTCAATGTGGGTGACAGGTGGAGCACATGCAAGAAGTGATCACCAGGACCTCCTTCCCACTTACGTTATGTGGGATGATGACTTGGCCATTAAGGGGTACAAAAGTGGTCCTTATGTGCAACATATAACATGTGCTGTAACTCGTGTAGGTTAAACTTTGGTTAGTGTGATCCAAAAATCTATGGTATGTCACACTACCATAACCCACATGGGGCTTGCACAAAGCAAATGGATGGATACATTTTTATGCTAGCATATCACTGACCCATGTTGGGCCCACATGAACATGTTGGCTGGGATTTACAGGAGGTATGCATCTCTGAATGAGTCACACTGAATGAGTGTGAAAAAAATCATGTAATGTATAAAACCTTGATTCAAAAAAGTTGGGACACTGTGTTAAACAGACAAACTGAATGTGACAACTTGCTAATCCTTTTTGACATACACTCAACTGAAAACAGCACAAAGACAATATGTTGAATGTTTTACCTCATCAACTTCATTGATTTTTTTAAATATATGCTGATGCTGAATTTGATTCCAGCAACATATTTCAAACAAGTTGGGACAGGGGCAACTAAAGACTGGGAAAGTTGTGGAATGCTCCAAAAACACCTGTTTGGATCATTCCACAGGTAAACAGGTTCATTGGTAACAAGTGATAGTACCATGATTGGGTATGAAAGGGGCATCCTCAAAAGGCTCAGTTGTTCACAAGCAAGGATTGTCCCAAATATTTCGTGATGAAGGTTGTAGGTTTTACCTGAGAATGTGAGACCCTTTTCATACCTGTTTCTGATGTAACTCATGAGTGCAGTGGCTTCTTCTCTGTCTAGAAGTGAAGTGGTGTCTCCATCTGAAGTCGAGCGACACGCAGCATCTAAGGCCTTAGCAAACTCCATCAAGTTCTCCACTAAAACCATCTGTTTATCTAGAATATGGCAAGAAAGCACAAGTTAGTGCTGCGACTGATACATTTGACAGGGTACATAGTTATATAATGCATTCACCTGTCATGTTAGTTTACTCGTCTTCTGCATTGTGGCAACACATTTTACAGATCAAGTGCTCATTTGTGAGGGCAGTAAATTAACATTTTTTGGTACTTTCTCATCTCACATTCACTGAAATATATATCTAAAAATAAAAAACCTTCACATCCTGCTGCAAATTCATGCATTCTCCCTGCATTCAAGCGCCCTGAAAGAGCTCACATTGCCAGTTTCCCCCTGCTTAATGCTTTCTCTTCTACCTTTAGTTCTGTCTGCTCTGCTCAGTCCCTGTCTCCAGTCCTTCATCTCATCAGTCCTGCTTCTCAGCGCTGGACCCCCGCTACTAGCTACTCCAGCTACTCACTCTCTGGACTGTCGGCTCAACTCAGGCCAGGCTTTCCTCCTGTTCGACAGCCCAGTCCCCACGTTTGCAGTTACCCCTCCTGCCCAGCTCCTCTCCAGCTCCCATCCTATCCCTTTTGCCCCTGCAATAAATTATTCTTTATTCAAACTCCAGTCTCCTCACCTCTTTGTGTCTTGCATTTGGCTTCACTTGCTCAAATATCAAAAGTATCCTACTTGATTTTCATACTCTAAATCAGTGGAAACCAATGGCTGCCAGGAATGGTTGGTTAAAAGACAGCAGTTGTTAATGGGTGAAAGCATGCAAAAGCACTGGTGTAGTACTTTAAAGTTTAACCTCATGTCATCTGATCTGATGAAGCATAAAACGGATGCAGTGGCTAAGAGTAACTGATTATTTTGAGTACATTCCAGATAGTTGCATTCATAGAGACACATTCGTTTTCAACCTCCCTGTCTGACTGCATAACTACTGTCTGTCATGTATCTAGCAAGTAAGTAAAATTTTCAACCTTTCAAAGTGCTTCACAGTTATAGGAAACTACAATAATAAGCATTTCAATAAATGAAGAATTGTTAAACATTAATAACAAGTAGTAATTGTGACTTTTAGCTTAACCAAGAATACAGTACATTAAAATTGTCAAGACATGAGGAGACAAAGAAATGAATGGTTTGTTCTAGCTTCTGGGAAGAAAATGAGAGGTGCAGTTTGGCAATGTGTGTGTGACAATGGGAGGTGGCACAGTGGGACAAGTGGTAACACTGTCGCCTCACAGCTAGAAAGTCCCGGTCGAATCCTGCTGTGGGCACTGGTGGCGTGTCCTCCACCATGTCTTCAGTGCCTGCTGAAAGGGGCCATTCTGAGTGGAGTTTGCATGTTCTCCCCGTGTTCACCTGGGGTATCCTCTGTAAAATGTACTCCCACTAAAAACATGCAAGAAGATCACCACCTGAAACCAAAGGTGACAAAGGAACTGGGTCCCCGGGCGCCGCTGTCAGCGGGCAGCCCACCGCTCCTGGTCTGCCACGGAGCAGGGACGGCCAGGGTGGGATAAAGGCGGAGAAATAATTTCACCTAGGCATTAGTTTCAGACTCTATAATGCAGTGATCAATAAAGGATGATTCTTCTTCTTCTTCTTAACTTAAAGTAACAGGAGTGAATTACAGTCTGCCTGTTACCCTCTGGCTCTGTGTGTCCTCCCCACCTCTTATGTTGCTCAGCAGCATGTGCAGTACAGCCATGGTGAAGGAGGTCTGCATGGGGGTGAAGTTGGCCTCCTTTGCCCACCAGAAACCACAGACATAGAAATCCAGCAGGGCAGCTTCCTTCATACAGGTCTGATGGTTCCTGAAGCCCAGAATCTCTTTTAATTCCCTACAGACAATAAAAGCAGATCCGGATAAACACTAAATCAGGGGCAGGAATTGTGCACTGAAAAAGAGTCACTTTAATGCTGATGAGACATCCGGGCCATCGGCATTTTTGTTTGTTTGTTTTGTTTATTTTGTTTATTTGTGGGTTTTAGCAACCAAGGCAGATTTTATATTCAGTGGGTATTTTAGAAGCTGATTCCAGTAGTTCTCAGCATGTTTAAATTTGATTCCTTTAGGACAAGGTTTAAGGTTCTTTATGCCACTTTTTGACCTCTTTATGCCACTGTGCTTGCTTTTTGTAACTTGCTGGCTGCAATGACTAAGTTTCCCTGGTGTGGGATCAATAAAGTCTATCTTCTTATCTTATCTTATCTTATCTTATCTTATCTTATCTTATCTTATCTTATCTTATCTTATCTTATCTTATCTCCAACAAAAACATAAAGACATCAGCATCACTCCCTCAGAATGTCATTCCTGGCAATGAGCTACAGAGAAGAACCTGAAACACAATTGAGAAGTTTGGAAATAAAATTCCAAAAAAGTAGGTTATATTTCAATAGTTAATAAAATATGTCAAAATGCAAATAATAAAAAAAAGAGATTCTTTTTGATTACACTAGAGTACCCTCGTTTAACCATGTAAACCCTGTAATAGTGCAGAACTACAGTGTCCACATTGACGAAAATGGTTTTCAGCTTCACCCATAAAACAATAAAGGACAACTGACAATACAATACAGTTATTAAGGACAAACAGCAGAAACAGCAAGATTAAAAAGGGAGAACGGCCGTGACTTCGTCTGTTAAATGATGCATTCAGTCCTCTAATTACAGTCTCTGAAGTGGACGGACATGAGACTTCAGCTGGTTTTCATTTGCCGCCACAAGCACAATATAAAGCCCCAGCCCGCTTACGATTGAAGTTCGTCCGCAGGTTTCTTGAGCAGGTCCTGGATCTGCTGCTGCGGCAGCGCGGCCCACTGGAGGAAGACGCGGTCCTCTCTCTGACGAAGCATTCTCTAAACAAAACGATCACTTATCGCCTGTACAATATCTTTACCTGTCCTTTTCGCTCATCCGGATATGTCGACGTTGGAGTCGTTGCCATGGCAACACCACTATCAAACTGCTGTTGGACTTACTCAGCGGAAGTGTCAAGTTACTTTATTTTCTTTTTTAAACCGACACTCATCTTTTCATTAGAGAACTTCCGTCTGTTTAAATGAGAAGTATTCTGCTAGTTCTATTAGTCTAATTATTTGTGTTCTCAAGTCACTCAATGTACGTTTTTAAGGCTGGGGAACGTATGAATAATCGTCTACTATCTGTTTTAGAACATTCATTCCATGTTTGATATAAGCAGGGCCGTGCAGAGACCTTTGGAGGACCAGGTGCTCAAAGTTAAAAGGGGGCACATGGAGCACGAATTTGAAACACCATACAGAAACATACCTTGCAATATAACCGGTTGAATGGTAGCAACCCATATTCATAAAGAATGTAACATGGAATCACAACATACCATATCATTGTCCACACCTCATATATCTGTTAGAGGCCTGTGCAAAGCAATATTAGTCTCTGTTTTACCTGATGGAGGACATTAAACAGCTTCTGTTGAGGGGGTTGGTGAGGGGGCTGCTGCTGCTATGACATTTCATACCTTTTCAAAAATTGTATAGCCACGAATTGAATCCATTCATAATCTGCCCTTTATTATTCCTAGTGCTAAATTAATAAAGTGAAAAATAATTAAATGATAAATAAATCATGTATTTAAATATTTTTGTGCTTTTATTCAGTTTGACTATCAACTTTGACAGCAAGGTTCTAAAAGTTATATAATTTGTATGCATATTATATTTATTTTGTGTGTAAATGTTCTAAACAAACAAGCACTGATATGTTTAAATGAGAGGTTGAGAAAATCAAAATTCAAATTCTTCTATTATTGTTATATTTGTACTGTAATAGTCCAAAATTATGTGAATATGCATATTGCAAAGTTTTAGTAAAATAACATGCCTCATTGCCTCTAGAAACATAGGAAAAAACAGCTTGACAGTAAAATAACACGATATCTCGCTAATGCACTTTGCCCATGACAAGAGAAATATACAGAAACAAACAAACAAAAAAGCCTCTCACGCGCTGTGTGATTATAACTTGTGAGAGGTGTGTGTGCAGAGTTGGACGACACAGAGGATGCTCATTGCTCACTTCACTTCGTCAGTCATCTTGCAAGAATACACCGTGCAAAAGCGAATACGCTGCAAAACCTATTCATCAGACCAGTTGTTTACTGCCTCGGGTCTTCTTCGGTTTCACGAGACTAGCAGTGGCCAGCAGCTTAGCGATTAGCAGCAGGGCACGTCTGGGCACGTCAGGGCAGCGACGGCAGAGTGAGGGCACGTTGTGGATCATGTGAGCGACCAAGGTAGATCTAAATTATTATAATTTTGTTTTATTTATTATTATGTTGAGCCACACAGACGGACTTTCACACACACACACACACACACACACACACACACACACACACACACACACACACACACACACACACACACACACACAAATCACAAAAGGGCACTTTGGGCATCAAGGGGCCCAAAGTGTGACAGCTAGCTGCTAGGTTTCAGCAACCAGGCTTCATTAGGCCCGCCTCAGCTCCACCCACACACCACCTCTCATTTTTGGATGGGCTGGGAGTTTGGCAGAGTTAGGCACTGCCAAGATAACGATGGCTGGAGCCGCTGTCACTGAGAGTCACAGTGGCTCCTTAGAAACCTGGGTGACATCACAGAGACAACATCCAGCAACGACAGCAGCTGTGATGCCAACACGTATGTAAGTGTGATGTTTCATTCACTCAAAGAAATGTTCTCTGTGAACATATGGGACGCAGTGATTATGTTTCACCCCAACAATGTAATATACAAAAGTAATTTTGAGGAGACAGGGTAGCTTGTATGATGATATTTTTGCATCTTCCATATTAGCCTACAGGTGTAGAGAATAAAGTCACTAACACGTGATGGAACCATGTATGTGCTCCTATTTTTCAGTCCTGCAAGCTGAGTAATTCTAGTCTTGGAAGTCCTAAACAACTGTCCCATTGGACTGTTGAAATTCAGTGAGAAGTTAGTCTGTCCTCTGCATGATCTTCGGTGATAAGGAAACAACATCTTGAGTACAATCTTTTAACAGTAGACGTGCTCCTGCACAATATACAAAATGCAACAATCTCATGTGCATGAATTGTAATTAACTAATAATGAACAATGACTGATTTCCAAAACTTTTTTAGTCTCTTAAAATCCACTGATCTGCCAATGGGGACCAGTGATTACAAGCTTGTGCTGTGCGGCCAAACATTGTGCAAACTCACAGAACTTTATTATATATTTTACTGGAGATCCTGAAGCTTCCAAAAACATGCAAAACCAAACATGTAAGGCTGAGTTTTGGGGAAATTCCATGGCTTCAACAAGGAGCTGGAAATACCTGATACAGAATATATAAGATACTGTCAGGTGGTGTGGAATTAAGATGATTTTATACTGTGAAGCTATTTGAGGGGAAATGAAAATAATAAATAAATAAATAAATAAATAAAAAAAAATCAAAGGATTGACAGTCAAATCTTTTATCTTGATCAGCTCCATAATGCTACAGGCCTGCAGTCTCACATGCTGAACAGTGCAGAGACATGTCATCTTTAAAAGAGACAAATAAAAAAAGCTCATGTCTTACAACTTTAAACTGGCATGTTTAGAATGTTATGGTGGTTTGTCTCACTGTATCAACTTTAATGTTATTTCTGTAAAACATGTGCATGATTGTGTGTACACCTCAAGGTGATTTGGGCTTGTGAAAAGAAACGCTTTCAGTGATTAATCCACATGCAGTGCTCTGGTGAGTCTTTGACAGCAGGATGGGGTGTGGGGGGCTGAGCCAAAATAAACTGTGTGTGTGTTCATGGTAATGAAGGGACATGTCATCCAGCCCTACAGTGTGGCTCATTGATGTATTTTAATAGTTTCTGGACAATGATAAAGCTGTATGGCGCAGAGGAAGAAGGTTTGGGATTTGTTGAAAAATGGAGACAGACTGATCACCAGACTGATTCCTTACAAAAAAGTAGTTTACTGATTGCAGCTAATTTTTCAAGCATTTAGTACAACTGCAAGACCATAGGCTTGTTTCTGTACAGGTCACAGCAATTCAGTCAGAGTTGGACTGCATGTCTCTGCAGGCAACTGACATATCACCAAGATATCAGCAACACTGCGGTAAACAGAAAAAACATAGGAGTCCAGGAGGTTGCTGGAGGCGTGCCTTAGCTCCTTTTTTTCCCTCTCTGTAACTCTGAACTCCTTCAGACCTTTCACATACAACTCCTCTGTCCTATGCAGAAGCTGGGACTGTCAGAGCTCTCCCAGCGTGCTTCACAAAGCTGAAGACTTGCATCATGTTCTTTAAGTTCATTTGTGCTGTGGTGACCAGGTCTCTCTTCATCCTCATCTCTCTCATAGGGGTGTGGAGAGTGGTGTGGGTGAAGAACAATGGACTCTACTGGTTTCTCACCATCCTTTACCTGCCTCTGGTGGCTGAGATGATCCTGACCCTGAGAAGAAGGAGGGGAAATGATTACAAATGGTATGAGCTACTCTACTTCAGTCCATTTTCACAGGATACACATATGTATAATATTTAGCTATAATGTAATGGGGTGGTCGTAAAGACCAGGAAAGAGAATGGAATTTAGGATTCTAACAATATTTCTGTAAGGATGTTTTTTCTTTTTTTCCCTACAGGTTTTCTCCAGCTATCTTCTTCTTCCTCATCAGTATTATCCCATCATTATGGATTTTAGAGCTTCACCACCAGGAGAACAAATCCACTGACTCAATGGTATCATGCATATATTCCATGTTATCAGATTCCCCTTTACTCTGAGAGTTTCATGCTATTATGCAGAATTAATTGAAAATTTTCAGTGTGTCTGTCTCTCTCATTGCAGTGTGAAAAACTTGACTCAAGTGAAAGTATAAAGAGTCTTTTCAGACTCTGGAGGAACTCAACCAATGGCAGCGAGCCACCAGAGGTAGGTTAAAGGTTAAACTTATTATTTATTATCTAAAATGCATGTCCTAAATGTATATTTATATCAAATAATTAACAAAACAAAACAACAGAGAGTGTGCAGTGAAAGGGTTAAATTATTTAAACTACTTTTGAAAAATATTTCTTAATAATTACATTAATAGACTTCAGCAGTGTCACTGTTTGGCTGTAAAGGGTGGCGGTCTGGATAGATAAATCAAATTCAATATGATAGCTTAAAGTTCAATGTTGTCCAAAATAAACTAGAAAAAGTGACTTCCCTCAATGTCCCTGTCATGTAAATTAAGAAACAACTTTTCAGTTAAGGAATATAAGAGTATTTGGAAGCTTTTCAGCTAAGGTAGGATAACCAAATTCCATAATAATGTTCCTTTGTTGAAAGTTGCAGGATGATAAATATCTTGTTTTTGCTGGGATCCTCCTTGTAGTATTTTCTGCATTTTTGCTTTTCCATGTCCTCACATGTCTAGACAGTGGGACTCCTTTCCTGCTCAGTGCTCAACTGGTTCACCTCAAAGAGGCTGTTGTAAGGCTGTGGGTGTTTTTTCCCCTTATAACCCGAGCACATTCATAGAGCTGACTGCTTTTAATGGAGGGACCCACCCTAAATAAAAACAATTACAAGCTCAACATGAAAAGTCTGCTCTGTATATCTACAGTACCCGTCAAAGTTTGGACACACCCTCCCATCTAATGGTTTTGCTGAATTTTTTTTTATTATTTTCTACATTGTACATTAATACTGATGACATCAAAATTTGTCTTGATGACAGCTTTGCACACTGTTGGCATTCTCTTAACCAGCTTCATGAGGTAGTCACCTGAGTGGTTTTCAGTTAACAGCTGTGCCTTGTCGAAAGGGAATTAGTGGAATTTCTTGCCTTTTTGATACATTTGAGATCATCGGTTGTGTTGTGCAGAAGCAGTGTTATTTTACAGTAAATAGCTCTATTCAACTACTGAGTAATCTGTGTTATGACAAGATCTGCTCCACTAGTAAAGTAAAGAATTTCAAGAACTATGAATGTGTCCTCAAGTGTATTTACAAAAAATATACTGTTGAAACTGGCTCTCATGAGGACCACCCCAGGATAGTTACCTCTGCTGCAGATGATAAGTTCATTTCAGTTACCAGCCTCAGAAATCTCCAATTAACAGCACCTCAGATTAGAGCCTAGATAAATCAATCTCAATTGCAAACTGTGTGAATCAGACCTTCATGGTCAAATTGCTGCAAAGAAACCAATACTGAGGGAGATCAAGGAGAAGAAGAGAATTGCTTGGGCCAATAAACACAAGGAATGGACATTAGACCAGAGGAAATCTGCTTTCGTCTAATGAGTCCAGATTTGAGATTTCTGGTTCTGTTGTGGCACTGTTGGGGATTTATTGAAAATTCAATGCACACTTCATCAACATGGCTACCACAGCATTCTGCAGCGACATGCCATCCCATCTGGTTTGCACTTAGTGGGACCATCATTTGTTTTTCAACAGGACAATGACCCCAAACACACCTCCCGGCTATTTAAGGGCTATTTGACCAAGAAGGAGAGTGAAGGAGTGATGTACCAGATGAGCTGGCCTCCACAGTCACCTGACCTGTACGCATTTGATTTGGTTTGGTATGATTTGGCCTGCAGAGTGAAGGAAAAGCTGCCAACATGTATCCTTGGGCAAGATACTGAACAGCAAAAAGAACTTGCTGCACCATCTGTGTATGAATTCATACATACGTCGCTTTGGATGAAAGCGTCTGCCAAATGAATAACCGTAATTGTAATTTTACTTCATGAAGCTGGCTGAGAGAATGCAAATAGTCTGCAAAGGTGAAGCAAGCAAAAGTAAAAGGTGGCTACTTTGCAGAATCTAAAATATAAAACATATTTTCCTTCCTATTTTTATATAGAATTTTTTTTGTTTACCACACAAGTCCGTGTGCTCTTTCATAGTTTTGATGTCTTCAGTATTAATTAATCTGGAAAATAGTAAAATAAAGAAACAGCATTGACTGAGAAGACTGAGAAAATTGACTGTGTCCAAACTTTTTACTGGTACTGTATGTATTTAATCCATAATACTTCTCCTTTAACTTTCACCTACATAACTGCCAAAATGTAGAATAAAAATTTAAATACTTTGATTAATAAGCAACATCATTTCTGTGCAACAGTGGGGGCAAGGTGTCAGGGCTTTTAAGTTACTGTTAATGCAAACTGAATATTTCCTACTGCTGCATCTTAAAAGCATTTACCTGGTGAAACACAAGTTGGCTTTTATTATGGAGTAGTCACAGGGCAATGTTTGTCTGTTATATTGACACTGACTGGCATTGTTAATCAAAAATGCATTTACAAAACAAGATAATGGTAATTTTCAGCTTTTTGTGACAGTAGATCAGTTTGAAATATTGCAGGGCATAATGGAACAAGAACAAGCAGCCACAGTGAGCAGTTAGATGAAGAGCTACAGGTGACAGATGATACCCAACTTTTCAGCAAAGTAACTAGTTCCTTTCACTGTGCCCTGTTGTCCTCAGACAACATGCTGTGTGCAGCATAAAATCAGATCACAATTTCTCACAGAATGATCAAAAAGAGTAAAATTATTGTCTGACTTCTTTAAAATAACAATTGATTATTGTTAACATTTTGATAATCTTGCAGTGGTTAACTTAATGTTGTTAAACTAAGGTTAGAAGAATAATGTTCATCCATCATTCACTGTTATATCTAGATGAAAAGCTTCTTTGAGTTAGACTTCAATAAGGGTTTTCTAATATAAATATAATATATTTTTTAGTGCTGTCAATCGATTAAAATATTTAATCGCAATTAATCTCATGAATGTCATAGTTAACTCGCGATTAATCGCAAATTAATCGCACATTTTGATCTATTCTGAATGTCCCTTGAATTATCATTTTAATACTGTTATCAACATGGAAAAGTGGATAGGCTTGCTTTGTGCAAATGTTTTTATTGAAAACAATGTGTAGTGTTACATTTCACACTAACATTCTCACTTTGAGCAGTCATTCACATTTGAATGAATCAAATCTCACACATTTTAACACTGTCAATAAACAGATGACAAAAAAATAAATACTTGGTTACAAAAAAGCCCCTTCAACAACCCTTTCTAAGGGATCAAAGCAGGGTGATACAAGATAAAGTTACAAAGTGCACATCATTGTAAACTAGGACTCAGGCTATAGTGCAGTTAAACCATGGCTTAAACTTTCCTTTCTTAAGTTTCCTTTGAACACAATACCATCCATATGCCTCTGTCGAAAGCCATCCATTGTCACTTGGTTTTGACACGGAGGCGGCGGCAGAGAATTTGCATTCGCCGTGTATTTGGCCATTAAGTGGTATTTCAGACTGGATGTGCTACGTTGATAATTCAGTTCATATGGGGTGCCGAAAAATTCAGTCACACTTTTCTAGCTGATATATTTTGAATATTTAACTCACTTTTCTCACATTTAGCTCACTTTTCTCACATTTAGCTCATTTTGAGGTAGAAATTGGGGAATCAAAATGGTAAATCTAAATCTAAATGTTAAATCAAAAATCTAAATGCTAAATGATAAATCTAAATGTTAAATCGAAATCGAAATCGAAATGCTAAATGTTAAATCTAAATCTAAATCCATCCATTTTCTATGCCGCTTATCCCTTTCGGGGTCGCGGGGGGGCCGGAGCCTATCTCGGCTGTCAAAGGGTGGGAGGCGGGGTACACCCTGGGCCGGTCACCAGCCAATCATAGGGCACATACACACAACCATTCACACTCACACTCACACTCACACTCACACCTAGGGGCAATTTAGAGTCACCAATCAGCCTAATGAGCATGTTTTTGGTCTGTGGGAGGAAGCCGGAGTGCCCGGAGAGAACCCATGCATGCACGGGAAGAACATGCAAACTTCACACAGAAAGGCCCAACCCGGGAATCAAATCTGCAACCTTCTTGCTGTGAGGCATGCGCACTACCTGCTGCGCCACCGTGCAGCCCCTAAATCTAAATGTTAAATCTAAATGTGTCCCCAAGTATAAAGCTAACTATTAGAAAATATGCAAATAGCCCATGCCTCTCAGTGCGCACGGACCCGCCCACACCTGTAACTGCCCTAGTGTGGATGCGGAGGTGAAGTGAGGGGAAGGACAGAACATGGCCAGTTCTCTGTAATTAGGAGAGCTTGAACGGGCGGTTATGGCAGGTGTGCATGCTACACTCCAAGGTGCACTTCCGCCAGTACCGTCGGTAACTCTAAGTTACTTAGTTAAAACTTAAACTTTTCACTGTGTTCGTTGTGAAGCTACTGCTAGCTAACCGAGCTAGCAAGCTAACTTTTGCCAGTGTGACTGGGGTACTGCGGTCACGTCACAATAGGTCACATGACCTGGGAGTTGTTGAGCTATAATGCTCATATTTACATTTTGACTGGTATGAGAAATTCATAAAAAATATTAATTGTGTCCAAATGGAATAAAAAGAGGTGTGTGTCATAGAGCAGGCTTAGGTTTAATGAATGAGAATTAAGTGTGTTTTATACTCTAAATACGAGCATTATATTTTTAACATAGTTCTCATATATTTAGATATTAAATCTTAATACATTTAACACCCCCATTTTATTTTGAAAACCGGAAGTTTCCACCCGCTCTTGTAAATTAACGCTAACTTTCCCACTTGTTTCAAGACGACTGACGTGACGGCAGTACCCCAGTCACACTGGCAAAAGTTAGCTTGCCAGCTCGGTTAGCTAGCAGTATCTTCCCAACAAACACAGTGAAAAGTTTAAGTTTTAGCTAAGTAACTTACTGTTAACGGTATGGACGGTACCAGCGGAAGTAGTTTTTTTTTTTTGAGTGGGTTGATCTGTGCTCCGGAAGAGTATACTGGTGTATAACCTAGTAGTAGTAGTAGTTTCAGCAAGATAAATGCTTGTGTTTCATAGGTATCTATGCCTACCTCTTTGTTACCTTACAGAAACAATAGTTTAGTTTAGTTATGAACAGCTTTACTACAACTCTAACAACAACCATGCGGAACGCATATACACTTAAACAAATCAGTCTCACTATACACACATTTTTAGACCATGCATAATACACGACTTTCATTTATAATACACAATGTAGAAGTCAGTGATACTGAATTCAATAACAATCTTGTGAACAAAAGCTGGGTCTCCTCTTGGAGTAATGCACTAGACTTGATCATCATTGATAAATTATTTGTATAAGCTTTCTGAAATCTTAAAGCAAAAGAGATCAGATACCCAGTTGGTGGAATGGTGTGTGGTATGAAGCATGGGGGGCTCTTCACTGTCACTGCAGCTTTGACTTTGAGACTCCTGATGGTTCACAGGTTCGTGATCCAACTGATCACTAGGGGTAGTGTCTGATCAGACAAAGAAATATTCAATTATTGCATCAAGAAGTTAATTAAACACACACTGTTTCTATTCAGTTGCCTAGGGTTATTCATTATGACTTAAATATTTAGCCTAACTGCAGAATGCTGAATTGCCCATGATGGGCCCTCAACCTTATCATTGTGCATAGTTCCTGGGAAAAGTTGTATCAGTTACTCAAAATGTCAATACAAGTGTAACATTAACTGAAATTTTAATACTAATTCAAATGTGATCAATTTTAAGACATCCTGCTGCCTTTGTTGACATTGTGGACATATCCTGTTCAGTTCATTTAAAATTTTTATGCTATAGGCTACTTATCTATTCCTTCCTATTTGATAGATAGATAGATAGATAGATAGATAGATAGATAGATAGATAGATAGATAGATAGATAGATAGATAGATAGATAGATTCAACTGTCCTTTAGCTCGTTAAAACAACAACCACACTTCCACTCATCAACAATAAAGAGTATTAAAATAGACGTAAAGTATTAAACAGAACTGAATCAGTAATTCTTGATTAAATTAAAACTGTCCATTCCACAGTCCAGCCCAATTGTGGCAGAGGTGGTGTGCGAGTTTGGGTGTGACTGATTCAGGATGCAGTGACTGATACCTTGATCACTGTTATCTACAGCCTTTATTTTCTTTACTTTAAAAAAGGTGTCAGTGTTTTGTGTCCTTTTCATCCTATTTCTCTGCCTTTCACTGTCTGCCCCTGAAGAAATCATGCATATTGTTTGGTTAGACATAATATTAAGTCAGAAAATCACTTTCCTTAAACTGAAACACACAGGATAGGTATGGCATGCAATTATATCATCCTCTATATGTTACAGCAACCCCAAGCTGTCTCATTTGCACATGTGTATGAAATAAATCTTTTTGAAGACTAAAATCAAGCTAACGCTAAATGGTTATCCTCCACTCTAGAAAAGCCTCCACACTTGTATTTTATAAAGCAACTTGTCATTTTTGTTTGAAAGGCAACAGACGCACACACACATACACAGTATGTGCATACAGTGTGTCTTTATAGTCCATTAGTCTAGCTTTGGGTTGCTGTGACGTTTGTTTTTTTTTCCACATTTACCGGCGCAGGCTAATGTTTCCCATCCATTCATCCATCCATCCATCCATCCATCCATCCATCCATCCATCCATCCATCCATCCATCCATCCATCCATCCATTTTCTATACCGCCTATCCCTTTTGGGGTTGTGGGGGGACTGGAGCCTATCCCAGCTGTCGCAAATGTTTCCCATTGACTTCAATTCATTATGCTAAGCTAGTGCACTGTGCCAACTCTAGATACGACTTACTTATCAACTTAATTTAAACATTTGTAAATCATTTAACACTACACATTGTGAGCGACTGTTAACTTACCCTTGTTTACTCCTTATGAAGCGGAATAGTGCAAGCTGAGTGCAAGTCTGCGTGAGTTGAAGTGCAGAGCAAAGTGACATCCTGCATATTTCTGAATGTCGACTCGGACAAACTGATTGACTGCTCTGGTGGGGGTGGCCAGACAGGGTGGCCAATCATATTCCAGGGGTTGCCACTGCCACCCCCAGCCACCCCGGTGGCCATGCCTCTGATTGGAGAGAACCGGCCATGTTTCGCCCCTCCCCTCACTTCGCCTCCGCATCCACAGCACGGGCGGTTAGAGGTGTGGGCAGGTCTGTGCACGCTGAGAGGCGTGGGCTATTTGCATATTTTCTAAATATTTAGCTTTACACTTGGCGACACATTTTGATTTAGCATTTAGATTTAGATTTAACATTTAGATTTAGATTTAGATTTAGATTTAGATTAGCATTTAGATTTAGATTTAACATTTAGATTTAGGATTTAGATTTACCATTTTGATTCCCCATTTAATTTCTAACTCTAAATGTGAGAAAAGTGAGTTAAATATTCAAAATATATCAGCTAGAAAAGTGTGACTGAATTTTTACACACGGCACCCCATAAGTTCACACCAACAATACACACAGATAACTGTGGTCTTGTCAGTCGACCCATCTGGCAACTTTTTGAAACTAAACTTTCCATTCAGAATCTTGTTTGCATCCATGTCGACATTTTGCACTTGACATCCACACAAACTGGTAGCCTACTCCTTTACAGCTAGCAAGCAGACGAGACCAAACACACGAGTGGGGCGTGCCTATTATTTTGTTTCTGGTTTACATACGGATCCTGTAGTTTTTCTTATGTTACAAGCAGTGGCCACAGCTTATAAAAAAACTACAAGTTCACTAGGTCACAAAGAGCGTTAATCTTGCGATAAAAAAATGACGCTGTTAAAATTGATTTGCGTTAACGCGTTAACGCAATATTTTTGACAGCACTCATATTTTTTAAGGCAGAAATGTATTGATATATATTTATGTATGTGATATATGTCTGTGACAGATGCATGCATGTATAGAAGTAACAGTTGCAGTGAATGTCAGGCAGGTCCATGGCAGGAAACGTAGCTATAATCCACAATTCAGGTTCAACCACTATCCATGGGAATCTATGAGATGACAAAGCACAAAGACTCTGCAAAAGACATTAAGTTAGTAATACGCCTTGGTAGGACATGAAAGTGTGCAGGTGGAAAGGGAGAGAAGAACACAAGAGCTCGGTGTATCTTGGAAATCCCCAGACAGTCTCATCCTATAGCAACGTAACTAAGGGCTGGTCCAAGGCGAGCCTGAGCCAGCCCTAACTATAAGATTTATCAAAAAGGAAAGTTTTAAGCCTACTCTTAAATGTAGAGATGCTGTCTGCCTACCGCACAAGACTGGAAGATGGTTCCACAGGAGAGGAGCTTGATAGCTAAAGGCTCTGGCTCCCATTACGCTTTTGGAGACTTTAGGAACCCCAAATAAGCCTGCAGTGTTCAATGTTCTAGTGGGGTAATAGAGTACTATGAACTCTTTAACATAAGATGGTGCCTGACCATTTAGGGTTTTGTACGTAAGGAGAAGGATTTTAAATTCTATTCTGGATATTACAGGGAGCCAGTGCAGAGGGCTAATATCAAAGAAATACGATTTCTTTTCCTCATTTTTTCATCAGAACATGTGCTGCAGCATTCTGGATCAACTGAACAGTATTTAGCAACGAATTTGGGCAGCTTGAGAGTAAAGAATTGCAATAATCCAACCTGGAAGTAATAAATGCATAAATTAGTTTTTCTGCATCATTTTGAGACAGGATGTGCCTGATTTTGGCAATGTTGTGCAGGTGAAGAAAAGCAGTCCTTGAAATTTGTTCTACATGGGAGTTAAAGGACATATCCTGATCAAAAATAACTCCAAGATTCCTTACAGTGGTGCTTGAGGCCAGCGCAATGCCATCCATTAGCACTGTTATAAATTGTTTAGGGCCTAGTGCTCTGTCCTCCATAGTACTCTGTACCTGGCTTTAGTGTGTACAGAGGACTCATCATTAATGTGTACAAACTGAGATCAATCTGAAAAATAGGCTTCAAACCAGCTTAGTGCAGTTCCCTTGTTCCCACTTCCCCGTGTTCCAGTCTCTGCAATAGGATACCATAGTCAAATGCAAGTCCTTTGTGTGATGCAATTAGGAAGTTCTTTGTAACTTTAACCAGTGCTGTCTCTGAACTAGAAACTATTGTTATGTAGAAAGTCACACAGCTGATTAGCAACTGCTTTCTCAAGAATCTTTGAGAGAAAGGGGACGTTGGATATAGGTCTCTATTTGGCTAAAATCCCTGGATCAAGAGTAGGTTTTTTAAGAAGATGTTTTAATACAGCTACTTTAAAGGACTTTAAAGGTACGTAGCCTGTTGATAAGACAGATTGATCATATCTATAAAAAGGAGCCAATTAAGTGTAAAATGTCTTTAAGCAGCTGGGGATGGGGTCTAAAACACAGGTTGACAATTTTAATGATGAAATTATTGAAATTAGTTAGTTGGGTAAAGGTTGACAAGAGAAAAATGGTCAAAAAATATAATGGGTTTAATAACAATTTCTATGGTTTCTGTGTTCTGTGAAAATAATGAAAATAAATCAGTACCTACTGCAGGCAGGAGGTGATTAATTCTGTCTGTAATAGTAAGAATTTTATCATTAAAGAAGCTCATGGTTCAATGGAATTGTGACTCTCTGTCAGCCTGGCTACAGTGCTGAAGAGAAACCTGGGATAGTTCTTTCCTCTATTTCCTCTATTAGTGAAGAGTAATAGGCTACTCCAACACTGCGGAGGGCTTTCCTGAATGTTTTAAGACTGTCTTGCCAGGTGTGAATTAGCACCATGGAGCTAATCTCCTCTGTTTTATCATCTACTTTTTTTAGAGGGGCAACAGAGTCAAGTTCCATTACCATAGAATAATTACCTACGCCATAGAAAAGGACTTGAGACTTGACTTAGACTCTTGACCAAAGACTTGAGACTTGACTTGGACTTACATAAAATGACTATTATTCTCCTGGATCAGCTGACTGGCTTCACACTTGATAAGAAGCCTTGATGTTTGAAACTGTTTTAGCCTGTAAACCGGCTGATCCTGTGTTTCTCTTTCACTTCTTACCATGTGTCACTGCACAAGGGGGTCCCTCTCTCCTCAGTGTGTGCCAACGACTGGATCCTGGCTTTACATCAAATCCTGCTCATTTTACTGATCTTGGGGAAGTGGCTGCTGCCTGCTGCTGGAGAGCTGACCAGGGACCAGCTCTCCCAGTTACTGCTCATCTTTGTGGGCACGGCTGCTGACATACTTGAGTTCACCTCTGAAACACTGTCTGACATTAAGTGAGTAAGAGCGGAACAGGATGGGGGAGAGAGGGAAAGAAGAAGTTGTTACATTGAACTTGTTGTCTGATAAAACAAGTTGAAACTAAATGTGAGTGTGTTTGTTTCTGACATAGGCTACTTTTGGGGACAAAGTTTGGACTAAAGACCAGTTGATTGGGGGTGGCTTGTCCAGTTAGGGAATCACAAGGCATGACTGCATTTGGAAAACAGCAGATTGTGGGGTCAGTGGTCAAGGTTAGGGTTAGGTTAAGATCGTAAGTATTAGGGTTAGGCAAATTGTGGTTATGGTTTGGGTACATCTTCACGCAATCAATGTAAGTCAAACGACTTTGTGTGTGTGTGTGTGTGTGTGTGTGTGTGTGTGTGTGCGTGTGTGTGTGTGTGTGTGTGTGTCTGTGTGTGTGTGTGTGTGTGTGTGTGTGTGAGAAACAGTGACAGCAGTCCAGCCATGGTCTACATTATTCTGGCTGTGTGGACCTGGAGCATGCTGCAGTTTCCACTGCATCTCTCAGGTACAGCACAGTTCTTTATTTCATTCAACTTTTGCTGACAATAGAGTGCTGTTTATCAGCAACTATCTTGCTTTGCACAATACATCTACACAAGATGGGGATCTTGGTACTGCATTGTACAGATCCCTAAAGACAATAAATTTAGCAGCCTGGAAATCTTAGGAATTACATTCACATTTGATGATTCTGCACTTCACGATATAGGGTATGTCCTACATTCAGTGTCACTGCAGGAAGTAATGTCATCTGGATGGTAGATCTGACTTTCTTGCTGGAGAGCTGAGCTCTTTAATATCCTCAATAGTTGCCAACAAATATTGTGAGAAAAGCTGGTTTTCAGAAAATTCCAATGGACATAAAAAAGGCATTGAACTTAAGATGGGATTTTGGGGAACCATCCAATATCAGTGTCCTGTCTGGAGAAGATGTATTAGTATTAGTATTGTACAGTTCCCAAAAGGCAGACAATTTACAATAAAACGGTTTATAGCTTTCCTTATTTACAACTTTACAGTGGATTGCAATGCCACAATAAGCCTTTAGAAATGTGTACATTACATACATACTGAAAATGATCTATTTTTAGCTGTCAGTGTAATTTGGCCTCACGCATAGCATTTGGTGGTATAAAACTTCAAAGGACTGTTCTTACATTACTCAAAGCTGCACTAATCAGTATCAGTGTATGAATTATGGATCAAATAACCATGTCCAATAAGGGGTTGTGCATATTGACAAGGTCACGCACCCATTTCTGCACTTCCCCTCAGCTCTATGGAGCCTTTTAGCCATTTTTGGGTTATTGTTTGGTTTCCTGTCCACAAACCTCACTTTCAAGCGGCAGGAAGCTGCTGATTTCAGTGAAAAGGCTCTGATGAACTCATTGTACACTACCAACAGGAGACAGACACAGTTAATACCAAGCTGGTGAGCACAATGGAGCATTTAGCAGCTAAGGTAGTAGTAGCAAGAGCCAGATATTTTTCTCAGGAGTTGGTTGAGACCAAAAACAGATGTAAAAGGAGACTGGATATTAAACTTGTGTACATTGAGTATAGGGGGGTTAAACCTTACTTTGGGCCCTCAGAATGGCTTGAGTCACTCTGGCTATGCACTGTGATGTAGGAAGGATCCACCTAGTAAATGCTTCCAACAAGGGGAACCCCTACTGTGATGTATCAAACAGTGATTAAGCAATAGGATGACAGACATCTTTCCAATGAAAATATGGCAGATTACAGGATAACTAACATCTTTCGAATGAACACACCTGCATTACACCTGAGCTAAGGCAGTTATTTGTCTCAACAGTAATTGGTGCATCCTCAGAGGACCTCTCAGAACCTGCCCCATCCCTCCTCTCTCACCTCAGGACTGATATCTGGAGCACTGTGGAGGCTTTGTTTATCCAAGACGGGCCTTTTCTGCTGGTCCGTCTCACTGTCATGATCTACTTCAATGTGGTACACCAGATGCTGATCTTCTTTGCCATTAAAAACTTCCTGGTTGTCATTCTCAACATCTACAGGCTCTCTGTCCTCATCTGTGACAAGACCTCCTGAGTTTGGATCAGTGAAGAAAGTTACAGTAGTGATATTACTGTGTACTCAATTGTGATTTGAATGTGTGATTCTATGATGTGGCAATAGCAAAAATGGTAACGTGCAGAATTATTGATTAGAGATGCCAACCAGAAAGCAATGACCTCATGTATTAGTCATGATGAAGAAATATTTCCTGTTCAAACATCAGAAACTAACTTCCATCTCTGCATTGGAGGTTATGGTATTTCACTCTCAGATGATGAAGTGCAAAGTAAAAGTTCTTTGAGATTCTACTGAAAAACTGTGAAGCTGTCAAAGCAGGCACAACTGGGAACATAAAAAAATAACATCAAAAGAGAAGTCCTGATTAGTGAAATGAAGTGGAGACTAATGTAATCAAATGGGGACTAGTTTATGATTAAATTTTGCTTTAGATTTCAAATTATTTCCTATTGTTCCCAAATTCATTCATTGTATTTTATTTTTAATTTTTTAAATTGTTTTATTACACAATTTTGATACAGAGCTTTCTACAAGTACAAAGATTTCTGGCGGTAACAACTGGAACCCTGAGTAAGGGTCAAAAGTAGAAGCTTACTTACAGTTCCATGTAAGTTATGTCAACCAGACTGCAAATCACCAGTTTGTTGTATTAAATCATACATAAAATAGTCCATTTAAGATAACAGATGTTTTGACAACAAACTGCACGTGCTCACTGTCATTCAAACTCACTCATCAGCTGATGATGGCATTGGGCCTATTAAAGCTCCCAAACAAAGGCTTGGTAATTACACAGGTGAACATCTGTGGCAAAAGGAACAAGATACACGACATGAGAAATCTTAGTTTGCTATTTCCATTCATATATTGGCAGTATCTGAGATTCGTTTAGACTCATACATTCATGGTTCAACATTTCTTTGAAATGGGACTTTGTCTTATGTCTTCCTTTATCGAGTTCTTGTTTATAACTTATGTCTATTTTTGTATTTCAACCTTTTGTTCAATTTATGTGTCTGAATAACAAAACTACATCTTTGAATGATGATTGACAGGAAATTAGTTGGGGCTGTGCTCTAGGATTTTATCACAGCTTTTCATGTCATTGAGCACAGTATTCTAATTGCCAAGATGAAATGTTATGGTTTTTCTAGCCCTGTCGCCTAGAAATTACATTTATTTGTGACTGTGCCATCTTTTATTTTCAATTTTTATAAATGAATTACTGTATGTTGTTAAAAAAGACACAAATGGGACTATGGTACTGAAGAGCCAGATAGTTTCCACAGGAGTTGCTGAAGACCAAAACAAAAATAAAACAAATTAAAACAAACAAAAAAACCCACATCATCATGTTGGCTTGTGTATGCTTGATATGTAATTAGGAAACTATTTGCTTACACATTTGGGACATCAACCTAATGAGGTGATAATGTGTCAGTGTGTTCACAACTTGCGCCACTTGCCCTCAAAGGGCAAAAAAAATCCTAACAAAACAATAAAAAACATCAGTTAAAACAGTTTGGTAACAGCTGTTAAGCTTTGATTAATACAACTAGTGATGGACTGAGCAGTTACTACTTGCTACATTTACTTGAGGGAACCTCAAGTAAATGTAGCAGTATCACAATGTAAAAATATTCCACTACAAGGCTTGCATTTTGAATTGTAGGTAAAAGTAAATCAGTATTATCGGGAAAAATGTACTTTAATTGGCAAAAGCAAAAGTTCTCATTATACGGAATGGCTAGTCAAAGGTTACTTTAATACTTTTTGGTAGTTTAACCTGTAACAATACTTGATCGTACAGTCCCTAACAAAAGTTGATCAGTTGGAATCAGAAATAGCTGATATGAAAGGCAAAGGCCTCTAGATTATGCGTATTATACCAAAATAAAGTCTTGTATCATTCATTGAGTTTTATCATTTAATTAGAACCGAAAGGTCAGATTTTGCTTGGACAAAAGTCTTGCATACAAAAAATAATGCGCGATAGAAATTATACTTCATTTTGAATACACAAACATGCTACAATAACATCAGAACATAAAGCCATGGTGCCTTGGGAAAAATAATTAGCATCGTGTATGACTCCCATGAGCTTGGAGGACTGCATACGTGCCACACGTGTCAGCAATGACTCAAATAACTTATTAATGAAGTCATCCGGAATGGCAAAGAAAGCAGTTTTGCAGAATTCCCGGAGTTCATCAAGATTCTTTGGTTTCATCTTCCAAGTCTCCTCCTTCATCTTACCCCAGACATGCTCAATAATGTTCATGTCTGGTGACTGGGCTGGCCAATCCTGGAGCATCTTGACCTTCTTCGCTTTCAGGAATTTTGATGTGGAGGCTGAAGTATGAAAAGGAGTGCCATCCTGCTGAAGAATTAACCCACTTTTGTGGTTTGGAATGTAATGGACAGCAAGGATTGCTTGATACTTCAGGCTGTTGATGTTGCCATCCACTCTGCCGATCTCTCGCACACCTGCATACTGGATGTAACTCCAAACCATGATTTTTCCTCCATCGAATTTGACTGTTTTCTGGGTGAATCTTGGGACCATATGGTTCCAACAGGTCTTCTGCAGTATTTGCAGCAATTGGGATGCAGTTCAATGGATGATTCATCAGAAAAATCAACCTTCTGCCACTTTTCCACTGTCCACCCTTTCTGCAAGCTGTGGGCTTTGGCAAATGCAACACGATTTTTTTGTTGTCTTCTGTTTAATGCTGGTTTCTGAGCACTAATTCGGCCATGGAGACCACCGCGCGAGAGAGTTCGACAAAGCGTTCTTGTAGATACAGGGGTTTCTGATGACCAGTTCTCATGTGGCTCTGCTGCAGTTGAAAAAGGGCTGGCCCTGGACTGATGAAGCAGCAAACGCTCCTCTCAAACAGTTGTCTTATGGGGTCTGCCTGACCTGGGCTTGTCATGAACGTTATAAGTTTCTTCATATCTTTTTTTTATCCTCTCCACTTGACATTTGAATACATTGAAGATGTCTGCCACCTTAGCAGCAGACTTGGTCTTCAGGCTCTTGATGATCAGCACTTTGGTCTGTGGTTGAATCTTTGGCATGTTGTCAGAGGTCAGGTTGCACTTCACATGAAGGTCTGGTGTGCTGGGATTCTTTTTATACACACCTGGGAATGTGTTAATTCCAGGATTTGTCACAGGTGAAGCTCTAGTCTGTGATTGGTTGAATCATTTAAAGACACGACAAGACTTTTGTCCTTGCAAAAACAGATGTTATGGGCTTTACCAAGCTGTGAACACCAGGACACTTTTTGACAGTTTAATTTTGCACCCAGTTATTATGGTGAAAGCCCTTGACAATAAAATGAACCATTTATTGTAACAATTGATGGATTTGAAATAAAGTTATATGCCATTTTAAGTTACTATGTCCTTGTGCGGCAAGACTTCTGTCAATGACTGTACAGTATGTTTTTAATGATATCTTTTGATTGTAAAATCTTAACATCAGTGGTGGAAAAAGTATTCAGATCCTTTACTTGATGAAAGTAGAATCACAAGCAGAATCTACTTTATTAGCCAAGTGTGCATACACATATCTACAGTTTAAAAGTAGGCTCCATAACAGGTAAAAGACCTGCATTCAAAGAATTATTTAATTAAAAGTACAGAAGTATTGTCACCAAATTGTAGCCTACATAATGTACCAAAGGTCGAAGTATTCACCATGCAGAAACAGTTCATAATATATCCAAGAATAAATTTGATTATTTAATGTTGTAGTTTGCCAATGGGTTGTAATATGAAACCATTTACACACCAGCAAAGCACCATATTATATAAGTTCCTCATATAGTTTGCATGGAAAACTTAAATCTGAAAAGTAATCAGTAACTAAAGCTGTCCTATAAAAGCAGTGGAGTTAAAAAGGACAGTATCTCCCTCTGAAATGTCGTGCAATCCCTTGAAGTGAATGGAGTGAAGCAGACACAAAGTATGTGAAACTGAAAATATATAAGTAAATAAACATCGTACTTAAAAACAGCACTTGAGTATAAGAAGAAGTTATTCGTCACAATTTTACACACAACATGCAGGGTTGAGGGGGAAACTGCACACGCCATGCATTTTGTGAAATTCTTTCCCACTTTTTGACCCATCTATGGTCAGTCCTTCCTCCACGGCAGACCAGGAGTTGTGGGCTGCCAGTCGACCAGCGCCCAGGGACCCAGCTCTCCTTTGTCACCATTGGTCAGGTGGTGATCTTCTTGCATGTTTTTTAGAGGGGGTATTTTTATGGAGGATACCCCAGGTGAACATGGAGAGAACATGCAAACTCCACAAAGAAAGGCACTTATTTTTCCTTGAGCAGCAGTGGCATATGTACTTTGTTATTCTACCACTGCATAATTTACAAAGAACCGGGGGCCATAGCTGTCAAATAAAAGTGATGTGATAATCATTCACTTTGTGTGAAATAAAAATAATGTCAAATATCTCCAGATTGTAATCAAATATTTGAATAGATGTACTCTAACAGCTACAGATCACCACTGAATCTGCCTCTTACTTCTATACTATACTAAAGCCTCCGTCTCAGAATTAGTCATCCTCACAGAGAATGGTTACCATCGCTGTCATGGTCACAACTTGCTGTTGTCTGATCGTCAGCTGCTACGTCACATCTGCCTCCGCCTCACGTGCCGCCCGCTCTGTATTTAGGGGCTCTCCCCGCCCTTCGTTTGTACGTCACATGCGGCACGTCGTTCCGGGCGGAGAGGACAGAGCCATTATCACCACAGACCTGGACGGAGGAGGGTGTGAGAGGAGAGGACACCCCCGCAGGTAACTCCGCTCTCTGCTTCTCCTCAAATATCGCTGATGTTTATCGTCACATCATCTCTGTCTGCAGTTTGACCATCAGCGGCTTTGCTCTGATGGACATGTTTGGAGAAACATCTAAATAATTGTCCATTCTCTGTTTAACACGAGTCAGAGCATAGTCAAATCCTATTAATAGCCATGTTTCCTGACTTAACAAATCGTAACCGCATCGTGACCATGACCACAGTTTGCTTTCTTAGCTGGTCTGCCGCCAGTCGTCCCTCTAACATTTAGCGTGAATTTGAAACAGTGTTGGTCAGTGATCTCTCATCCTCCGCCACCCACGCTGTGTGTCATTCAAAGCTGGAGAAGGATGCAAAGTGTAGGCTGGCTGATAACGACACGGTGGCATCCTGTGCTCTGATTCTCGGGCAGTGCCGCCGTGTAGATGGAGGCAGGACCGAGGGACAGTGGCTGCCCGTCAGCGCTGCTCCTGGAGCAGCCGAGGAAGAGCGCCGGCAAGCTGGACGCGTTCCTGTGATCGGATCATCCTCTGCTGCATCTCAGCTGTTGAAAGAAGAACACCAACCTCATTAAAGATTCTTATCCTGTATACATGGAGCCGGAGGGCGCCGGGTAGGGGGCCAGCGGGGGCCTCCGGGAGAGACCAGAACTTCACACCTGAAGTGTAATTCCACAAAGGCTAATGGTAAGATGCTTTTACAGCTGTGCCCACCTGTCAGTTGTGCTATCATACCTGATTTGTCAGCAAAATGTTCAATCATTCTGTTTAACTCATAGCTTTGCTCTTTGTCAGTGTGGATATGAAGAGAATCTGTTGGCTGCTGCTCGCTCATTGGAAACTTACTTTCAAAGCTACATGATAGGATCAGAAGTCATCAGCCTACATGGGGGCCCAATGTGAAAATGAGCTGTGGGCCCCCGACTGATCTCCTAGTCTCTCCAACCATTTGTCCATTAGCTATTAACTATTTAGTTGGTGAGCTGCAGGAGTTTCTGATCATTTGGTCAAATTGTTTGAACACAGTATGAAAGCAAATCATTTCATTGATAAAACAAGTTTTATATTCGGGCCCCACAACAAAACTGGGCCTCAAGTTTAATGACACAGGTGTTGCCTGAATTAAAGTGGATCTGCAGTGATTATGAGTGATGCACAGTATCCCACTAATCAGCCTGTGAAAACAACTGAATGATGTTTTCTGTGCCTTTAAATGAGTTATTTCAAGTTTGACAAAACTACTGTATGTAACCATGTTGGCTGGGACTTGGGGACTGTAAATTTTTCCAAAACACCTGACTATGCATTATATGAAGAATAGAATAGTGTTGTTTTTGGTGGCCTATTTTATTTTTAGTCTTAGTCTAGTCTTTGTGTCAATCAGAATCAGAATCAGAAAAGCCTTTATTGCCAAGTACGGTTTTACACATACGAGGAATTTACTTTGGTGAAGTTGGTGCATGACACATCTAGTAAAAAATAACCTATTAAAGAAGTAAAAAATATAGCAATATAGATATTTATACACAAGTCTTTTTTCTTTTTCTTTTTCTTTTTTGCAACACAGTCTGTTTTTTCAGAAAGTCCAAGTAGAGCGTTAAAGTAACGCATAGAGTTATGGCAATGTCAATGTGACAGATGAGGCAGAGGTGAAGAGTGAAGAGTGTCAGGGGGAGTTCTGGGCCTTGTTAATAAGGCTGACAGCAGACGGGAAAAAACTGTTGGCGTGAGGTTTTGGTCCTGATGGACTGCAGCCTCTTGCCAGAGGGGAGTTTATGTCCGGGGTGGGAGGGATCAACCACAATCTTTCCTGCACGCCTCAGGGTTCTGGAGGTGTGGAGGTCCTGGACAGATGGAAGATTGCAGCCGATCACCTTCTCTGCAGACCGAATGACACGCTGCAGTCTGCCCTTGTCCTTGGCGGTGGCAGCAGCACTGATGTTCGGCTCCCACTTGAAGTCCTGGGAGATGATAGTTCCCAGGAAGCAGAAAGACTCCACAGTGTCAATAGTGGAGTCACAGAGGGTGATGGGGGCAGGTGAGGCTGAGTTCTTCTCGTAGTCCACAACCATCTCCACTGTCTTTAGAGCGTTGAGCTCTAGGTTGTTCTGGTTGCACCAGGTCACCTCCCACCTGTAGGCGGACTCGTTGCCATCAGAGACGACTCCAATGAAGGTGGTGTCCTCCGCAAACTTCAGTAGCTTGACGGACTGGTGACTGGAGGTGCAGCTTTTCGTGTACAGGAAGAAGAGCAGAGGAGAAAGAATGCAGCCCTGGGGGGATCCGATGCTGATGGTCTTTGAGTCGGAGACGTATTTCCCCAGCTTCATGCACTGTTTCCTGTCAGACAAGGAAGTCTGTAATCCACCTGCAGGTGGAGTCAGGCATGCTCAGCTGGTAGAGCTTCTCCTGGAGCAGGGTTGGGATGATGGTATTAAAGGCAGAGCTGAAATCCACAAACATGATCCTGGCATAGGTTCCTGCAGAGTCCAGGTGCTGGAGGATGAAGTGGAGGGCCAAGTTGACTGCATCGTCTACAGACCTGTTGGCTCTGTAGGCCAACTGCAGTGGGTCCAGGAGAGGGTGATAATGTCTTTAAGGTGTGAGAGCACAAGGCGCTCAAAGGACTTCATGACCACAGAGGTCAGGGCGACGGGTCTGAAGTCGTTAAGTCCTGTGGTCCTTGGCTTCTTGGGAACAGGGATGATGGTTGAAGACTTGAAGCAGGCTGGCACGTGAAATGTCTCCAATGAGGTGTTAAAAATGTCTGTGAACACTGGAGACAGCTGATCAGCGCAGTTCTTCAAGGTGGACGGGGAGACAGAATCCGGTCCAGCTGCTTTCTGGGGGTTCTGTCTCCTGAAGAGTTTGTTGACATCCCTCTCATGAATGGAAAGAGTTGTCAGTGAGGTGGGTGGGTGGGTGGGGGGGGACCATTAAGGTGGCCATTGGTGGAGGTGACTGGAGCTGGAGCTGTTGGGAGGTGTCGCGGGGGGTGGTTGCTGGACTGGCCCTTTGTCTTTCAAAGCGGCAGTAGAACTCGTTCAGGTCGTTGGCTAGGCGTCAATCGTTGATGGAGTGGGGGGCTTTAGGCTTGTAGTTGGTGATCTTCCTGAGCCCTTTCCAGACAGACACAGAGTCGTTAGCTGAGAACTGGTGTTGGAGCTTCTCAGAGTACAGTCATTTAGCCTCTTTCACCGCCTTACTAAACGTGTACTTCGTCTCTTTGAATCTGTCTTTGTCCCCACTCCTGAAGGCCTCTTCCTTTGCCAACCATAGCTGTCTGAGTTTGGCTGTGAACCAGGGTTTGTCATTGTTGTAACTCACCCTGGTGCGTGATGGAACACAGCAGTCCTCACAGAAGCTGATGTAGGACGTGTACTCATCCAAACTGTTGGTATCAGTCCTGAACACATCACAGTCAGTAGAGTCCAAACACGCCTGGAGATCCTCCACAGCCTCACTGGTCCACTTCCTTGATGTCCTCACTACAGGTTTGCAGAGCTTTAGTTTCTGCCTGTATGCAGGAATCAGGTGAACCATGACGTGGTCGGAGTGGCCGAGTGCAGCACGGGGGAGGGCGTGATAAGCATCCCTGACTGGTGTAACAGTGATCCAGAATATTCTCCTCTCTGGTCGGGCATTTAATAAACTGTCTGTATTTAGAGAGTTTGTGGGTGAGGTTACCTTTGTTAAAGTCACCAAAGACAATGACTAAAGAGTCCGGGTTGGTCCGCTCCACACGCAGTATCTGGTCTGTGAACATGCGCTGTGTGTCCTGCACGTTGGCCTGTGGCGGGATGTAAACGCCAACCAGAATGAATGAGGCGAATTCACTGGGTGAATAAAAAGGCTTACAGTTTATGATGAAAGATTCCAGGTCAGGAGAACAGTGCTGCTTGATCACTGTCACGTCATTGCACCAACCACTGTTGATGTAGAAACAGATTCCTCCACCTTTAGTTTTGCTGGAAAGTTCCGTGTCTCTGTCCGGTCAGAGGAGTTGGAAGCCAGCCAGCTGCAGCGCAGAGTCCAGAATTAATCCACACAGCCACGTCTCCATGAAGCACAAAACCGCAGATGACGAAAAGTCCCTGTTTCTACCCAACAGCAGTTGCAAGCTGTCATTTTAGTTTTTATTAGTTTTAGTCACGTTCAAACTCATTTTAGTCTAGTCAAGTTTCAGTCGACTAAAAGTCTGAGCATTTTAGTCTTATTTTAGTCAGAATTATCCGTGACTATTTTCGTCTTGTTTTAGTCGATGAAAATTGTATTTTAGTTTCTTTTTAGTAATGCAGTTCTATTTAACCCAGTCAATATAGTATCTAGTAGTATAGACGAAACCAAAATTTTCTTTTAGCCAAACCCATTTCACAATTCAAACAAAGTTGTGTTATTATTATATTATTGTTACCTTATAGACTCAAGAATACATTCATTCCGGACACGGAAGACGCTCTGATTTGAATTTACAACATATTTATTTTACCAACCAAAGCCGGCTGGCTGGCCATCGGTCCCATTCTGTGTCGGTTGTCTGTCGTTAACGCTAACCTACCGCAGCTGCATCTTCTAAATAATGCCGCGAGTGGGAACTAATGCCGTGACGTCGCCTGCGACTGCGCAGTGCGACCTGATGCAGCCCCTGAAGTGAGACATGGGAAACAGAAATACTGCAAAATAATAATAATGCGACAAAACGAGACGAAATAACGTTAGAACATTTCGTCTCGTCTCGTTTTAGTCAACGAAAATGAAGAGACATTTCAGCAGAGCTTTTATTTTGTAAACCACATTTAGTCTCATTTTTATTCGTCAACAATATTGCATTATATATTTAATTATAGTTGTCATCACATGACCAGCATTTACCTTGCATCTCGTCTCATTTTCGTCACGTGATCAAGGTTCGTTGAGGACGATATTTAGTCATAATTTTCGTTGTCGAAAGTAACACTAGAGTAGAATTCAGTGTTTTTGGGGCTTGACCCACATTAGGAACTAAGAGTCAGAATATGAGATGAGAGCTATGAAGCTATGAGCAGATATCATGATGCTCAAAGGATGTGTCCTCATGGCTTTGGTGATTCCCTGACTTTCAGCATCGCCATGAGGTTGATGTGATGTTTTCAATGTCTCAACAACTATGAGATGGATTGTCATGAAATTTGGTTAATTCATTTCCCCCTCAAAATGAATAACGTAACGTTACTGACCGTCTGACTTTTCATTTAGTGCCCCATCAGGTCGGAAATGCAATTTATCCAATACTCTGTAATCTTTAATAGGGTAAACATTACACCTGCTGAACATCTGCATGTGAATATTGTTGTTGTGAGTATGTTGGCAAAGTGATGTTAGCATTTTGCTCACAGCAGCTCTGTGCCTCAGTACAGCCTCACACAGCTGTGAGTGTGGCTGTGAACTCTCTTCATCTGTCTTCCCCAACTTTATGGAAGTGCAATACTAAATCCCTGAAGTGCCTTTTTAATTGAATTAGCACAAACTAATTGCCACACAGTGAACCTGGAGCCCTCTGGCTACATAAAGGTCTGGCTGGGTCTGGTTAGTTATCCAGCCTTGTCTTAGCACCAAGTGTTAGTGTTCTCTCCCTGTTTGGGTCATTTTTCATTACATCTTATTATTCTTGGTTCCTTTTTTAGAAAATCAATTGATGCATGTTGGGTTCACATAGGTTCTTTTACTGAGCCATAACAGATCAGGCCCATGATGCATGATGACACCAATGAGTTAAAGAATGTCTTGATCAGCCTGAATACATCTAGCATAGCAGCTCAGGACATTCCTGATACTAACGAAATGTGTCTCATTCACTCAAGATCAATAATCCTCAACGGTGCTCGATTTAGCTACATCTCACAGAAATGTAAATAGTAGGAAGAAAAACTGAAGCGTAGGAAGACAATACAAGGCGAAAATGTCTCTACCTTTAATCAGTCAAATGCAGTTAGGAGAAAATGTGATTTCTCATGTTGTAACTTGTATCTGGAGACTTTGTAACACTTGTCAGATAGTGACTCGCTCTGATGCTCTAAATTCAGATTCAGAACAAAAGGAACCTAATTACAAAATCTTACCTCGTGACGCAGAGCGTGGTTGGTCATCTCAGATAAGTGCAGTGTAGTGCGCACAGATCTCTGCTGCTGTGTATGCATGCCTGTATTTTTTCATTTTACGGGATCTGCAAAGGATTTAATCAGTCATGCTCTGTCTAATAGATGGGTTGTTCAGCGGAGCGTGCTGAGAGAGCATGCTGTCCCAGAGTGAGAGAGAGATGAGAGGAGGAAGACGTGACAGTGTCTCTAAAATACAAGGCCTTAGAACACAAAGGAAAAGCGAGTTGACGTTGTCGTAAAGATGGAGCCAAGTTAGCTCTTGATTCCTGCCTCCACAGGAATCTTCAGCTTGAATTATGCACATGCAGGAGTGTGTTCCAGTGAAAGAAAGGACAAGGTCTAACTGTTGTCTGAAGGCACGTTTTGCCTTTTAACACAGAGGGAATGCTAGAACTGTCCAGGAGATGCACATCACTTATTGTATATGAGTCACTTTCTCTAAGCCTCCTCCACATTCCTGCCTCCACAGCTTGTCATTTGAGCTTGGCCAAACAATATTAAATGCAAGTGCAGTGATTCCCATTTCATCAAGCGTATTCATTGGTTCAGATTGAAGGAATAGTTTTACATTTTTAGGAATAATGTTTATTCAGTTTCTTCCTGAGAGAGTATAGAAGAGTGATACCGGTGTTGTGGATATGTGCCGCTGTTTTAGACTTACAACCAAAGATTTCACCATGTTTGTCTTCTGGTTGTTACCCTCTGTGTGGTGGCCTTAAGAGAGACATCACCTGGCATCAAGATGAGCGCAGAATGGCTCTGTGTTGATGTCAAAATTCCACAAAGACACAAAGAATTGAATTATTTCAGACTCTCTGCACTGTAGCTGTGGTTTCCATTTTTTCCATGTAAATGTGTGATGGCAGATTGTTTGTGTGTCTGTCACTCAGAGGAGAGTGACTGTGGCAATATGCCAAAGGGATGTAATGTGCGTACACTGTAATGCAAATGGACAGTTTGGTGCTTTGGATGTGAACAGAGATTTGGGTGTGGGGTTTAAGACACGTCTCAACCATAAACTGTTTGTATGCTCCACTGGCTGTGTTTACTGTGATGACGAAATATGTCACCAATACATCAGGGTGCCACTGTGACACTATAGTGTGACTCTATACAGTATGTGTTTTTAATTGCTCTGGGATGGCAGCTGGGTTCTATGACAAGACAGAATGAGCTACTGTACATCAGTCTGCCTGCTTATTTGTAGGATAAGTCCAACTCTCACCAGCCTCCTTTTCTTCCTCCTTTCTGTCTTCACTAAAAAAGCAGTGATAAACTGTGTTTTTCACTACCTGCCCTGAATCAAACACCAGACAGACAAAGCTGGCCAGCTGGATCATTTAGCAGCTGAAGAGCCACACATTTTTCACAGGGGTTGGTGACCAAATGTAAGGTTGTAGGACAGCCTCTCGTGGCCAGTCAGAGCAGCTCATCCTATCAGATTACTCGACAGTGACTGGTGAGAGGGCAGTTCCCAGAAGAGAAAAGTGTTCTTGTTTGAGTGTTATAAAAGACAATATACATATTCTCAAACAAGGTCTGATAATGTGTCTTTTGTTAATTTGACTTCATATTTCAGGAGACACTGAAATCCCTGTTACCATGTTTTACATGTTTAATGATGTGCACTGAGTTATTTTAAGACAGTGATGTCAGTGCAGTTATTCAACGCTACTACTACAGTAGGCAGTAGTACAAAGACCTTCCCTGTCTGAATCTATGGCAAGCTGAGAGGGTTTGCTTCAATAATGCACTCAATCTAATTATAATAATTTACATTAACATTATATGACTGTACATTTACATGACACTACAATGACAGTCAGTGTGTGTTGCTAGATCCTGGAACCATGTCAGTAGATATCATTAATGCACTCATATTCAAAGAGGCTTGAGTAATTGTGCAGGGCTTTGGAAACATGCAGCACTTTCCAACCTCCAGCAGCAAGTCTGCAGGCATCATGTAGTCATTCTGGCTAGCATGAGTGAAGCTGGATGTTATGAATTCTGATGGTTCATGGCAGCATCATTGGTAGCAGCACTGGCTGTATGCAAGGAGGAAATGTGATTATTTTCTTTTATAAGCATTCTTAAATCTCTTTGTTTATAACAGCATATTGGCAACAGCTGAGAACAGAGAGCTACAGTGTCAGCTGTTTGAGTTAATGAAGCATTCTGTGGAATGTATGTTTTTGTTAAGAGTGAGATGAAAATATATCAATTTCATGTCTGTGTATTAAGTTTGGAAATAGAGTTAGGTTAGTCAGGTTAGCTTAGCATAGAGACTGAAAACTGGGCTAAACAGACTGACACCTTCAAACACCTTGAAAGTTCACTGATAAACACATTGTATTTTGTACTCATACAGAAACATAGTGAGCTTTGAAGGTGTTGGTAGGTGTATTTTTGAACTGAGCAGGCTAGCTCCTTCCCCCTGCTTCTCATCTTTATGCCAGCTACACTAAACAAGTCCTGACTCCACCTCTGTACACAGAGACAGGAGATTGGGCTCTGAACATCTAACACAAAGCATATAGTTCTCAAAATGCCTTTAAACTGAATAACATAGGCAGACAAATGCACTAAGTTCTGCTTGTGTTAGATCAACACAGGGCCATGTGGACAGCTGTTAGTAACTTTGTTACTACTGTGTTACTACTACTTTGGTACTTTCTTGTTTCATTGAACAAGGGTGGTTTACTGTATTTCGCTTTTTAATATCCATTTTTGTAATTGAAATTATTGTGTTCTATTTGAAAATGTCTGTCATTCTGCAGGATTTGAAGAGAGTGTTGTCCTTCCCACCATACCCCGGGGATTACCTGCATCCAGTGGTGTATGCCTGCACAGCAGTCATGCTGCTCTGTCTGCTCGTCTCCATCATGACCTATATTGTTCACCACAGGTGAGTAGAGCATTTATTGAAGGAGAGTTTCACATTTTAAAAATCTATTTCTATATAATACTCACAGTTATTGGTTGCTGAAAAGGCCCCCATACACTTCAAAATGGTTCTTGGATCTTCTAACAGAGTGTAAAACCTGCTTTCTGAAGGTGGAATTGGCAGGGATGGCATTTTCAGAACATATAAATCATTTCATGGGAGCAGCTGAATGCAGCACCATCAATGCCTTCAAGGAGAGATTGTCTGAAATCTGGGATGTCATCCCCATTTGTATGATCCAGCAGGCTTTACACCTCGCCTTTTGAATTTGGCCGTTGGGAACACTTCAATGATCGGACAACATGTCAGTTTGTTTGAAGCATAGTGAGATCTGAAACATTCATCCTATTCATACTGGTCCTGCAGTGATTTCCACCAAGCTGTCAGAGCTGGAGTTGTCGTAATAATTTTGAGGCAGTTATGGTCTTTTAAGCATGATCATTGAAAAAAGGTCATTACAGTCAGTGCAACGATAGACTGATGCAAGCAAATGTTTTAAAATAACAAGTTATTCTTTTGGCACCATTACCATTTAGTCATCTCATCCTGGTGAGCCTGAGGGCACTGGCAGTAGGGAGCAGAGAGAGCAGTCCATTGAGCCCATTGAGCCCAGCGATATCAGTTTAAATGTTAAGGTTTTGCAGCTGAAACGGTAAGACAGAAGACAATACGGATAAATATAAGTAAGGCTTGGCTGCCTGGTTTTTAGTGATATAACAGGTGCCTTTTTGTTTAAAAATGTTCAACTTTTAATAAAGTCAGTGCACTCATCAGTGTCATTTTTGAACTGACCAATCACAGCCTGGATGTGGTGGGACATTAAAAAAATGCTGACATTCTACAGCAACCTGCTGAAATGTTGAACTTATTGTTTTGCATGAAAAGTTATTATTAGTTAGTATTTGGCATTAACAATTTAGAGACCAGTCACCAATGTAGACCTTTTTTTGCACAATGATTTACTGAAGGAACAAAACCTTCTTATTAGTTTTATGTTACAGAGTGAAAAAAAAAAAAGAATATTCTATTTACATGCTGCTGTGAAATTTGGAATTTCCCCTCGAGGGACGAATAAAGGAATATTGAATTGAATTGAATTAAATTAAAAAGAGGATCGCAAACTGACAATAGAAAAGCTGTTCAAAAAGCTGTTTCCCTTAAAATGTGATTGGTCTCAACGATTTAAATAGAGTGAGAGTTAAAGCCTTTTAAAAATCCGATGTCTGTAATAGAAAACAGCAGCAATGTTTATGTGAACGGTGGTGCATGATTTTAAATGTTGTGCTATTTGTTTCGCACAGTTGCTGGCTAATGTTGGGGTCTCCTCTTACTAGTTTTACAAATTGTAGATGGACAATAGAATTTTTTTTTTTTTTTTGCTTTAATTGATCTTGGTGACTGCAATTCTGTTACTTACTAAGATTTGTAGATTCATCCATCTGTATTTGTCATCTTCAGGGGGGATGTGTGATGGTAGAGCTGCAGGATAGATTCCGATTTTGGAGAATCTTCTGAATAGGTTAATAGTTTCTTGTAGTGATGTTCTGTGAGTAAAGTAGCATGTCATCTGCGTATTAACTTATTTTATGGTTTTGCCCACTCCGGGTGATTGCACACCGTTATGTGATCTGTAGACAGCTGCAGTTGGAGGAGAGTGGGTAATGTTTGGTTATGTTAATTGCATTGTTTTGACAGAGCACTGTTTTTGACCAGAACACTCGGTATCTTAGACTGTTCAGACATAGCTGAACTTTAGAAGTCATTGTAGCGTGGAATGAGAACTGTCCATTGTAATCCCATCTCTTACAGTGGAGTCATATTAGGAAGGTCTAACCTCAGGGCCAGTAGAGACAGGAACCATGCAGCGAACCATAATTCTTTCAATATTGTATGGCGTACAAGGTATAGTATTAATGTAGATTTGAAACAAGGAGAACCTATCCGTCTCGTTAAAATTGAGGTTTAGCTTACTGTTAACATTTCAATTATTCTTTTCTCAGACCAAGACCAAAATACACCAAAACACACAACCACAACTACATTTAATGATTTTTATTCATATTCAAGCATTATCTAAACATTTGACTGAACTGATGAACTTGTTTAGTAGTGGCCAACAGTGAATACATAGTGGATAAAAGGACGTCCATCTTTGTAACTTGTCACTCTATTTAATGTTTGCAGTGTGATCCGTATCAGCAGGAATGGCTGGCACACACTCCTCAACTTCCTCTTTCACACGGGGCTGACATTTGGAGTTTTTGCCGGGGGCATCAATCAGATCAACTTACCTTTTGTGTGTCAAATTGTAAGTTGTTTTCCTACTTTCTCAGCAGAGTATTTTTTCACAGCAATTGCACAGTATGTTGGTTCTAAGACCTGAGAGTTTCTTCAGTTGTTGGTCAAGCAGTTTCAGACAGCTTTAATGTCACTGGCAGCTATAGGCTTCATTTAGAAACTGAGAGAGGCATCGGTGTCTGTGGGGAAACCAGTGTTCACTGAGAATGAAGAGAAATTACTACCATTTGCTTACTTCCATGGGCTAAAATTGTTTTTTTTATTTTCCAGTTTCATTCAGGCTGCTCATGTGTAAAAAAATTATTATTTTTTTGCTCAAACATACAGAACAATGCCTATTAAAGTTATTCAACCTCACTGGACTGTATTTTTTTCTCTCAATGAAACCAGATAGAGTTTACAGCCATACCAGCAGCTCTGTGAGGCTGTACTCAGGCACAATGTTGCTTCAAGCTAAATGGTAACATAAACATATTTAAATGCTCACAGTGGCAATATTAACATGCTGATGTTTAGCAGGTATAGTTGTTACAGCTTTAAAGTGCCACACTGTTAGTGTTGCTAAAAATCCTATTCACCAAAGGTTCAGTATTTTAAATCAAAGGGAAGTGAAGATAAACACTGTGCAGTACAGTGGTGCAGAACAGCATGCACTGCTCAATTAGAAAAAAAGTTATTTTTAGATCGAGTTTCTGGTACCTACAGTGTTTTTGCATCTGCAAAATGTTTCTGTGTTCTAACCAAAGTGAATCACAAATTAAATGTAATCATAAAATGGGTGTAGTACAGTGCACTAGTGCAAAAAGAATTAAAGAAAGCAAATCAGCACAGTGACTGTCTGGGCTCTATTTTCGACTCTGCCGCTGGCACAGTGGTATTTTCGGGCATCGCAGGCAGATGCACGGCGCACTTGGTATTTTGGTAAACTGAGGCGTACAGAGGTGCGCCAGGATGGGCGTTGCGGCGCAGTAGGGGGAGGTGTCAGCATAATGGGATTTTCGACCATTTCGGTCTGCGCCGGCGGCGTAAAAGTGCACTGAAAACTCGCCACCCCAGACCTGTTCAACTCTGTGCGCAAGCGGCGCACCACTGGGCAAGTAGATTTTCATAAAACGGAGACTGGTGGAGTCGTGCGCTCACGTCACCAACACCTCACAGTCAGGTTTCCACAGTGTCTGGCATGTGATCAATAACTATCAGTCAGCGCATACAGTCAGACCTAAATTTATATATTTTGATCCGTATCTCATCTGACCACATTGCAAGCATATTCGGCACGCGTAATGGTCACTCACCCTGACCGAATGTACACAAGGATGTCTGGTGATCTGTGACTCAAATTGCCTGGTGACAAACGTACAGTGGTGGAAAAAAGTTTTCGGACACCCTTAAAATTTTACACAATCTCAAATATTATCATGAAATATTTGTGTAAAAATCTTTTTTGTGTTTCAAAAGGTGTGGCTGCATTAGACAGACACAAACAAATACAAATGATTTTTTTTTGTTGTATTGTTTACAAGGAAAACTAACAAAACTAAAATTTCAGTCCGTCAGTTCTCAACATTGTCAGTATCAAAGTCAACAAATAACAGAGAATGTGTTCAAAACTGAACAAAAATAAATAAACCATCACATCATCAAATTAATATTTAGTAGTCTTTCCATTAGCACGCAGTAGAGCTCTAATCCTGGCTGGCATGTTCCCCACGAGCCTTTCACACTGTTGAGGGGTAATCTTGTCCCATTCTTCTTGAATTACTGCTTTTAATTCTTCTAAATTCTTTGGTTTATGCTTTGAAACAGACCTTTTGATAATCCACCATAGATTTTCAATGGGGCTCATGTCTGGGGATTGAGCTGGACACTCTAAGACCTGGATACTGTGCTCCTGCAGCCAAGTTCTTCTGGCCCTGGATGTGTGGAAAGGGGCATTATCTTGTTGAAACATCCAGTTTTGACCTCGATAGAACAGTGCACGTGCAGAAGGGAACATGTGGGTTTCGAGAATGGCACAATACTTGGCAGAGTTCAATGTGCCATCACAGACAGTGAGATGACCAACACCAGCAGCACTCATGCATCCCCAAACCATGATACTGCCTCCACCATGCTTGACAGTAGGTACTGTACATGCTGGAGATAATGCTTCGCCTGGCCTTCTGCATATCCTCACATTAGCAGGGGGAAGATAATGCTGGAAACTGGACTCATCTGACCACAGAATCTTCTTCCAGTTCCTGTCTGTCCACTTGTGTGCTTGGGCCCAACGACGCCAGGCTAACCTCTGTCTCTCATTGATCAGGGGCTTCTTGACAGCCTTGTAGGACCTTAAGCAATGATCTAAAAGTCGACCACGTACAGTGCAGGTGGAACACTGGACGCCAGTTTGGTTTGACCACTGCTGCTGAAGCTCCTGTGATGTCATTCGGCGGTTTTCCCTGCACATGTGGATCAGGATGTGGTCATTTCTTGCTGAAGAAACCCTTGGATGCCCAGATCTTGGTTTGTCTTCCAAGCTGTTGGTTTGTCTGTATTTCTGCAGAGTGTATCCAACTGCTGAAGGACTGCATCTGCACTTCCTGGCTATGTGGCGGCAGCTGTACCCTTCCTGGCTGAGAATCTGTATCTTCAGGCATGTTTCCTGCATTAGGTTTCTTGTTTTTGCCATTTTTGTCTCTGAAGAACTTTCAAATGTGCTGGCTTTATATAGACATGAAGCATGGCAACAAAAATTGTGTCTTTTAATGAAAAGCACGACCTTCATTAGTGGATCACTGGTACCAAAATGACCCAATACTCAAAATTTCTTTTGTATTTTTATGGAACCAATCAATTTTTAGTTTTTAATGGCTTTTTTAGGATTTGTTTAGTAATTTGGCTGTGACTGTACTAAAAGAAATTGCACTCGAAGACCTAAAAGTGATTCTTAATGCAATATTTCACAAATGCATGGGGTGTCCAAAAACTTTTTTTCCACCACTGTATGTGCCACTTTCCCCGGGTCGGCACATGACTCGTTCATCCTGGCAAATTCTAACATCCCTACAGTCTTTCAGGGGGACACCTCTCTGGATGTGTGGCTGCTAGGTGATAACGGCTATCCACTGAAAACGTGGTTGATGACGCCATATATCACACCTTCAACAATACGGCAGCGTGGTTTTAACGGTGTTTTCAGCAGTGCTCAGTCAGTCATCGAACGCACACTGCGATCAATAATTAGCAACAGCCACAATTCAATGCAACTGTCTGAGTCAGCACATACAGTCAGACCTATATTTATATATTTTGATCAGTATCTCATCTGACCACATTGCAAGCGCGTTCAGTCACGCGTAATGGTCACTCACCCTGACTGAGTGTACACAGGTGAAACAGGGATGCAAACTAATCGATTAACGTCGCTGTGCCAACCAGAAACAGCCGTGGCATCCTACAGAGCATATATACTGCATCTATCTCAGAGCACTCGAGAGACAGAGAGAGACAGACACATGAAAAAACGTAAATGATGATCATTGTCCGCTATTACCCACGTCATTTCATTCCAAATACAAATGTTATCATTGTAATGCTTAACGTTATCTACAAAGATGGAGTACATCATTGCTTTGAGGAGGATGAGGATGAGGAGGATTTACCATCTAAGGACCTCATATTTAGACATCAGAATCAGAATCAGAAATCCTTTATTTATCTCTGAGGGGAAATTGTTTTTGTTGCAGTGCTCCTTGCAAGAATAGAATTAGAAGAAAATTGGAAAGAAAGAAGAGAGAGAACTATATATATAAAAAGAATATATAAAAACAAAATATCTATATCCAGAATACACACACACACACACACACACACACACACACACACACACACACACACACACACACACACACACACACACACACACACACACACACACCACAAAATATAGAACACAATATAAAACAATATATAGAAACTGAGAAAAAATAAACAGTATATACAAACGGGTGTGTAAAGTAATACAAACGGATGTCATGAGATATGAGTGACGTTAGTCTATCATTTCAAGGGAGTCAGACACTTTCCTGCGCGGCCTCAGTCGTCCTCGAAACTTACCATGCGCCTCAGCCAGCGGCATTCTTAAAGGTGCGGCGAGGAGCTGCTGTGATTGGTGAAAATTTGACTCAGCTGTGTCAAACGCACTCCACGCCTTCTCCTCTCCCTCTTTCCGAGTTGAGCTGCTGGGTGGGACTGAGATGAGAAGGGGGAGGAGATGCACGAAAATACCAAAGTCTGCGCCACCACGCCCCATCAATACAGCGGACCTGACTTTGCACCACGCTGCGCCAGCAGCGGAGTCGAAAATAGAGCCCTCTGTGTTCCTTGTGATTCAGTGGACATATTGTAATGCATTTTCAACTCTGGACCTGTTTATTTGGTTAACATGCTCATTTATTCAGTCCGTAGCCACTTTATTAACATAACATCAAGACTGCTTAGTTAGCAGCATGCAAAAATAATTGAATGCAGTGCATTTTGTGGTATGGTGATTACCCATCTATTTCAGCTTCATGTACAAAACACCAATACACACACATGCTATATTGGACAATGAACTCATACTGCTTTTAATAATATTTGTTTACATCTTCACGTGTGTTAGGTTGGCATCGTGCTCCATTATGCTTCTTTGTCTACTATGCTGTGGCTGACGTTTACCGCTAGAAATATCTGTAAAGATGTGTCCACGGACCCACTTCGGATCCAGGACAGGAATGGGCCTGCCCAGACTCGTGCCAAACCAACCATCCTCAGGTAAGATGTAAGATAGTAAGCAGGCGTTTATGTGCGCAGCAAGGCTTAGCAATCTTCTCTGCTTAAATGACTAATTTACAATATGTAAATTAATCATGACTGCTTCAGTGGGTTCTATCAACAACACTGCTTTTCAAAACCATCATGAAAGCTTGATGCAAGACAGCTTGAAAGCTGTTACATTGTTGTTGCATTGTAAGGATTACAGCAGTCAAAGTGCTTTTTCTCTTTTATAAGATTCTCAGCTGATTTGAAGAAAGCAAAGTTTGGAGTGTTGTGCTAACTGGTCCTTGTTTATCCTTGAGTGCCCTTTCAGACAGTCGGTAATAACTTGATGCTGCTCCTACTTGCTTAACCTGTCACACACACTATGACAGCATGAAGAGCTGTAAAAAAAAAAAAGTCAGTTTGTGCTTCAAGAAACTGTTCTAATTGTACTAATCCTTGAAATCACAAATTGTAAAGATCAATTTCATTTGATGACAGCGTACTTTGATTCAGCTTTTTTCTGCCCCTCTGCCCCAACTCTGGAAAGTCCTTAAGACAGCATAATCCATGTACCTTTATTGCTTTACATGTATTGTAATTTTATTTTCATTGTTTTATATGTATTGAAATTTTTAGATGTATTCAGTGTTTTTATCAGGGTGTCATTCCAAAAGAGAGCTTTCTCTCAATGGCCTTCCCTATTTAAATAAATAAAATATAACACTTATATTTTTTACTTTCTTTTGCAGATTTTATCTTCTTAGTGATGGAATCCCTCTCATAATTGTTGGAGTTACAGCAGCATTTGGCATGGATAACTATGGCAGCAGAGATGATGCTCTGTAGTAAGTACCTATCACTTCTGAACAATCATGTTTTCAGTCATTGTTTAATGACTAAAATGAATGTTTATGTCGCTGTGTGTCTTTTTCAGTTGCTGGATGGCATGGGAACCAAGCCTTGGGGGTTTCTATGCCCCCATGAGTCTTCTGGTCTTAGTCATGTCTGTGTACTTCTTGTGCGCCTACATCCAGCTTAAACGCCACCCAGAGAGGAAATACGAGCTGCGAGTTCTGAGTGAGGAGCAGCAGCAGTTATCATCCAGTGAGTCAAACCATCAGTGCCCCACTGACACTGGGGGAGCTTCTGGGCCTGCTGGGGACTGTCCACCATTTACAACTGGTGTGTCAGTTCTGGCCAATGAGCACTCATTTAAATCTCAGCTCCGGGCCACAGCCTTCACCCTCTTTCTGTTTCTGGCTACCTGGGCTTTAGGAGCATTGGCAGTATCACTAGGACATTTCCTGGATATGATATTCAGCTGCCTGTATGGGGCTTTTTGTGTCACTCTAGGACTCTTTCTTCTTATCCAGCACTGTGCCAAACGTGATGATGTATGGCACCGCTGGTGGGCTTGTTGCCCATCCAAGTCCAAGACAGATGATGGGAATAGGGATGGACACAGCCAGAGGCAGGAGCTTCATCAACCACACTGCCACTTGAGCTCCCCATGCTCAGGCAAGCAGCCGCTACTCTCTCCTCACCTTGTGCAGAGTTCTTACCACAAAATGACACCACCTCCCCAGAGCCCCGCACCCAATCACACAGGTTCATGCTGTGTTGCCATGATGGGTCCTGTTACCCCAAGCCCCATCTCACCTCTTGCTGAGCCAGTGCTGTCACCACGTCCACAGTCACTTTCTGACGAGCTCCCTCGTCCCACTCTGCCTCTACAGAGCTGCCTTAATAACAGAACAAAGTCACGCTCCTTCAACCGCCCCCGCCCATGCCTTCAAGACTACCGTTCTCACATGACTTCCACCAGTATGGATGGGAGTGTGCATAGCTCCCACCTGGACAGCCCTCATGCTGTGCACCACCTTGAAGGCTCACCTCTGGTTTCCAACAGCCCACACCCAGACCTCCAACTTCCCTGTTCCAGCCCTCACTTGGATAAGCAACTGGCCTCCTGCCACAGTTTGCAACGCCAGACCTCCTGTCATAGTGTACAAGACTCAATGACTTCCTGCCACAGCCATGCACATAACATGCATGACAGCATTACTTCCTGTCACAGCCTCCTCCTGCCTTCTCATGGAGTCCACACCTGCCAGTGGCACATGTACAGCTCAGCTGATCACTCCTCCACTACAAGCTGCTGTGAGAAACCTGATCCCTTCACTCAATATCAGCAAGACTCCGATACATATAGCTGCATGTCAAAGACAACAGACAAAGAAAAGGATAATCTCTGTGTAGAGGTGGAGCAGCAAGGTTTCCCAAGAAATACTTTGCCTAGGCAGCACGCCACTGTCAGCCGACGAGGTGCCATCGGCCGAAATAGGAGCCTGCAGGAAGACGGTCTGTTTGGTTCAGATGCCACGGGAAACATACGAACTGGCCCTTGGAAGAATGAAACCACCGTGTAGTTCTCTACGCTTATACTTGCCAGGCCTTCAAGCAGCCCTGTAACTGAATCACTCTAATTGTTTGGGTCTCAATGCCTTCAGCTTTGCCCTTAGACCACAGGTTGAGTTTCCAACGAGACCATATACCAAACTCTTTATGAGAAAGTTATCTATAAGTGTGTCATTAATCAGTTTTTATATTCAATGTTCAAATGCAAGAAAAGTTCAGTTAATGTTGAATTGATACTCTGATCCATGCAGTTTAAAGTTGCAATCAGTATTGTATGGTTGCTGGTTCAGTAGTTAACAATGGTCACAGAAAGAAGGTTGTGAGTTCAAACCCCATCAGTTCCAGTTGGGGCCTTTGTGTAGAGTTCGATTGTCCTCCCCATGTTTGTGCCAGTTGTGCTTCATTCCTTCAACACTCCAAAGACATACAGGTCAGGTACAAGGAATACTACTACCAAGAGATCTGTACACATTCAAAACTTTGGACCTGATCCCAGACAGCCCAGTGGAAACGTACCCAAACTCAATGTGCATGAATTCGTTTTGCAAAAAATTAGACGTGATCCTAATAGGACCCGAGGATAGTTAGACCTTATCTGAATAGACTCACTAGTGATTGGGCAGCACCTGAGAAGCTTATTATGCATATACGATGGGGGGAAGGGGAGGTGCTCACTTGGGGGAGCCAGCAATTGCATCAGGGTGGCTTCAGCTCTAGAGGTTCTTGGTAATGTCCACCATGAAGGCCAAATCACACAGACACTTTCTATCACTGAGTTCCACGACAGGTTTTCCCTCATCTCTATGAATCATTCCAGACAAACAGACACTTTGGAACTGTTTTACTTTGTCTGGTGTTAGCAGTTCTGCGGCAGCAACAAGGCACGTCACTAATTCTCCTTCTGAATGAGGTTTCAGCTTCTTAACTATTATCTAACTCACCACAAAACGTGCCTGTGTTAACACTGTCTCTGTCAGAATGTGTTCTGGTGAAAGCTTTTTGTTGGGCATCATAACTCCCCTGAAGGGCCTTGACTTTATCCAAGCACATTTGTCCTTGCAGCTCACCCAGTTTAGCAGGTTTCAAGCCGTAATAACGCCAAGGATTAGCCTTTTTCATCACTGCGAGCTTGTCTCCACAAACTAACGAAGGCACACCGGCCTGCCTTTTCCTTCAAAAAAATAAAAAATAAATAAATAATAATAATAATAATAATTTGTCCATTGATCTTGGGAATCACATCTACTTTTGTTTCGTTGATAGGTGCCATGATAGATTGAAGTGATATTAACTGCTATGTGTGTGTTGATAGCTTCTTTACTGCTTAAAAAAGTAACTGCTTTATTTATATTTCTGAATTGCCATGTGGCCCAGATCAAATGGTTCTCCACCCCTGCTCTAAAGATTACAAAAACCTATAAGCTCATTAGCTACCAAATGGGAGAAGCTCCAAAGCTCCATTCAACTGCTGCATATATACTCACTTGTGTTTTGGAGTAGAGCTCTTGCTGGATTTGACACAATACAAAATGGACCAGTGGGAGAAAAATGATCCAAGGGCAATGAGACTCCATCTGAATAGCTTTTTAGACCTGATCTAATATCTGGTCGACCCAAAACAAACCCCAAACAGACTGTAATAGAGAGAAAATACACCGGAAGCATAATGATGCACCAGTGGTTAACGAGCAGCCACAGTTGAAAAGCAGCATTACATTCAGTCACTGGATTAAACTGAATATAATTTGGACCCAGCCTAACTCAGGTTACAAGGTACAAAGTCGACCTATAAAGCCTTTAACTCCTGTCATTGCCTTTGACCACAGCATTGGCTTCAGAAGTGGAATATTAAGCTTAACAGCCAATGTACTCAGCATCTGGCTGTGTCACACAGCCAGTGTGTCACACTGTGGCGGCTGGAGATGATCCATTGCCATTTCAGCCTCTATGTGACTCTTACTGGAGCTGGACTAGCGGCTTGCGGCTCTTTTCCTCACTATGCTATCTTTAAACACCGGGTCCATGTACCCTGGAGCAGCTTCCGTCTCTAAAGTGTGAAATTAATTTGTGTATAGAAATACTGTCTGAATGAGTATGACATTGTATGGCAGCAGTCAATACCAAACTGCTGACATGCAGATGAAATCATTATTTTGCTATCACAACATCGCCAGACAAAATATATGCACTGTAAGATGAGTTATATCGAAATGTAACAGAGAAAGTTAGGAGCAACAAAAGGTTGTCATATTCATGTGCTGCCATGAAGCATCTGTTACCATCTAATGGAGCTGCAGACATCTATTTATGCTTGTAAAGCACACAAAATGTCAGCAAAACAACTCTAAACTATATTATTAATGTGGCTGTGGAGAACAGATGCTCCGCTTCTGAAGTGTTCCCTGTGTATGTTGAAATAGTGAAGCAGCCATCAGTGAGATTCAGTGCATGTTCACTTAACACCTGTTAGTTAACTCAGTGTTTCCCACTCACAGCCTATACTTTCACATTTTACTAGAATCCATTTATCATTCATAAAAAAACAAATCTTAATAAATGACCCCACAAGGAGAAAGTGCTGTGCCAAGTGCATCATGAGTTGTCTTCTGGGTCTGTTTCCAGAAGACTTTTTCACAGCCATTGAGAAGGAAAGACTGGCGTTGAACAGTATCTGCAAACCATTGTGGGTATCAAGTATTATGCAATGAGGCAGTAAAATATCACTGATTGCACCTTTAAATACTTGGGTTGACTGTTTTAAAAAGATCTATATTTGTTAATGTTATTACATTTCTTATGGCATTGCTAGACACAATATCATTTTAAATATGAGTGGTTCCACATGTGAAGACACTTTTGAATCCATGTGAGCATGTGTGTTTTTTATTTGTGCAACTGTGCATGAGTAGGTACATACAAATGTGGTGTGTTTGTGCTATATGTATTTATTATTATGGATCCACCCTTGCAGAATTTTACATTTCTGAATATCTTGATAAAGATTAATTTATGAAGCCTATGAAGATTTTCTATAAAAAAAAACTTTATGTATGCTGCCAAATAGACTCTTGTCTGACAAATATTGCACTAGTATGTACTATAATAACCCTCACTTGGTGAGATAATAATTCAAAAAAAAAAAGAAAAAAAAAGTGCAATGTGCTACAAAGCACAAACTTTGTATAGTGCCAAAATTATGTGCCAGCTTTCACTGTGATGAGAAACTACAACATTCTCAATGAGTTTTAGAGATCATATAGTTTGTAGCATCATACAAACTTGAACTCAGGTTTTAGAGGATCATCAGCAACTCTTTCAAGTCTTTCCAAAAACTTCCATGTTTTCTTCAATGAGTTGTTTCATAATGCAACATTACCAGTCAGGCGAGGCGTACTTCAGTACGAATCAGGCTCATTTTCTCTTTCTTAAAGCAGATTTAAATGGGTTTGCATAGCACTCTTCAGATTGAAAGTCTTCTACAGATATACACTCATTTGCTTTCTGTCTGAGAATGAGATGATATATATCAACCCCATGTCTTTATGTTAAGTATGGATCTTGAGCCAGGAGATGATTAGCTTAGCTTAGCATGGCATAAGGTTCCAGCATTCCCATAAAACCACAAAGTGTCATTTTTACATTTTTTTGGTGTGTGGATTAAAGAAAGCAGGCATAGTGTGCTGATCACCTTCCAGCTCCAGCTCCATACTTCAGGCAGTGAAAGGTCATTCTTGACCTTGGGAGTCGTAGTTTGACACAATGATCTTAAACTAAGGTCCACCTGCTAGCTTTTTACCCAATCTCACAGCCTTCATTAAGTTCAAGTTGGCTCAGCTGTCATGGAGTTGGTTAAACTTCATGATGTATGGAATTATATTTCTGTCTCATTTTAGTGCACATAATGGACATGTTTGCACAGAATTTTTTTTGTACAAGTGCATACATTATATTTTGTAAATAAATTGTTATCAGGTCAAGAATTATTTGAAAAAATCTATTCTGCACTTTTATCCACATTAGTGCAAATAATAACCTCTCTTGCATTTGCCAAGTCCCCTACTGCAAACCCTTGCTCAAAATGTCCCATCATGCATTTAAAAACAAGACACAGATATAATGTCACAGCGATGCAACTGTGAGTGAGAGTTGAGAATATTTGTCAAGGTTGATCGTAGTCAGTAGTCAGTTTGCTCGGACCACTCTGAGCAGGTTTTTTTCCAGTAAGGCCTGCTGCTCTGAGCCCTCTCAGACACACTTGGCTCATGGCTTTCCGTGGCTTATTTGGAAAGTGAGGGTGCATATTTTGAATTTAACTCAACTAAACTCATCCTTACATTTGATTCTACTTTGTGGCCATATTAAGGCCTTCATACTGGAACTCATGTTACTTAAACGAGGGATGAGTCATATCACTCTGTTATATATTGTAGGTTAAACACAGATGTTCACTTATATGTCAACATATCCCAGTTTGATGTAGGCGTAGGTGTTATCATCAAAGGACACTAACCCTCTGCCTGACATCGATGACTGTACATGTGACGTGTTGTTGTGTCTCAGTGTTGTGACAGCTTTAAGCATCTTCTCAGTCCAGGGGCAGGGATCACCTGTTGAAGTGACACTGGGGGACGCTGTCCAAACATGAAACCATTTTATTGTGACATTTTTGATTTCTCACTTCTATTGTGGATTTTCTCAACAGTGTGAAGGAACAAAGTGACACCTTGTAAGACGAAGGGAGTACCAATAGGAGCACTGTGTTGTCTGCACTAGAAATAAAGATTTATTGTGACACACCACGAGTCATTGCTGTCTTTCTTCACAGGGCTGTGATGACCATCAAGGATCCATTTTTTGTTTGTTTGTTTGTTTGTTTGTTTGTTTTTTCAAGGAATTTGGGAGTTTCAATTTAAGCTACATTCCACAATTTTAAATACATAGTGGGTATTTTATGGATACTGTTTTATTTTTGTTAATATTTGTACACTTAGTTTATTGATTTAGGAATATGTTTTTAGTTCCTAAATGGTTTGGTAATTCTTTGGAGACAACAGACTCGGTTTATAGTAAATTTGAATGTAAAGCCCCACAAGGGTTAGTATTGGGTCCTAAACTTCTCATTTAATCTATCGTAGAAGAAAAATTAAACTTCAGGTGCAATTCTGTGGCTGGTTCAGGTGAGTTTTCTTCTCTGTGCAGTGGTGAAAGACGTTTACAACAAGGCTGCAGAGTTACAGGAAACGACAGGTTTGGGCTGAGCTCAGCAGGAAGGGTTTCTGGGAGACCCTCACAAGTCTGAGTAGATTTACACAAGTTCAATACACAATTATTTCAAAGTAAAAGGCAAAGTGATTGCTCGCCAGACTCTCTCTCATTTTGGAACACTTGCCCGCTTGTACTGCCATTTCTGCACCACTTCCATAGCGTACTCTTGAACATGTGCTGGTTCTGGTCTGGTACCTGATTCCTGCCCTTTTATAAAGTCCTTTTCTGTTATTGACTGGCAGAAAGCAGGGTCTCGGCAGAGAAATACTACTCAACCGCCATCAGAGGGTCATAGGCGCTGACTGAGAGGGATTACTTAAGTGTGAGTCTATATGTTGGTTTTCAGGAAAACCCTGCACAGTGTACCTTTAAAGGGCCTTAAAACTTAATTTCTCAGTAGGTATAGGATGAGTTAATATGGAATATGTCAAAAGCTTATAAGATGAACATGTCCAAATTTGCAAAGCCAAGTGCATGTTGAATTATGAGGCACTTCAAAACCTCAGTTTGTTTACTGTGTGGAGGTCTGGGCAAACATGCAACCAATAGTAAATCAATTATGTACACTACAAAAACAACAATGGATGGATTTAATGGAACATTGCAACACGCTTTTTTATCAAGTTACATGTAACAAAAAAAGAAAAAATGGAAAGACGAATTAAATGCTGTCAGTTACATACTGTATGTGCTGAGCCAAAAATAAATAAATAAATAAAATAAAATAAAATAAAATAAAATAAAATAAAATAAAATAAAATAAAATAAAATAAAGATTACAGAAGAAATATTTAACACTCAGTAGCTCGCACTAATAATGTATTTGCGTATTTCAGTTTCTTGAGTCCAACTGAGCAATTCTTTTGGGAGTGATTCAATTTTGTTCAACTATTATTCAATTCCAGAAAATGAAATCAAATAATTGAATGATATGAATTAATGAGTAATGTTTGGGATTAGTCTGTGGCCATTGATTGATGTGTGTACACGTACACAGGAGGAGGAATGAAACATCAACACAACAAAGCTGGCGTGTTGGATAGCAGGAAAGTCCTTCTGTTGAGACCCTGATGGATAATGATAATGTTTGTCCTTTGAATGTTCTTGTTAGTTTCTGTTTCTGTTAATCTTAAACAAGTAAAATCAATGCTAAGCTGTTGGTGGCTGTGTTTTCTTTGACAGTAACATACAGGTGATGTGAACCTAAACCATCAAATACAACTGCAGACTTCAGAGCTGTGAATCCATGAGCATGTTCTGCACAACAGCCAGAGTATTCACATTGACTCAGTGGCAGTCATACTTATCCGGTGACACATGTGACTAAACCTTTAGAAGAGACTTTATGTTTCACATTGACAATCCATGGGCTGTTCTCACTGTAATTCTATCAATGTGACTGAGAGAGAAATCAGTTGAGATAAAAAGACTTCAGTCAGCTCCTGTTTGTGTCTCTGCATCTCTGACAATGATGCTTCATGTAGAGGTCTCCTCCATCCATTCCATCCCCCACACAGTGCTCTCCTCCACAGCCACGGGCCACTGGCCTGAACCACTTCAGCAGCGGAGAAGTCATAAAAATTATGCAGACATCCCTGATGTGAACATGACCTATTTTGAAGCCCTACAGAAGCCTGCAGACCTGGCTGTCTTCCTGCTGCATTGGCCCATTGCCTGCATCTGCCTACATGACATGCTATATACACATAGTTAAAGATTCAAGCTCTTTTAATTGAATTTCACATTACGCTATTCATGCCTAATTATTGCAAATTTTCTGCACGTGTCCATTCTTTCTGCTGCACTGCCTTTCCTCTGGACATGTCTCTCCACATTGGACTCTTTTCCTTCTTATACACAACAGATTTCTGCTTATTCTTCAGTTAACACAACAATTTTAGATTACAATAGGCATATTGCAACATCTTATATTTTTTTAAATTTTGATTTCATTTGATGTTTGCTTAATTGATTGCCAGTGGATGATGCAGGATAACGTAAATGTGAAATCCCCAGAGGGAGCGTTTCCACCACACTCAGTCAACATTACTCACACAACCACCAGGTGCCATACACATCACTGCTGCACAACAGTTAGTATTCTGTACTTTATTACATTCTTTATTGATCACTGTAATGAAATACTGACTTGAGCATGATTATACTCAAACACTTTAGTGCTGAAGTCATTTATTGATTGGTCAATCAACCAATGGGTAACTTAGTGATGATTTATTGATATTCCAAGTATTCAAAGGCAATTTTTAGTCAACTGTAATTATCATCACTTACTGTATATGATACTTGCCCTTAATACACTTTGTACTTTCTATTCATATATGGTGTATACACAATGTATTGCGTCAAGGTTACTTATCTATACTGTGCAAAGGCTATAACCCAAACACTGCATCTTCAATAAACATAGGCTGTGCCCTAGTTTCATCCTACATACTAATTCTATATAGCATGTATGACATACTGATCAACATGGTATACTGTTTGAGCTGTTAGTATATCAAAAAAATCAACAGCGTTTTCGCTGGAAATGATTGACATAATAATGACATGTGATATTAGATGTCAACCAGACCGTGACTTTGGGGAGCTGCTGCCAGTTAAATTTCACACACACATCACCGTGTTTTTCTATGGACTTAATACTTTTTTGTCTTGTTTTCTAAGATTTTTTTTCAGCTTTTTCACCACCAACCACTATATTCATCTATCATCCATCCATCCATCCATCCATCCATCCATCCATCGTGTGTCCACCTGTGAACAGCTCTTCAATTTTCTGTGCACATTGCATTAAGGGAGAATAGTGTACATCACCATATGTATTTATACTGCATACTATCTTCTTTGAGTAGATTTTATTTTGTTACTTTTACAGTGTCAACAGACTATGTCCTAAAAAACCTACATAGAATTAGTATGTAGTATGGATTTGGGACATGGAGTTAGACATAATTGATGGACGTGTCGGAATTCACTTAGTTTTGAAACAGTTCTGGGGGAAAAGTTTCAAGCTAAATCATGGTCAAAAATTCTATATTGATATGAATGTGCCTGAGATGGGTGCTGCTTTCAGCTGACATACTTAGTAATTCAAAGGGCAGTTTTTTCTGTTACTGAAATGATCACATAAACTTAAGGATTTGTCATTATCATTGGTTTTCTAATCACCAACTTGCAGAGTATGAATGAATGGCATCTGTGTGCTCCCTGAATAAGAGTGTTAGAAAAGTCCTCTGTAAATAGGAATATCCATTCACTTGCCAGTTTATTAGGTTCACTAATATCTACAAATCTAATATCTAATATCAGGCTAATATCAACAAATCTAATACAACGTCCCTGCAATAAATCCTCTGTAGTCCCTTATACTGCGTTCTCCAGAGATGTGTTTCTTCTTTAGTCTACCTTCAGTGATACAGATGTTTCAATTAAAAGCTGAACATTAGAACGTCATGAAGGAAAGACATATTGCAGGACTGTTGTATTTGACTGAACATGATAAAGTGGGTGTATATGATTTTTTTTTCACTTTTTTAAGAAATGCAATAAACAAGACTATATACACACTAACACATAATAATAGCACATAACATAATCTGTATGATCTGAAAAATCATCCTTAAACATTTGCATGTTCATGTTTCTTGTTTGTTTGTGTGTTTGTTCTGTTCTCATTGAGTTGTATGTCTTTTTCCTACACAAGTACATTGAGTGCAATGTAATGCAAACAGGAGTCTAATTCCTTTTATGTGCTCACACACTTGGCCAATAAAGACAATTCTGACTCCAGTCCAACTTACTCATTACTCCAAGAAAGCCAGTTGTAGGGCCTGACATCAGAATTATCTACAATATGCCAATAATGCATTTAATTTATGATTAGGCCTTCATAAAACTGAAACTCTTAAAAAGTTGATTCTTCAACTGAGTCAAATTCATGTAGTAAAAAACTGGAACATTTTGTCTTGTGCTGCCCTCATGTGGATCTTTGCAGGATCATCAGCATAAGACAAAAAATTAAAATAAAACTTGTTTTCATAATGTACATTTATTAGAGGCGAGTGCACCACTACACTGAACAAAATAATACAGTACACACTGTCAACCTGCCAAAGGACATTTGAGGCACTTAGCATGACAAAAGATTCATTAAAGATTTGAACAGCCTGTTGGACAGGAACACTTTACTGTACAAGATGAGTTCAGCATTTAAGTGTTGAAACCTACAATCTATTTTGTGGTAGGGCATCATCATCCTAACAACTGAAGGGGCGACACACAGGGCTGGACTGTAGAAGTTGTCTATGCATAAACTGAAATGGATTACAAGAATTGTTCACTTTTAATTTGAGGTTCATTGTGACAAAATATGCTGATCTAGGAGTGTATCCCCCTTTAATAAGTGGTTTGTAATAATCACACTGCAGAACTCATGTGTACTGTTAGAAACTCCATCAACAAACTTCTTTTTGAAATTTCAAGATAAAACCAAATAGTTCTTTGGGTTGAGAGCAGCAAAGAGGAAGCAGGAAAGAGGAAACAACAGGGCTGTTTTTCATACTGTGCATTTGCATCATGTAAATAAAATCATGTAATCAGAAGAAACAAACATAAACCCATCTGAAACAAACTGAAATACGACCTGGAGTTCATTTGGTGTTTGCTGAGGTTGAGTTATAAAATCAAAGAGAAAGTGGGCCGAAAAGGTGCTCAACATAATTATTATCATTAAATTATGGCGTAAAATATGTATTCAGTTGTCTGAAACTTATGATTTGACTAATAATTTCCCGATTTCCAATATAATGCAGACATAAGTTACTTTTCAGTTTATAAAAACATCAAAAGACTTGATATCTCTTAACATAACGATCGCAATGACAAAAGTAAAACTATTAAGAACTTTAAATCACTTTATATCCAGTTACTGGAGTGTAAGCAGTATTATAAATTGGAGCCCTTAATTTGATGAAATTTGTTCAAAAAAGAAAAGAGAAATACTAACCACATGCATATTTCTGGGATAGGAGACCCTTTAAACAAAGTTGTAATACTATTGTCATGTTAGACATTTTACATAACCATCAAGTTGTGATTCCCCCCCCCCCACCCCCCATAAAACAGAAATGGAACAGAAATTTAAAAAGACATCAGTTGCACTTTTAACTTGAACTGTAAAGAAAGGCAGATTTCATTCCATCTAAAGGGAAAAAATATGACCATGGAAGTTAGCTTTCTGCAGCTGGCTAGGCCGGTTTGATTAAAGATTAAATATCTTAAAGTTTTGGGGAACAAACTTGATTGCTTTCTGTCATATCAATCTAATGTACGGAAGTGGAACTTTTTCCTGTTTTCAGTCTCATGGTAAGCTGGGCTAATCATGTACTCTAGCTGTGTACTTTGAAATAAGTCAACAATTTGGGAAACATGCTTCATGTTCTTTCTGAAAATGACATGAGAAAATCAATATCAAGCTAATGTGCCTAATGTAAAGGGCTGGAGTCAAGTCACAGTTAGTCTAGCTTAGCATACAGACTGGAAACAGGGAAACCTCTAGCCTCACTTAGTCAATATATACTGTATATAAAAAAAGACAAAGTAGCAAAGACATGTTGATACGACAGTTTGCGGTTTTCAAGGGTGCTGTGTAATGGAACCATTTCTAGACAAACAACAGTCCTGTAGCTTTCATGAGTACTGTTTTTAGGTCAAGCTAACAGAACTGTACTAAAATCTGTGTTCATAAAGTGTATCTGACAACCTGCACTGTGGCCAAAGACACTGCAATGAAGTACAGGGCAAATAAACTGTTGGCCAAGAAATAGTTCCAAGTCCCCTAAAACCACAAACTTTAATTTTTACATCTCTGTGCAGATGAAATGAACCAGATATAATATGCTAATGACTGGGCTTTAGATGTGTTCGCAGTTGTATTTTTGAACTTTGGACAGAGCCAGGCTAGCTGTTTCCCCCTACTCACAGTCTTTATGCTAAGCTAGATTAAACACAGCCTGACTCCAGCTCTGTATTCAACACTGAGTGAGTTTAAGCTTAATTCCCAAAATGTTTTTTCTTTGAAATAATTCTTTCAAAGCAGCTTGTGAAAATAGCCCATGAACCAAATGAAAGTTGAAAGTCATGATACATTTCTAGGAGTTTTACAGGAAATTATTTCAGTGAAATACCCTAATTTAGTATAAAATGCCCTGCTGCTGATTGAAGTGGTGGACTGAAATGAACATTTAGCAAATGCTGGTGAAAAGTGGACCCTGTTTAGGTCAGAACTTCAGTAATTGAGGCTGGCTGTTTAGAACTATAATGGACCAAAAAAAAAAAGAAAGAAAGAAAGAAAAAAGAAAAGAAAAAAACATTTAAAAATATTAGCATGGCTTGCATTGTTCATTTTTGCATATCAAATGGAACTGAACATTCATTCCAGGGTTCAACCATTGTGTAATACAATTGTCAAAACCCATTTAGAAAAAGTATGTCACATGTAACATTAAAACAGATGTATGTACAGTATACTGGACTCGATGACAGTGAGCAGATTCACAGTACAACATTGATGCAGTAAAAAGGTGACAGTTAATGCAGGGCCCGAACACATGGATTATGTTCAGGGCTCTTACTACACTTAAAGTGTCTACAGAGCATGAGAAAAGAAAACATCACAGTAACTATTAAACCACCTCTGAAAATTTTTCATAGTAACAAAAAACTTTATTGAACCAAATACAGTTTAAAAATGGTATGAAAATGACTTGTGTTTTTATCTGGGGTCTCTGGGTGTACTTAATAAATGCAGGTCAAAAAATGCTGTTTCACATTTTTATATACACTATAATCTAATCCTGTACAGTTTAAAACTTCTCCATTGCATTTTGTATTCCGACAAAAAGATTTGGAATTTGTAATCCAGCCAACCCCTCCCATCTTAACAACTATCTTTGTCCTTGCTCCATTCAGCACAAGCAGCAGTAACACAGTAACAAGTGGCAAACAATGTTTCCATTTCCCAAAGTCCCGTGATAATGGTCCAAGTGGCTAATGTTTTGATATTTAGTATAGTGTGGTGTAGTTAAACAGGGCTCAACATTATTACTGGTCTAGTTGCATTAGATTTGGACCAGTCAGGTATATTCATTTACATTTCCACAGCATGAATTCCATCAGAACAACAGTCATGTCATACTCATCACAACGATTTCAATCACTTCCTCTTTGCTGTTTTTTGAAATTGCAGTTAAATTCCTGTCAATAAAAATATATACTTCTTACAAAGATGTTTTATATTACAAGCCCTCCAATGGTTTAAACAGGCTTTTAATATGAAATATCTGCAGTAGTGTTTCGCTGATGGAAGACAGAAAATAATCTATTGATTAATTCTAATTTTTCAAACAAAAATGGCAAACTTTGTTTCATTCCAGATTCTAAATTGTGATGATTTACAGCCTCTTTGTACTATGTGATGATTAAGTAAATAGCTTTGGGTGTTGAACTTTAGAAAACACTTGATTAGTTGAGGATCAATATAGAAGTTAATCTGAAGATAAATCAATAGTGTTAATAATCTGGCTCCAGCCCTAGTTCAACTATTGTTGATATACCAATTGATACGATACCAATTATGAATTATCAAAAGAATGCAGCCATTTTCTTAACTCCTTCATCTTGAAGTTTTGGAAATGAATGCCACATTGTATTGTGACTTATTAAGTTATATTAAGTCTCTGTTGATGTCAACATTCTCCACCAAGACCTTTTTAATGCATTAACATTGTAACTCAACAAATTGCAATCTGAATGCAAATTAACAGACCCTTTAAGATTTGTAGGTAAAGTCAGAAATCAAACGTGGATTCAAATGATTCACAACGTGCACAAGCAACAAAAAAAGCTTGTTTCATCAAAACTGCATAGGGATCTGTATTTCTCAAGTACTTACAGAGAGCCATGACTACATCCCAGTTTAACGAATACAGAATTTCTCTTTTCGGCAAACCATCTATCTGCAACACTTGTTAGACTAATCTCATCTCTAGTCTTGACAAATGCATGCTACAGGTTGACAAAATCCAGACAAGGAAACTGTAAACTAATCCTGACAAGAGAATAGTGTAAAATTATGTCCCATTCAATTAAAACATCATACAAAAAGGAATAATTTGGACCAGAATGTTTTTAGTCATCACAATCACAAAACAACTGAATTTGTCTACAAGCTTTAGAGTTAAGCTATACAAATATACCTGTCCTCATGTGCAGGATAATAAAATATACAAAAGTCCCTTAAACTAGTCCTATGCTTTTTTGAAATTTATGAGCAAAAATGACAAACCAGATTAATATGAAATCACCTGAGTAATTTAAACCAACTCTGCATACAACCATTGCTGATATTGTCCACTTGCTTTAAGGTAGTCCTCTTAAAACAACTCCTAATTACAGTGTACCATTTTCACAGTTCAATTTGACCTGTGCGTGCATGATGTAAATCATACTTGCAGTACATAATTTACCAGAATATGCACCTATGAAAAGATAAACTATGATTCACTTAAGAATATGTATTTACAAGAACAGAAATTGAGCAAACATATAGTGGAAGGTTATTAAAAAATATACAACTTCAACCATTTGTTCCACCTCAAAAGGACAGAATATCAACCCACACACTTAAAGGTGACGTAAAACTTTCAGAACAGTTTATTCCAGTCTCTAGTCGCCTCCATGAGGTGCCTCTGGCCATGGCCAATCCAATCTTCTTGGCTGTTGAAGAGCCGACCACAAAACCAGCAGTCAAACACCAAAGGTTCTTGTCTACAACCTGATGAAGTTTCCACCACTTCGTACTTTTTTTTGCTTTTTTTTCTTAACTTCAGTTTCAGGAGGAATCGCTCTCGGACAGAACTCCGAACTGGCCGAGGTCTTGGATCATCACGATGAGATGATGCACCTTTGGTCAAGGAATTCTTCCCTAGAGCACTAAGCTCAGAGAGTGCTTGAACTGTTTTCTGTGACAGAGAGACCTTAGTAACAGCACCTTTATACCTGCTAACTACCTTCATGATATTGGCCACTTCAGGAATGTCAGCATCTGGATGATTGAGCACCACGACAGGTTGGTATCTACGAGGGCATTTGACCTGCTGTAGAGAACTGAAAGGGGCAAGTCTCAATGTCCTTTCAACTTCTTTGGCTACAGGCTTCCATAACACAGTAGTCTCTCTCTCAGTCAGTACTTTATTTGTGAGTCTTCTAGCTTTATGCACCGTTGCGGGAAGCTCGTCAAATAATGGTTTCCTGCGCCTTTTCCTTTGGCTTGGAGGTCGAACTGGCCTTGGGGCTAGGATAAGTTTCTCTCCTTCACACGGGGGTATCTTTACATTCATCTGAGTGGGTGAAATGCAAGACTCCTTGACATCTTTCTGTGCAGCATTTTGTATGGTGATCAATTTCTTTACTCCATTGGAGGTATTTGCATTAGTTTTATTTGATGACACCAGAAAACACTGGGTTTGAGGTCTTGTCGCCAAAAACAAAGGTTGACTGCTTGAGGTGGGAGGGCCACTTGTAAGAAGGCTACCAGTAGGAGTGACAATTTTAAATATGACCTTGTTTCCAGTACTTTCATTGGTTTGGCTACACTGAGTCACAGTCTTTGCATCTTGGTAGTTCAATACAAGTCCTGATTTGGGTGGAGAAATGTATCGGAGCAGGAATGCCTGTCGACCAGTTTGCAGAGTGCTGGGTTTGTCTGCAGAGCTCACGGGCATGGCTACAACTGGTCGTGTGTTCAGTGGGAGTTGTGTACTTGCCAGTCTGAGGCCAGGAGTACTGGGGTTTTGAACAAATGGAACAGACCTCTGCACTAAGTAGCAAGTTGGTTGTGTCTTTGCTGTTTTGTCTGTAGGTGTATTATGAGGTGTGCTTGAAAGGAGTACAGGACCCTTAAAACCTGGGCTGTTGATAAAGTAGTGATTTGAAGTGGTGCTAACACCTGGTTGAACAGCAGAGAGAAGTGTTGTCCCTTTTTCAGTAGCTCCTGCCTTTGGTGCTGGAACACCTATCTTCCTGCTGTTTTGAGTAAGGGTTACAGTAGGGTTACTTGGTATTGCTGGCTTCATGTAAGATACATTGATCTGAGGATTTGCAGAATTGGTTATCAATTTGAAACCTGGAGTGGCCTTCACCTGCACTGGCATGGCAAATCTATTCTCTGTAGTCCTCAGGAGTACTTGCTGCTTACCCTCTGGTAACTGAAGAATTCGTAGAGTCGTTTTTGTTTGTTTCAAGGAATCACTGCTTGCACTAGAACATCCAACTCTTTCCTTAGTCAGTTGTTGGGTAATGATTGCATCTGAATGTTCCTCAACAAAACTACCCAACAAGGTTGAACTACTTTTTGTTTCGGACTGTTTTTTGGATACAGGAATGCTCTCCTCCTCAATTTTGATAATATTAAAGTCTTGGAGCACTGAATCAGGATTTTCATCCTCAGTGGGAGGATCGTCAGCTATGCACTCATCAACTTCAATATCACTAGCTGACTTCATGCTCTCCTGATTCTTTTCTTGAGTTAACTCCTCTCCATTGCCACTTTCTGTGGATGATTCTGGATATTCTGCCAATGTCATGCTAAACTGTGATGATTCGCAAATACTTTCTCTGTCTTCTGAATGTTCATACATATCATCAGAGTTCTGGGTAGTGTTAAGTGAGGTGCTGAATATTTCCTTGGAATAATTGTGAAAAGTAAATACTTCTTGGTTAGGTGAATTTTGTGTGCAGTTTTCAGAGCCCATGGAATTTTCTCTGCGGCCACCAGAAGTAGGTAGGGATGACTCTGATGGAGGTACTGGATTTGTCAAAAGCATTTCAAAATTTCGCTGGCCATTTTTACGCTTAATCTCAGTACTAACCTTATCACAATTGTCCTTTTCTGGTGTATTCTGAGAAAATTGGTCACCATTTTCTATAGTGTTAAAGGAAGAGTTCTGTTTGTGTTTGTCAATGAGATTTTCTACTATTGTATCAGCTTCTGATAATTCATCAGCAGCCCCACAGTTTTCAACACTGTTTTTGGAGATTTGTTTGGAAAGCAATATGTCCTGAGCAAATTTTGAAGGTGAATATAAACCAGTGACCTCACCAGCACAATCTGTTGTAGTATTATAGATTTTAGAACTGCTGTGGCTGGTTGCATCAGAGTTAAATGCTGCGAAGACTGAGTTGCTACCAAACTTGCCTCTCTCTGGAGAGGATGTTTGACTTGGGACAATAGCAAACTCATTTGCCATGGGATTTAACTTATCTGCAGGAGTCACAGGCCTACTTAGTACAGCATTAGTTTCTTCCTCAACATCATCTCTGTCTGGGCTGGAATCAAGGTTGCAGATGGAGGTTTCTTCCTCCTCGATCTTTACTTTCACTGCCATGATGTCGTCTTGATCCATCTGTATGCAAGATGCACTTCTTGGTGAAACAGCAAAGCAATGCGATGTTGAGGTGTTGCTATGAGAGTATTCCCCATTCTCCGTAGGAACTTTACTTTTATCCAACACAGGATTTGGTGACGAGGAGTCCATATCTTCAACTGAGGAATGGTTCTGAGTGGATGAGTCTTGCTTTGTTGTTGGTATTACTTTGAGAACTAAATGCTTTTTGCCATCAACCATCTTGAATCCCATCACTTTGGTTGTACAGTTGGGGGGGAGTGAGATTTTGTTCTTTATCATCAGAACAGTCAGTCCATTTGGATTGGTGTGACCAGCAGCATCAGAACTTGCAGAGTTGTCACACTCCTGTAACATTACTGACTGCTCTGTGTTATGACAGCTTGTGCTCCAATTTTTGTTGTCTTTTCTTGCTACAGTCCCATCCACAAAGAGGTGAGTCTCCTCTAAGGATATCTCTGGTTTATTTAGCCTGCCGTTTTGGTTTGGTAAACTCCCAGAAAGGCAGTTCACTTTCGATATCCTCTGAGCCTCATGTGATTCACCACTCCTTTTTAGGCAAAGTTTTAAATTTGCAGATGAATTTGCTGGAGTGCCGTTGTCTTCTATACTCTTCCATACATTCCTTCTCTCAGCCTCCTCTTTGTGAACAGCTACCACATGTTTTTTGAGGTACTCACTTCTTGCTGCACCGTATCCACAGATCTGACAAGTAAAGGGGAATGTACCCGAGTGAGCTTTCATATGCTTATGATGATCCTCTTCATTCAAACTGATATGTCTACATTTTGAACACTTCCAAGGGCTCTCATTATGATGATGGATGTGCTGGACAAATGTACCTGCGTCCACAGTTGTAAATTCACACCAGTCACAATTAAACTGTCCATTTAGACTGTGACACATGATGTAGTGTCTGGTAAGCAAAAGCAGAGAGTACTGAACATCATCGTTGCAGAGCTCACATGTAACCAGAGTATTCCTGTGCTCAATCCGATGGCGTTGAAGTGCAGGGAACTCATTCGTGACAAAACCACACAGGTCGCAGGGGTATGTAGGAAGGGTTCCTTTATGAGCCGCTTGAAAATGTTTGAGGAGATCATTCGGACTATATGTGGAATTGTCTTTACAAACTGAGCATTCAAAACTCAGAATCTTTCCAGAAAAGACAGCTCCCTGCTGAGTTTTACAATGGGCTTTATTGAGAGAGAGTTTATCTTTCTTGGTGCAACTCCCATGTTCCTTAATGGAAGATTCTTCTGCATTATTAAAGAGTGACCCATCTGTCACTTCTCTGAAATGCTTATACACAAAGTCTTTCACCTTCTCTTTTTCATCTTCTCTTACCGATATGTGGCAGTTTTTGGCAGAATCATGAGGTATTGTGAAGTCTTCTTCCATAGTTGTAAACCTGCAGATGTCTGAAAGAGAAGAAATCAAATGTGTTATTATTAATACAGCAGAAGGATCTCAGTTATACCAAATGCATTTCACATTGCTGTAGAGCAGTATAATGTATGTACAGGGCCTTTGGTGATCAGGTTTATCATGATTTCATGCCCACTCATACAGCACAATCACAATAATCTTGAAATTAAGATTATATCTGCTAAAATCACAAGTTAAGTTAATACACCTTTATAAAGTAAAACATTAAAATTCAAATAAAAACCATTTCAGTAAAGTAAATTGCTCATGGTGTGAAATACATCAGAATCTGATTGGCTTAAAAGTTTACTTAACATTGTCCTGGGGGAAAACTGTATACCGTACCATCCAAAAAACAGTATACAGTTGTATGAAAAAGTTTGGGCACCTCTCTGAGGCTGCATAATAATTTACTCTGCCTTCACAGAAAATGATCACAGTGGCATGTCATTCATTTTCTAATAAAAGCTTAGTACTGAGGTCCAGACAAAGATTTTTAGTGTAGCAATATTAAGTTGTATGAAATTAAATCAGATGCTAAAAATAGGCTGTGCAAAAATTTGGGCACCCTTGTCATTTTGTTGATCTGAATACCTGTAACTACTTAACACTGATTAATTGGAATACAAAATTGGTTTGATGAGCTCATTCATAGACAGGTGCATCCAATCATGAGAAAAGGTATTTAAGGTTGCCAGCTTCAAGTTGTTCTTCTCTTTGACTCTCCTCTAAAGAGTGCTGCCATGGGGGCCTCAAAACAACTCTCAAATGACCCAAAAACAACAATTATTGAACATTATTGTTTAGGGGAATGCTACAAAAAAAAGCTATCTCAGAGATTTCTGCTGTCAGTTTCCACTGTGAGGAACATGGTGAGGAAATGGAAGGCTACAGGCACAGTTCCGGTTAAGGCCAGAAGTGGCAGGCCAAGAAAAATATCAGAGAGGCAAAGGTGAAGGATGGTGAGAATGGTCAAAAAAATCCACAGACCACCTCCAAAGATCATCTTGCAGCAGATGGTGTCACTGTGCATCCTTCAACAATTCAGCGCACTTTGCACAAGGAAAAGTTGTTTGGGAGAGTGATGCGGAAGAAGCCTTTTCTGAGCATACACCACAAACAGAGTCGCTTGAGGTACGCAAAAGCACATTTGGACAAGCCAGCTTCATTTCGGAATAAGGTGCTGTGGACTGATTAAACAAAGATTGAGATATTTGGGCGTAACAAGCTGCGTTATGGATGGTGGCAAAAGAACACAGCATTCCAAGAAAAACACTTGCTACCCACAGTAAAATTTGGTGATGGTTCCATCATGCTGTGGGGCTGTGTGGCCATTGCCGGTACTGGGAATCTTGTTAAAGTTGAGGGTCACATGGATTCCACTCAATATCAGTCAATTCTTGAGAATAATGTTCAAGAATCTGTCACAAAGTTGAAGTTATGCCAGGGCTGGATATTTCAACAAGACAACAACCCAAAACACTGCTCAAAATCTACTCTGGCATTCATGCAGAGGAACAAGTACAATGTTCTGGAATGGCCATCCCAGTCACCAGACTTGAACATCATTGAAAATCTGTGGGATTCGATTCAGTTCAATTCAGTTCAATTCAATTCAATTCAATTCAATTCAATTCAATTCAATTCAATTCAATTCAATTCAATATTCCTTCATTCGTCCCTCGAGGGGAAATTACAAATTTCACAGCAGCATCAATAAGTGAATAGAATATTCAAAAAGACAACAAGTGCATGCAATTAACACAGTATATACAAAGGGGTGTAATAGAAAGAGAAAGAGAAACAATATCATCCTAAGAAAATGTACCAAAAATATTGCACAGGTTATTGCCCAGGTGCACAGATTGTCTCACATGTTCATGATGGGATGATTTGAAGCGGGCTGTCCATGCTCAGAAACCATCAATCCTAACTGAACTGGAGATGTTTTGTAAGGAAAAATGGTCCAAAATACCTTCATCCAGAATCCAGACACTCATTAGAGGCTATAGGAAGCGTCCAGTGGCTGTTATTTTTGCAAAAGGAGGCTCTACTAAATGTTGATGTCACTTTTCTCTTGGGGTGCTCAAATTTATGCATTTGTCTAATTTTGTTTTGATGCATATTTCACATTTCATGTTAATCCAATAAACCTGATTTCACTACTGAAATATTACTGGGTGAAAATAATGGAAATTGTCAGGGGTGCCTTAACTTTTTCATACGACCGTATATAAGCCAGAAGGTAATCAGCACATTTTCATGCTTCACCAGCTAATAAGCTTTGATTTGTAGATCTTAGAAGTAGCTCAGAAGAAAGAAAAGCCCAGTCTCCCACAACAAGAAATTTCTCAAGCGCTGCCAGTGGCATACGTAAGGATGATTACACACTAACGTGCATTCTGTGGATAAAACCATTTAGTTACTTGAATAAGGGGCCAAACCACAATATGTTCAAACAGTGGGCATAACTGTTAAAAGTTTACTGTTATTTAATGTTATTTCTTAGTGTACTGTGAACACCGACCTGTCAAACTTTATTCATAAAAAATATTTCAATCTCCAATCTTCCTGTTTCCGTTTCTCTCTTGTATCCATTCTGAATTTGATTTATAAAAATTTGTTTGAACTTATTTAGTGATCTGCAGGTTTTCATTTCTTCACTGCAGCTGTTCCACAGATTAACTCCTTTGACTGATATACAGTGCATTTTTGTGTTGGTACGTACAGGTTGTTTTTTAAAAATGCATATTCCCCTGAGATTATGTTCGTTTTCTCTTATTTGAAACAACTTTTGGATGCCCTGTGGTAACTGATTCTGATTTACTTTGTACATGATCTCAATTGTTTTGAGGTGGACCAAATCCTTGAATTTTAGTTTTAGTATTGCCTTCAGTTTGATGAAGAGTGGGTTTGATGGTTCTCTGTAGGTGCTTTTATTTACAATTTGTGTTCCCCCACACTTCCACACAGTAGGTGATGTATGGGAGAATGAATGAACAGTACAAGGTGTATAGTGATGACTGGTTTAGAAGATATTTGACTTTATGTAGTATTGCAATTGACTTTGCTATTTTTGCTGTAATGTGCTGTATATATGGCTTCCAGGATAATTTGCTGTCAATTTCGACTCAAAGAAATTTTATTTCATTCACTTTATTTCTATGTTATTTATCATGAGTTTTGAGTTATTTGCCCTATTTCCAAATATTGTAAATTTAGTTTTGCTTAGATTTAGTATGAGTTTGAGTCAAACCAACTCTTCAGTTTCTTTAGTTCATCTGCCACTCCAAAAGTTGTTCCAAATTATCCCCACAGCAAAGCAAGTCAGTGTCGTCTGCATATAAAATGATTTGTAGTGTTTTTGAAACCTCACATATATTGTTAATGTAGAGAATGAACAACAATGGTCCCAGCACCGAACCCTGAGGTACCCCACAATTAACTTCCTTTAGTTGTGATTTACTGTTATTGATTTGCACATAGGGCTGCGCGGTGGCGCAGCAGGTAGTGCGCGTGCCTCACAGCAAGAAGGTTGCCGGTTCGATCCCCGGGTCAGGCGGGGCCTTTCTGTGTGAAGTTTGCATGTCCTTCCCGTGCATGCGTGGGTTCTCTCCGGGTACTCCGGCTTCCTCCCACAGACCAAAAACATGATCATTAGGTTAATTGATGACTCTAAATTGTCCGTAGGTGTGAATGTGAGTGTGAATGTTTATTTGTCCTTACATGTGGCCCTGCAATCGGCTGGTGACCGGTTCAGGGTGTACCCCGCCTCTCGCCCATTGTAGCTGGGATAGGCCCCCCCCAACCCCGAAAGGGATAGGCGGTATAGATAATGGATGGATTCGCACATGCTGATTTCTATTGCTTAAGTAGCTGGATATCCAGGAAAGTGCTAGACCTCTGATTCCATATCTCTGTAGCTTTGTTAGTAATAGGTCGTGGTCAACTGTGTCAAAAGCTTTTTTTAGATCTAAAAATACTCCTAATGCATACTGTTTGTTTTCTATTGCAGATGTTATGTTTTCTACAAATTCCATGAGAGCAAGTGATGTTCTTTTGGTTCTGAAACCATATTGCTGTTCACACAGTACGTTATGCTTTGTGATAAAATCATCTAGCCTTGTATAGAATAATTTTTCCAGTATTTAGAGAATTGTGGCAGTAGGGAAACAGGTCTGTAGTTTGAGAGTATGTGTCTATTTCCAGATATGAATATGGGTATGACTTAAGCTGTTTTCATTTTTCTTGGAAAAACACCCATTTTTAGCAACTGATCACAAATAAGAGGTTTCATCACACACTCAACGACATATCAAAATCATTGCAGTCTGTTGACTTCTTGCTCTTGAGCTTGTTTACAATGTTGATAATTTCTTTTTCGTTGGTTCCCTTTAGAAACATAGATTCACTTAAATTCAAAGTTTTACTTTCCACTTCATTTATATTTCCGGTGTTTGCAATCTCTACAGCTAGACCAGGACTGACACCAACAAAGAACTCATTTAACTCATTTACAATTTCGGTTGTGTCATTACTAGTTATGTTGTTTTTGGTTATGAAGTAATTTGGGTATCCATTAATACAGGTGTTTATATAAGTTATATAAGTTAAAAATAGGCCTTCAAGTGTGACTCTGTATTTACAAAGAGTCAGTGAAAGGGTTTTCCATAGTTTTATGTTATAATATTATCATTATTATTTTGATAATTATTATATTCAGTTCAACAACTTGAGCAAAGGACAGTAGTGGTGTTTGACCTGTGATACTCATTTCATTATTCTAGGCAGAAGACTTTGAAATGCTTCCAAATTAATATTGATTGTTTGTTTGTTTGTTTGTTTGTTTGTTTGTTTGTTTGTTTGTTTGTAATCAAAAAGCTGTGCTGCACTTTTCTTTTTTGTCCTGTCCAGACTGTGGCTTTTGTCAAGACCAGTTAGCTTAACTGCCAGTTATGTTTCATGTTGCATCTAAGAGGACTAAGGGTACAAGTGAAGGGTTTGGCCACCACCAACTCCTCAGCAAGCTAACGTGCATTACTATGTCCTGCTATTGTGTGGAAAACAATTTTTTGTATGCAGAATACAATCAGAATGAGGCTCTAATTTCTTAATGAGTCTGCTGTAATATTCACAAATGTCAGTGATCATGGGTGTCACAAAATGAACCACAACTGAAATCTTAAGTATTACAAACATTTGGCCATTTGAACAACATTAATTTGCCCTATGTGCAAAAACAGTTTGCTCACAGGGTCTGCTTAGCTAACAGATTGTCTTCTATGTACATACAAACTTCCAAATTAGGACTGTGTGGGGGTAAATGGCTTCCTGTTCACTCTAGGCTGCATACCAGTGTTGTCAGTTTAGACGGAAGTGACACATTGCTTGGGAAGTATACTGCCTGGTCACTGAATGCTCAGTCAGACAGGTTAGAAGAAACAAATTCCACCAATCAGAATACTCTGAGTCTCTCCTCCATGCCTGCATGCAAATTAACTTCTGACACTCTTGCTCTCAAGCTCTTCAATATACTGTATATCTTTAAGTGAAAAGTTAAGAGACAGCCTATGCATTTGCCTGATTAAAACCTCTCTTTTTCATGAAAGAATTCTGCAGATCGTGCATCAAGCTTGCTATGGCATTACAATGACAGCTTATTACGGTGTCTCTGATCTTCACCTCTGATCGCTTTCACCTCTTTTGAACCAATAGCTTGGTTAGGAACTTGTTCACCTGCTGCTGAGAGTATAGTTTGTGTCTGTGATGAATGAGATAAGCTAAAATGTAAGCAAAAAAGTAAATAAAGAAAATCCTGACTGTGAAGAACCACATTTAAAATAAAGAAGTAACAGGTGAGAGCTACGTCGCTGAGCATCCTCATCAAAAGAATTACTCAGAGCAAAAGAAACACCAACATGGCTGACACTGTCCTACAGAGCCCAGCATGTGGCTCATTTGCTCCATGACCTGATAACTTCTACTGTTTATTTTGCACTACAATACACAACAGCACACAACAGTGTCCAATGTAGCATCAAAACTGTATGTGAAGAAGCATCCTGGTGACAAGGACAAATAGAATGTATGTCATAACCTTATGCTCCTACACACCCACAGTCCACACACAGGTGTTTTCACTTTATTTGATTAGACCTCTGCTCAGGACTGTGTAGGCATGTACAAGCCAGCCACTTTATTAGTTTCACCTATACAATCTAAAGCAATCCAGTATGATACCTCTGCTTTATATTTAATGTTTAAAATGATATATGGCTATAGGTTAAAGGCTCTCTGTAGCTGGCGTCTGTACTTGGCCAAACAAACAATGAGTGGACTGAGAATTTCTGTAGTTCTCTAAACACCAACAGTGATTCATCTCCTCTCTAGCATCACATTTTAGGATTTGTACTCTCCCATTTTAACTTACATATTACATTGATAATTTCACTTTATAAATGTTTTGAACCACTACACTGGTAATTCAGTTTATTTGGTCAACTTAACTAAAACTAATGCAGGCTTCATGAAGGCTATAATGTCCAGTTTTTGTTCAAATTGTTTTTGGAGGCCGCAGTTTGTGGTGCTGTTACACTGTGTTGCATTACAAACTCTCACCCAGGACTACACGTTTCAACAGCTTTCAATTACCCAATCCATAACTGCACTACAACTTGCAAGTATACTTGCATTTCATTTTGCAGTATTTCATACATGTCAACAGTGGGATTTGAAAATAAGGGAAATTTTCCAGCGCCCTGCCCTAGGCCATCCCACTGTCCTTACAACTGTCTACATATCCCTTACATTTAGAGAAGGGTACACATAGTGTATCATAAAATCTCCACTAGGCAAACACTTAATTTAAAATATGAGAGCAACAAAGTTTGGGTTGATTAGTTCCTACAAGTGACCCCAATTAGGTGGTGAAAATCAGATAATGGGTTGAAAGTCAAATGCTATGAACATCCCAGCATTATTTAAAGACACAAAAGAACACAAGTTCAGCACTTAGTTTAAATATGTATTACTTTAAGGATATATACACATCACTTACACACTATGCTTTAGTTGTGATTATGAGAGGCTTCTGGCAGTGAGACAATTGGTAGGAGAGGGTGATTATGAAAATGGATGGCAGAGACAGAATAAATGCAGTCATTGGTGAAGTATGTTTCTGCGCACTCATGCTTAATAGATTTGCCATTCTGGCTCACGCTGCCTTTCCCTTCATGTGATACACTAAATCTGTGTTGCATATTTTATAAAAACCATGACCTTATCTGACCTGCAGGCAAGCCTCCTTCCATTTGGTGAGATACTTGCACAAACTTTTAACCTTTTTGGCAGGTACTCCACACCTCTCACATGAATTCTCCTTGCTTTATTGGCAGCTGCTTTTTGAGTGAATTACTCTTTATCAATAAACTTTTCAGCTAATGTTCTACATACTGTCACCTGCTGTAGGGGAATGTAGCAAACGCTTCAAATAGCTGGTTTTGTGGTAAAATATTTAAACAGGAGGACAGCGGGACAGAAGGGTAAAATACTAGAGAATTCCAAGAGGGGTGATGGGTCAGCGGTATTTGTCCTATGTGACCTCAATGGGTTTAACTTGGCTACCACTGCACTGTATTACATGTACGTACGTACAGTAAATATTCTCCCACTCATTTTAAGCTATTGTTGAAATTTATTGTATAGTTATCTTTGTCTTTTTTGGTCTAAGCTGCTTTAACAGTACAAATTTTGTAGCTGTGACTAATAACTACTCTATCCATCTATAATCATAGTATAATATTCTGGTGTGTATTGTTTTAGCTGATAGTATCGTATTAATCTTACGTTGCACACATTGCTTGAGATGGTATTGCACATTAGTTTGAGTGCAACACTAGTTGTTGTTATTATATGTGTATTGCTATTGCCTAATTTCTTATGTTTTTTGAATTAATTGCTCTGTGTAGTTTCAATTTCAATTATTTAACTGCCCAATACGTATGCTCTCTATTTGTCTGCACTTCTTTTTGTCTTTGTGCTGTTGAATACAGGGAGGTGTTTCTGTTATTCAGTCTTCCCTCTAGTAACCAGATAAAGCCTCATCAACAAATAAACAAAGAGCGCACAATAGCCAGAGCAGCTAGTCACAGGACTCTGGTAAACTGTTGCAGCTTAGCATATAGCATAACCATATACATTAATGTTAAAAAAATGTTGTGACTCAGGATAATGTAGGTAGCAACTCTCATCTATGTTACTTTTTGACCTACTTGTGTACAATGTAAGTTTCACTAGACATTTTACCCATACAGCAAAAACAAAACGCAGAATTACTCTAAATGCAATGAAAGTTGCTAAGAGATAATATTGCATTGCCAAGCTATATCTAACAAACATGATATGTATCACTGCATATGTTAAAGGGTCAGTTTGTCCAAATTACTACACCAATACAATGGATGTGAATGGAATTTATTTTGTAGTGCTCACACTATTGAAAAGAAATTATGTTTAAAAAAAACATCTCTTTTCAGAGACAATGACTCTGTTACCTGGAATAATCTACAGATGAAACTGCCAAGAGTTTTCAAAGGGACTACCTGATATTCAAGAAATCTCTATGAAAAAAAAAAAAAGGTTTCAGTGCTGTGAGCACCAAATACTATATAACATTCACTTCCATTGTATTCAGGGTGTTGCCAAAAATCTAAAATTAATGCTTCAAAACCACCATGTTAGATACAATTAGTCTTAAGTGTGCCTCTAGTAGTCATATTAATAACAATAATCATATGATAATTGTCGACAAAGACATGGCACAAAACTGATGAAAAATAGTATCTACACCAGTGAAATAATTCCCAAAACACAAACCAACTGGACTAGTTCCTCTACTTATAAAACATATTCTTTTCCACACTGAAGTAAGTACTAAGTATAAATGGCGAAAATAACATTTAAGAAGCAGTCATTACCTGTATTCCTTAAGGAAAAACTCAAACATTAATGCATGTCGTGTCTGAAGAAGAAGAACTTGTAGTGTGGCCACGGTGCCTATAAGACAGAAGCATAGAATTCAATTTTCCAGTTTTTGAGCTGTAAAATTTAACTTTAAATACTCTTAACTATGTGTGTGATTTAAATATGGAAAATTATGTTTGAAATGTAATCGTGGATGAACAAATGAGTGAGAATAAAACCTTTGTTTCACAGCTTGTTTGGTGATATAGCCCCAAGTTATCAATATTGACATGACATCATTATTAGTTTTATGTTATTGTTCAATTTTGTGAGCATGAAAAACTATCAACAGGAGGCAGAAAACACTGGCTCATGCCAGATGAACTGCAGTTCAAGCCATGCAGAGACATATAGTCCACATATATATCACTAGCTGGATATCAAATACTGGCTTTTCACTGATAGCAAGATCAGCTGAAGCTCCTTAGCACCATTCATATTTACACGTGTATTTGCTTTACAAATTAGTAACATTACAGCATAAACAGGTAAACACCCTGTACAAGATCAATTTTATAAGTGAGAGGTGCTACACAGTTAGAATTACATGAAAAACGAACCAGTGCCTTTAGGGTCATATGCCTTATTATGGCAGAACTAATGCAATGTTAAATGTGGAGCTGAAATTATAAATTGACATAAATTAATCTGCAACCTATTACATAATGGAATACTCAATTTAGTCATTGTTTCCTACCAAACATTTCCATTTCTTCTTCTTAAATGCAAGGATTTGTTGCTTTTCTTTGTCACTTATGATAGTACATAAAGAAACGTTGGGTTTTGGACTGTTGGTTGGACAAAAGCAACAAAAAGTAATCTGAAGCTGTCACTTTTTGAAAACTGCTCCTCACAATTTCCCAGAACACAATTTTTTGACATTGTGTAGATTAAACAAATCATTGAGAAAAAACAGCAGATTAATCGATAATTAAAATAATCATTATGTCCAGCCCAAATTAAAAGGGAACTGCACTACTGTTGGATTCATGTGGACAACTAAAAAGAAATGAATAAATCAATTCATAAAAAAAAACTAAAAAGCAATGCAGCAGCTCCATATCCTTTCTATACAACACATTTCTTCTTCCCTGTCAAAAGTTGCCTACATTACATTTAATGCAACTGATCACCTACAGTTTAGTCAGATACTCAGCTGTGTTACACTAGTAGTGCCATTTGTCAGATTTACACAGCCCCCTCTGGAGACACTAAGGTTTATACAACTTTTTCCACATAGGTAGTAGAACTTCCCAACACCTGGAAGCACATTTTCATGTGGAAAACCAGTGGCGCTGCCTTTTAATACCTTTGGGTTTTGGACTGTTACTCAGACAAAACAAGCAGTGTGAAGATATTATGATGGTTTTGGGAAATTGGAACAGGCTTTTTTTTTTTTATATATATATTTTCTGACATTTCATAGAACAAATTATTAATCAAGAGTTACATGGAAATTAAAAAAAAAAGTGGATTTATTTAAGTGAACATATTTTGATATTTTTAACCCCACAGCATAGTCAGCATCATTTCCACTGCATCAACAGTGACAGATTAATGGAAGCAGCATCAAGATAACTGAGAATCAACACAAGGAAGTATTTTTCCCGATATTTCCTGTGTTGCATATGTACCTGGTGTAAAGGCAAATAGGTGTAATTAGATAAGGAAAATGAAACAGGCTTTGCCTTTTAAACACATAGCTTTAATTACAGGCACATTACACTTTTAAAGTATTTATGTAAGATCAGCAGGAGACCTTCATCAGCCTACAACTCCGTATGTCTCCGTCAGCTGTCAACCCTGTGGATCAGGAAGCCATGTTGGGGGAAATATGGCTACCATGGTTTTATGACTTATTTGCCCCAATTACTTCAATTGTACAAAACTTGATATCCGCTAACATTATGTTGACAAACACCTTGGCTTCCCTAAATCATTAACAAACTTGAAAACATGATATAGATTTCCCAAATACTATGCAAATCAAATTCAACTATATAAGAGATAAGCTTGCTTAGCTTTTATTATTACTCTTAAAGGTGCATATATGAAACTAATTGTGGACTAAACCTGAGCACTACGTTAGTGAACACCTGCACTGCAGACAGGTAGGCTACTCTAGGCCCATACCATCGAGATGGGACAGATTAAATGAAGCTTGGAGATGAGAGGAAAAGTTGCATCGTCTCATAACTGCAATTCCACTCAGCCTCAGTACCACAACACAGGGACAAGTACATGTTGCAAAAATGTCAATCTCTGCTTCAACCTTACAACGCGACATCTTAATTTAATGTATTTTTACTTTTTCGAGTGACTTGCTCCATAGTCGCTTAAGTTTAGGAAACGCGAGGGAACGCTACATTAGTGGGAGAATTACAGGCTGTAGACGGACAGCAACAAAGGACTCCTGACTATACTCTGTGATATTTTATTGGACTGTGGCATTTTTTATCTCAATACATGAACAATATATGAGCCACTTCGCGACAATGTTAGTGTCTGTGGAGTTTAATGACCAGTTATTTTACACCAAAATAAAGCCCCCACCCACGCGAAGATATACAAAGTTACACAAAATCAGTTATGTCTTACTATGAACTCGATGGAAGTTCGGGCGGCGTCCCATCCACGTCCGACATTATAAAAAGGAGGTTAAGGTAAAAAAAAACACACAGCAGAAACATTCGCCTTCCTTCTCTCCTCTCTGTGGAACCACAGCAACGGCGGCCATGACAGTCCATCCGGGTATTGCTGTGCTCTTAACGCTCATGTAGGAGCGGATGAATATGTATTACTTGACAAATACCAAACTAGTGCCATGAAGGACATTTTTACGTTGAAAAAACAGTTAAAACAACTTTCACTAAAGTAAAAATATATTATATTTTAAGACCTGTCAATAAGAACATGACAGTGTTTTCGCAGCATGAGCCCTACGTCATTCGTTGCCTGTGTGTGTGTGTGTGTGTGTGTGTGTGTGTGTGTGTGTGTGTGTGTGTGTGTGTGTGTGTACTAGGTGGAAGAAGAAGCAATGAGCAGCAATGGCGGATATACGCCATTTCCTCCTGAATGTGTTTGCTAATATGCCACTGTTGATCCCGAAACTGAATTATTTCTTGTTGAGCTCCAAATACTCCCACTCTAATTAATCTCTCTCTCTCTCTCTCTCTCTCTCTCTCTGACATATAGCCTACACACACACACACACACACACACACACACACACACACACACACACACACACACACACACACAAGTACATACTGACAGTAATGGAGGATGTGAAGCTCATACATCGTTACACACCCAACATTGTAGCATTGTGCACTGCTGATGTTTCACAGCAGGTATATTTTTAGCCTTCAGTGGGTAAATAGATTGAAAGGTGACAGTATAGTATGTTTGTCTCTGCTTCTGCTTTCTCTCTGCGCCTGACATTATTATGTTTTGATTGAGCATTATGCAAACTGCCATCATAAGCACTTGAAATGAGACACTACCATAGAGCTGACAATCCAACTGATTGTGATCATAAATACAGTAAATAGGCAATGTAAATGATGTAAACATATAAAAATTAAAAAAAAAATGTTAGAACTGGTTGCCCATATATAGGTAAACTGAATGTTGGACACACTGAGCAACTCACCACAAGGTCTGTATTTTAATTGTTCAGGGGCTCATTTATAAAACTCTGCAGAGAATAAAAAACATTTTAGTTTATAAAAACTTACCTATGCCTGGCAGTGTCTAATTTCCTTTTATAAATCCAAAACCAACTTTGAATTGGCGGAACATCCACAAGCCCAACACACCACCTAGTTCACCCCCATAATTACCTATTAATTGTTAAAAAATATCCTTAATATTGACGTTCATATAAAGGTCATTGATAATCCCAATGTAGGCTATGTCCATGCAAAAAATGTCAGAATACTAAGAAGAGAAATTTCTCAGACTGTGAAATTGAGACGCCATAGCCCTGGCATTATGAACAAAGGGAATTTGTTGAGTGGCAACATGTTGTAGCTGCTGTCAATGCTGCCAGCTCTGACAGCTGAAACATGTCGGAGGTGAAGGAGTATTCCGACGTTGAAGTTAATGCATCACTCTGCACAGGCAAATTATAAGTGCCACAGGTGGGAGCACGGGAACACCGAAGCTCTCGCCCGTTGATTAAGGGGTGGCATTAATTGCCTGGGAAGCATCAGTTGCCAGTGTGGTAACAGAGAGTCAGGGTGACACAGACATGGCTAAAGATGAGACCATAGGTGAACCAGGTAAACAACCCAATTCTTTGTGTATAGTGCACCAAACCTAATCAAGATTTCACATTTGTTTTCATGTTAAAAGGCACTGAAAACTTTGTAAGATTTTAGAAGTTATCAACTTTTTAATAAAGGGATATGTATTCACTTTTTGATCATGGTTATCACTCAGTATGCGATTGGAGATGAGGAGATGGCAGAAGATGACTGAGTGTCACATCCTAGCATCCCGAGTGCATCCTGTGCCACATGTCGGCACCAGTGCTGCATCCTGAATGATGCCGTGTTACAGGCGTGATGTTGGGATTGCAGTTCTCCTCCCTCCTTTTCCTTTTGTATTATGTTCCCCTTCCTCTGTGTCTCCTGTCTGTCTCTCCCTGTCTGTAATTGTGTGTGTGTGTGTGTGTGTGTGTGTGTGTGTGTGTGTGTGTGTGTGTGTGTGTGTGTGTGTGTGTGTGTGTGTTTGTGTGTGTGTTTATTTGCATACAACTGGTAGGGTGTGGCTGGCAGGTCTGCCCCCTCTGCTTGCCACACCTCCTCCTCTCCTGATCATACAATCACCCACCTGCAGCCACAGTATTTGAACACCAGTCCTGCACCTAGAATTCCTCAAATTGTCTGTTAATCCAGGTGGCAACAACTGAGAGTCCCCTTCATGCTTTTGTATTTTTGTGTGTGCTTTTGTCTGCTTGCCTGCAAGTCTGACTCCTGTCTTTTTACATGCCTCAGGGTCATACCCACAGACTGCTCCAGCTGCACCCTGCAAGTTTGTCTGTTGTGAGTAATCTGGATTTGGACTCATTATCTGCTTGTTCGCTCTCAGCGCATTCACCTACAATAGTGCAAGATCATCTGGACTCCTCTGTTGTACATTTTGAACATTTAATAAATCATTATTTAACTCTTACCTGCCTCTATATCTGATTTCAGCATTTGCATCCAGTGTCTCTAGAGCAAATCATAACAGAACAATTCGACCAGTATAGACCCAGCTGTGTCAGACATAGAAATTAAGAACCTTAAGTAAGCCCTGTGTCATCAAGGAAAACTGCTAGGACAACAATGACAATGACTGGATACAATCTGTGAATAGTCACATTATGATCCAGAAAAGAGGCCACACCCCTGTACCTTATTTTTTCAGAAATTAACCCCTGCTGAGTGTAATTACTATATGGGAGCTCCTGGCTGTAAAGATGGTTTTGGAGGAGGGATGTCACTGGCCTGATCTGGACAGACCACAAGAACTTCTCCTCCATAAAATTAGCAAAGAGACTATGTTCTTCAGTTGGCTCAACTTCACCTTCACCCACCATCCTGGGTCCAGAAATGTCAGGCCTAATGACAGTACAATGCTGACAAGACCAGTGCAAACCCTGTCACCATCATCCCCGCATCCTGTGTGGTGGCTGCAGTAACCTGGGAGATGGAGCCCATTGTCAGGGAAGCCCAGCGGCTTCAGCCTGGTCCAGCTAATAGCCCTCTAACCATTTGTTTGTTCCTGAGTCCGTTTCCAGGTTCTGCAGTGAGTCCACATGTCCCATTTTGCCTGTCACCCTGGAATCAACTGCACCCTCAGGCTGACATTTCTGGTGGCCTAGGATGGAGGCTGCCCCCTGTGGGTCTGTGCGTCTTTGCTTGCTCTGTCTCTGCCCAGGGAAAATCATCTCACCAGGCTCCAGCGGGACTTCTGAGCCCTCTGCCTGTTGCTGGCTGCCTATGGTCACATACCACTTCAAACTTCATCATGGTTTTGCCTCCATCCCAAGGCAACACAGTCATTCTCACTATTGTCAACCATTTTGTCGCTTTACCCAAACTCCCTTCTGCCAAAAAGACGGCTGATCACTTGGTTTGCCATGTTTTGTGTCTCCATGGTAGTTTCAGGCAGAGGCCATCAGTTCATGTCTCAGGTTTGGAAGGAGTTCTGTCAGGTTTTGGGGCATCAGTTATTCTCTCCTCTGACTTCCACCTGACAAAGCAACAGCCAGACGGAGAGGCCCACTCAGGGCCTGAAATCCACATTCAGAAGTGTCACAGCCTCTAATCCCCTTCATGGTCCATCCATCTCCCCTGGATTGAGAATGTACACAATTCCCTCACTAGTTCTGCCACAGGTGTCTTCCCTTTTGAGGCTTTTGAGGGGGATATGTCTCTCGCTCCCCGCCTGTGATTACTAATCATACAATCAACCCATCTGCAACCACAGTATTTAAACAATGGTTCTGCACTTGGTATTCATCAAATTCAAGCATTAATATATGTGGTAACAACTGAGACTCCAATTCATGCTTTTGTGCGCCCTTTTGTCTGCAATTCTTACTCCTGTCTTTTTTTGTGCCTCGGGTTCATACCTAGTCCAGCAATAGTGTTGGATCATCTGAACTCTTCTGTTGTACATTCTGAACATTTATTAAATCATTGTTTAAGTACAGCATTTGGGTCCAGTTTCTCTAGAGTGAGTCATAACACAAGAATGGATACATTTGTAACAACTGACAACATCACTGGTAGAATTTAGAGAAATAACCACAGTTTTGTCTGAAATGTATTCCACTCTTGAAGAACTCATGGAAAAACAAAAATGTTGTATCATGCAGGGTAGCTTACCCATTATTTCACAGATCATGCATGACATCCACGTGCAGTTGCAGAGCAGTAGCAATTGGCTGATGGATGAGGGTCAGGGCCATTGGACAAATTGAAGGGGGTTGGGCGAGTACATCACCCTATGTTTTGCAATACAGAACATGACCTGACAAAGTCTGTGGCAGACTTTTGTTGGGTGGTGCCATCTTCTGCATCCAGGTATCACTATCAACCTTTCAAAAGCCCAGGGTCACACCCAGCTGAAGCTTACCATCTACTTAGATAACATTCTGATCTTCTCCAGGACCCTGACTGAGCATGTTCTCCATGTGCAGATGGTGCTGCAGTGGTTACTGGAGAACTCTCTCTATGTTAAGGGGGAGAAGTGTGAATTCCATGCCCCCTCAGTCTCCTTCTTAGGATACATCATCTTGCCCAGCAACATCCAGATGTACCCGGCTAAGGTCTCTGTTGTCACCTCCTGGCCAGTGCCCAATAACCGGAAGGAGCTCTGGAGAATCTTGGGATCCGCCAATTTCTATCGTCCCTTCAATTGAAACGACAGCACCATCACTGCCCCAGCCGTGACCTCCTCCAAGATCGCATTGCAGTGGTCATCAGAAGCCAACTGAACCTTCCAAGTCTTCACATCCAGTTTCATGTCTGCCCCTATCCTCACCATCCCTGAACCTGATTGCCAGTTTGTGGTCGAAGTAGACGCCTCTGATGTGGGGGTGGGTGCTGTCCTGTCACAGAGGTCAGCCAAGGACCAGAAGCTCCACCCCTGCATCCTCTTCTTGTGGCTGCTCTCCCCAGCAGAAAGAAATTACAACTTTGGGAACCGAGAATTGATGGCAGTGAAGTTGGTGCTTAAGGAGTGAAGACACTGGCTGGAAGGCACTAAGGTTTCCTTTCAATAATGGACAGACCATAAGAACCTGGAGTACATCCACACAGCACAGATACTGAACTCCAGGAAAGCCGGGTGGTCCCTATCGTCCGGCTCCCGCAACATCAAGCCCGATGCCCTCTCCAGGCTGCACTTGGGGGGAAGAGATGACGCCAGAACTCCCAGCAGCCTGTCTCATCGCGCTGGTCATATGGGGAATAGAGGATAGAGTAAAGGCCACCACAGAGAACCAGCTGGGCCCCAGTACCTGTCTCCCTGACTGGTTGTAAGTTCCCCCTGTGCTGAGGATCGGATGTATTCCAGTGGTCAGACACCTCTCAGCTGTCATGTCACCCAGGTATCCAGAGGACCTGTGACGCTATTCACCAGCGCTTCTGGTGGTTGATGCTTGAGGAGGACATCAAGGGGTTCGTGAGAGCCTGCCAGGTATACAGCCAGAACAAACCCTCACACCAGGCCTCCACTAGACTCACCCGCTTCCTGTTACATGGCACCTCTGGTTACACATCTCCATGGACTTTGTTACCAGCGTTCCCCCCTTTTGAGGTAACACTGTGGTGTTGACATTGGTGAATAGATTTAGTAAAATGGCTCACTTTGTCCCTCTCTGCCAAGGAAATGGTGGAACCCATTTTTCATCACATCTTCCACCTCTTTCTAGCCTCCTCTCTTCCCCTCACAGGAGCAGGAGGGATCCTGTTTCTCTGCACAAGCCTTCATCCATCAATGTATACACACATGGACCTAAGCCTGTCTATTCCTCCTTTGCTCCACCCAACACTATTCCACCTGGGCCAATCAGTGCTGATCCCCAGCACTCCAGTACCAGCTGGGTCAAGAGTCTGGTTATCCAAACAGGACCTCCCCCTCGCCCCGGTCGGCCCCTTCAGCATCTCCAGAACCATCAACCTGGCAGCAGTGAGGTTGAACCCGCCCTGATCCATGAAGACCAACCCCACATTTCATGTATTAAAAATTAAGCCCCTGCAGGAGAGCCAGCCTACACCATAAGATGACTCATCCCCTCCGCCATCGGGGTCAGGGTATACAGTACCTGGTTGATTAGGAGGGGTATGGCCCAGAGGAGAGACCCTGAACTCATCAGACTTTTCTACCGAGACCACCCAGAGCAGCCCTCCATGTCAAGACACCACACTCATAGGAATTCAGAGACTGCTGTTAGCGAGGAGTTGGACCAGGAGATCACCGGTTCATTATCCCGGGACCACAAGGTAGAGTAGGAGGCCATGCTGTTGGAGGAATCCTGACGTGCCCTGTGCCTCCGTCTTCAGCCCGAAGCCTCTGTCGGCCAGTCGCTGTGATCCAGCGTCTCCTGAAGCAGCTGATTGAAAGATCATATCACCTGCTGGGTGAACTTAAAGGGCTAATTTCTTCTCCGGGGTTTGATTTGCTCCAGCTGTAGCCTCTCTGTAGCTTCCGGTTGACAGTCTTCCCCGGCTCTACTGCAATTGGGATCATCAACTGCCTGTCACACCGGCTGGCACACTCCATGGTGGAAGGTGCCTGACTGTGATGTTGCTGTATTGCCTTTCCTCTGCGCTCTGTGGGTTGCGGAATGGGGTCAGGAGCCAGCGCTTCAGGGGATAGCTACTGTTACCTGCAGGAATGGCAAGTTGGTTAAGCAGTCAGTAACACACAAATGTGACCCGCCACAAGACAACCAGCAACAAGTTGGCCCAGCACAAGTTGTGTAGACAAAGAAAAATCGATTTTTTTTAAAAAAATAAGTGATTTTCAGTTTTTTGCAGTTTTTTTGCCCATTTCTACACTGACCCCCACTACTGCAGCGCACCCGCAGTGGAAGCACCGAAGGCGGTGCGTGGGGAAGCGGAGGCGGGAAAAGCGCAGGGGTATCTGGGCTAGGCTAGCAGCGAATCCACAAAAGCCGGCTATACCATCTATCGCACTCGCCAATGTAAGCTCCTTGGACAACAAACTGGACTATATACACCTTCTGAGATCAACCCAGCAGACTGTGAGAGAGTGCTGTGTTTTCGTTTTTATGGAAACATGGCTCAATAACAGCATATCGGACTCCGCCACCCAGTTGGACCGGCTAACATGCTACCGAGCAGACGGAGCCCTCATTGAAGGAGGTTAGACCTGCGACGGCGGGGTCTGTGTTTATATCAGGGCTGCTTGGTGTCAAGACACTGTGGTGATTTGTAGACACTGTTCACCCCTTGTGGAGTTTATGATCATCAAGTGCTGGCCTCCGTTAATGTCCTGTACATATAGCAGCATTGACAATAGAGTTGACTTGACTTGACTCGTTCAGCTCATTCAGCAACAGACTGATCCATCCCACTGCACCACATAGTGACAGAATTTATTTCATTTTATTTAATATTAGAAATATGTATCTACATTTGCTCCTTCTAACTCTTAAGTCTATTACCTTTCTTGTTTTTCATTTTTATTCAGGGGCTTTTTGTAGCAAAAGAATTTCAATTTCCATTTGATAACTATTGTTCAAACTACTACAATAGTTTCTGTCCTGTGGGCTAACAGATACCAGATGTCACTGATAGCTAGACCAGTATGGGGTTGGACTATGTAAATGAGATGCAATGAGCAGCACTGTGTTACCTGGCTCCCCTAGGTGAGAATCTTTCAGACTGGATTTCTCACTAAGCTAGTTTGCAGAGTGCCTACATTCAAATGCCACATCTTCTTCAAGTATTTTTAGATTTCCATGTGTTAGACATCGTTGGAAAGCTTACAAACGACACTTTCAGAATAGGTAAATAACCCAAAATGTCCCTGGGAGACTTGTTGCTGGTTTTCTCATGGCTGGTCACAAATACATGCATTAAAAGTCATTGGAGGCAAAGTCTGCTCCCTACACTGCTGTGTCTCAGTATAATGAATCATGGATTGAGCTATACCATCACTTGAAAGACATGAAAGATGGAGTGAATGCAAAGCAAGGCAGGGAGCTTAAGGAGAACCGTATAAGGGTTAATAATGGACTCAACCTCAAAAGGACCAACAAAATTGGTAGACATTTTCTGAAATCCCCTTCAAGCACAAGATTTATGAAATTAAAGCTATGCCTTATGACCAAATGTGTAGCTGGCAGAGGAACAGAGCAGAGCAGTTCTGGCTTGTTTCCAAACCCTGACACTTACCAACTACCTGATTACTGATTATGGACCTGATTACTGACTACCTGACAGACAGGCCGCAGTTTGTCCACCTGGGCAACATTCTGTCTGAGACTGTGGAAAGTAGTACAGGAGCACCACAGGGGACTGTTCTGTCTCCCTTTCTCTTCACCTTGTACACCTCAGACTTTCAGTACAACTCTTCATGGTGCCACCTACAGAAGTTTTCGGATGACTCAATGGTGTTGGGGTGTATACAGGATGGACGAAAGGAGGAATACAGAGCAGTGGTGGACAATTTTGTGGAATGGTCTACTAGAAATCACATGCTGCTTAACGTGGCCAAGACCAAGGAGATGGTTATTGATTTCAGAAGGAACAGGATGACCACACAATCACTGTGTATTCTGATGGAGAATGTCACAGTGGTGAAGAATTACAAAAACCTCGGAGAGCACCTTGACAACAGACTGAACTGGAAAACTAACAGCAATGCTGTTAGCAATGCATTTTTCCTCCTCTTAATGCTGGGGATGAGTAGACTCTATTTCCTGAGGAGGCTTAGATCATTCAATGTATACAGCAAGATGTTGATCTTTTACCAGTCTGTCTGAAACTGCACAAATTTTTTGCTGTAAATCTTTGAATTTCACAGATTCTCTACTTATTAAAACTTACCAGCACACCTGTGCACCTGCACAAAGGGCATCTCACAATCCTCCAAAAAGTTTTTTTTTTTTTTTTTTTTTTGATGATGAATCTGTTTTTATACAAGTTCTCAGTCTATGAATAATATAACAAGGACACTGGATAAGGGCTGCAAACTACATATTCATTGTTACTGGCCAGAGATAATGCTCAATGTAAACAAAAGCCAAGGGAACAGGACTGTGAAAGAGGACAACTTTGCCAAGCAGGCTGAGGCATATTTGTATAGTGCTTTTATCCAAAGGGCTTTACAATTTTGCCTCTCATTTACTCATTCACAGAAACACACAATGATGGGAGCAAGCTACTATGCAGGGTCCTGGCCTGTCCATCGGGAGCAAATTAGAAGAAGAAGAAGAATCAGAGGGACAATCCCCTTTATTTGTCACTCAACACATGCACACACACGCAATGCACTGGTGAAGTTTTTCCTCCGCCTTTAACCCATCCTGGTAAGTCCTTCCTCCACGGCAGACCAGGAGCGGTGGGCTACCATCCAACTGGCGCCTGGGGACCCGGTTTTCTTCGTTGTCACCATTGGTCAGGTGTTGATCTTCATGCATGTTTTTAGAGGGGGGTTTCATTTTATGGAGGATCCCTCAGGTGAACACAGGGAGAACATGCACACTCCACACAGAAAGGCCCCCTTTTTTCCTCGAGCAGCAGGCACCGAAGGCATGGTGGAGGACACGCCCCCTGCACCCACAGTGGGAATTGAACCCGGGACCTTCTAGCTGTGAGGCGACAGTAGTACCACCGTTCCACCATTTACCAAAGGAAGCTCGTCATTTGCTTAGAGATGTGTTGTATCTTCTTGGTGTAGACAAAGGTAAGTGTGAGCAATAAAAAAATATTCCGCTTAAGTTACAGAGCAGTGTCTGAGAATTGATGACCCCAGAAACAGCAGTTCATAGACTTGAATGCATACTTCTTCAGAGCTAAAGGTTCTTGCTATGTTGAAGTGCTGCTTTATAAAACAATGGTTTTGCATGAAGACAAAAAATATTAGGAAAGCAAGTAAATAACATTAGGAATGTGTGACCGATGCCCTTCATTCCTGTTTCCTTGTTATCTGATAATACCAGCTTAACATCCTTGACACCAAATATAAGTAGAGTAGATGTGGGACCCAGACCCACATCAATGCTGCCAGTATACTCAACATCAGATGCACTTGTTGGATGGTTGAACAGCTTCAGAAACCCCTTTCCCAACTCCTTTCTGACAGGTTCACTGGCTCTCACCTAACATTGATTATTAGACCACCCTCGTTTTCTTCAACTTCTTGTTTATTTTAATGCTTGGTACAACTAAAGGTACATTTGTTTGGACAAATATAATGATAACAACAAAAATAGCTCATAAGAGTTTAATATCTGATGATCTGCTTTTAGGCATTCCATGTGTTCTTTTCTGTCTGTTAGTCACATGATACACACAGGAGTTAGTACTTGATAGCATAACCATTGTTTTCAGTGACTGTAGCCATGCGTCTTGGCATCCTCTCAAACAGCTTCTGACATTGTTCTGCTGTCACTGCAGCCCATTCCTGTTGCAAAAATTAAATCCAGTCATTCGAGGGAGGAAAAGTGTTTATCAGCTGATGGAAGAAGACTGTTTTCAATTTCAATTCAATTCAATTCAATTCAATTCAATTCAATTCAATTTCAATTTTAATTTTATTTGTATAGCGCCAAATCACAACAGAAGTTGTCTCAGGACACTTTCCATATAGAGCTGGTACAGACCAAGCTCTTTTATCTACAGAAAACTAACAATTCCCCCATGAGCAAGCACTTGGCGACAGTGGCGAGGAAAAACTTCCTTTTAACAGGCAGAAACCTCGGGCAGAACCAGACTCTGGGTGGGCAGCCATCTGCCTCGACCGGTTGGGTGAGAGAGGGAGAGCAAGAGAGGGAGAGTGAGACAGACAGACAGACAGACAGACAGACAGACAGACAGACAGACAGACAGACAGACAGACAGAAATGCAGTCAGAGAGAGAGACAGAGAGAGACAGAGACAGAGAGACAGACATGCAATCACAGTAACAGTGACAGTGGATGTAATAATAGCAGTAGCAGTTGCAGTGGATGTCAGGCAGGGCCAAGGCAGGAGACGCAGCTGAAATCCACAATCCAGATTCAGCCACTGTCCATGGGAACCTGCAAGACGACAAAGCACAGAGACTCCAGGGAAGGAGCTAAGTTAGTAACACGCCGTGGTAGGACATGAGAGCGTGCAGATGGAGAGGGAGAGAAGGACAGAGGAGCTCGGTGTATCTTTGGAGGTCCCCCAACAGTCTAATCCTATGGCAGCATAACTAGGGGCTAGTTCAAGCCTGAGCCAGCCCTAACTATAAGCTTTATCAAAAATTCAATTCAATTCAATATTCCTTAAAAAAGGAAAGTTTTAAGCCTACTCTTAAATGTAGAGACAGTGTCTGCCTCCCGGACAAAGACTGGAAGATGGTTCCACCAAGAGTGGAACAAGAGTAGCCCTGTACGTGACCTGGTTCATTTGCCCTTCACACAATTGCATTTTCCCTGTTTCACCCATACTGAAACAACCCCAGATCATCACCGATCCACCCCCATGCTTTACTGTAGGAGCAAGACAGTCTGGTTTGTAGGCTTCTCCAGGCTTCCTCCTAACCAGTAAGTTGGCTGGAGTGGGCATCAACTCAAAATTGGATTCATCACTGAAGAGAACCTTAGCCCAATCATCAACAGTCCAATCCTTGTGATCCCTCGCAAAGAGTAACTGGGCCTTCCTGTGCCTTTCGTTGATGAAGGGCTTCTTCTATGCCCTGTGTGACTTTAGACCAGCTTCAAGAAGTCGGTTTCGAACTGTCCTTGCTGAACAAGTCACATTTCTCAATAGTGCCCACTCATTTTGAAGGTCTCTGGAGGTCTGACGACGATTCCTGACACAGGAATGGATGGGTGGGATGGATGAGTGCACGTAACTCTCGTGAGGTAGAAAGACGTTTCCTGCCTTGACCAGCTAGCAATTTGGTAGTACCATGTTCAGCTTGCTTTTTCTTGGTGTAATGAACGGCTGTCTTGGAGATCTTCAGTTTTTTGTCTCATGCCAATTTCCAGCAGTGCCAAGATGGCTGCCTTTGTGGCTTCACATAATTTTTTTGTTTGATTCTGAGTTGTGCTATGGCTTGAATGTAAGCGGGAAACCACTCTAGGCCTTTGCATGTGCAGTGCTGCTTATGACATGAAATGGTCTCTATACCCTGGGAATACAATTCAGCTTAAGCATGTCAAATAGGACATAAACTATTATGGAATCAGCTGCATTTTTTTGTCGTGTTCATTGTATTCTTCAGGTAATATATCTTTAGTGGTATCAGGCATTAAAATGAACAAGAAATTGAAGAAAACAAGGGTGGTCTAAACATTTTTTCCATGACTGTACATACAGTGTGTTTTGATGAGTAACAGTAAATGTAAATCTAACTTTTATTTGTTTACAAGAAAACTCTACAGGGCCCCTAAAGCTGGGGTGAGTCATTCTGGAGAAACAGTGTTCCAGCCAATCAGCTATAAATCTGGCATATTATCAAGCATACAAAAAACAAGATCATGTTGTCTATATACAGGACATCTGCAATATTCTAGAAATAGCTAGGTCATATCTTGATACAGTATCAATTCATGAGCTTATAGAACAAATTCCCATGACAACAAAAAAGAGCATGTGCGTCCAGCAGTGACGTGCGGTCAGGTTCATGACTGGTGAGGCACTGACTCCACTGGAGTCAGATGTAAAAATAAATGAACCCAAAATAGAAACGTATATTTCAATTTTGACCTTAATTGAAACATTTAGTTGTTTTAAAAGCTTTCAATTATGCTTTAATCAATTCCACACTGTTCAACAATACGATAGCAAGAAAAATAAAAGAATATTTAATATAAGGTCAAATTAGATTTTTTTTTTTTTGGACTATTTTATTTTCAGTTTTGCAATATTTACAAACATATCAATATACCAACAGTACATACATAACATAAGGTAAGGCATAAAGGGTGAACTTCCTTACCTTAACAAAGAGCCCCCCCCCCAAAAAAAAATTAAAAAAAATTTACAGTTAGTGCACAAGGTCAATACAAACAACTATATTAAGTACTTGGAGTAAGAGATGTACCGATATGGTCTAAATATGGCTGCCAAATTTTCAAAAACGTGTTGTATCATTTCCAGATTTCAGACAATATGTGATTTTTTCCAGGGGAATGCAACTATTCATCTCAAAAGACCACCTGTTAATAAAAAGAGGGGAATCAGATTTCCATGACACTGCAATGCACTTCTTGGCCACACACAGAGCAATCTCCATAAATTTGAGTTATGCATTGTTTAGAGAACCGCGAGTACATGTAAAGTTCCCCAATAAACACAGTTCTGGGTCCAGTGGGATACTAACTCCTGTGATCCTGGTTAAAGTGGAACAGATATCATGCCAGAAAGGCCTCACTTTGGTACAGTGCCAGGTACAATGTAGAAAGGAACCAACTTCAGTGTCATATCTGAAACACATCTCTGACAGGTCAGATTTGAATGAATGTAATTGTTCTGGGGTAAGGTATAATTGATGTAGAATATTATAGTTAAATTAGATTTATTTTTTTGGCTGATCTCTTTTTAATAATCAAAATTGAACACTCACTATCGCCCTCTGCGTAGGAGAACACGTAGCGATGTGCATTGCGCCAATGGAGCTCAGCACTGCCACCTATCAGTGCGGCACGGTACTGTCTGCCTCACCTGGAGCATTCTCACTGCGTATTAATGGCCGATATAAAGAGAGACAGCAATGGGCATGCGCCAGCTGCCTGTGTCAGTCAGTGTGTGTGGTATAGCACCATCAGAAGTGAGGCACAGCTCATTGCTGCCTCACCTCACCCTTCTCCCACGTATTTGAACAGGATATGCGTAAATTTAGCGATTTTGACAAAAGAAATGTTGAAATCATACAGAAAAAAAATTTATAGAACAGTCACGAGCTTAAGTCCGAATTTCCTCCTCTTAATGAATTTATAAACCACAGCAAGTTTTTTTTAATGATATTTGAACAGGTGAGGCACTGCCTCCCCTGCCTCCCCTGACCGCATGTCACTGGTGTCCAGATGCATAACAATGTGACGTAACGGTCTCCCAAGACCACCCACTTTAAAAGCTGACAAAACTCAAAGAAATACCGCAAGCAGCTGCAAAGTCTTTTTGAATTTCCACAACTTTTGAGCAGTTAGATGTGTCAACTCAATTTAAAAAGTTATATTGATTGTTTAATAAAATAATGTTGAAATGACTAGATTTGATTTCTATTTCCATTTATTTTTCACGAGCAAAGCAGTTTCAGGTTTGATTCCTGCATGTGCCTTACTGCCAGACTGCAACTTTTACTCACCTGCTAACAGCCAAATTCAAACATGGATGTCAAGTTGTGACATGTTGGTTTGAAATCCGCAGCTGATGAGTGTTAGAAAGAGAGAGAGTAGGGAGAGGCTGGAGCTGGCACACATCTTCATCTTCATCATGGTTGATACTGTTGAGAGATGACCATGAAACTCATCTGAAACACAGGTTTAAACAGAGACAAACAAACCTCCATAACCTTCCAAAAATGAATAAAAGTTATATTGTAAACCATTAAAATTGCAGTGCTGAAAGAAGTGAACTGAATGAACTTGAAGTGTCAAGTGTACTGTAAGCTCTGAGTGAAGTTGTGAAAGCATGTGAATTGTCATTTGAAGAGTAAAGGTGCTTTCAACCTCTGCATCCCCCATGACCCTCGGCTTCCGGCTACGTCCAATCCTACCAGCCTCTTCATCACAGGCTGCTGCTATCCACCTGGTATAATCTCATCACACAGCTAAATAGAGCAAGTTGTGTGTTAAAACAGAGGAAACTAGTGACACAATTAATATAACAGGTATTGCCAACTATTTTCATTCATGTTGTTTAATGTCCCAGATTGAATAATCAAACTGATGATCAAAGAAAAAGATGTGTAAGTGGTAAACATAGTTACAATTTCAGTTAAAGAATAAAAATAACTTTAAGTTTCACCTTGACTTGTTATGGTCGATTGCAGTTGAAGTCACAGTTAAAGTGTAGCTGATGATAGCACCTGAATTGTTTCATTATATAAGCATCAGCTGGCTCAAGATAAAGATCTACACATGGTCTATGAGAGTTCACATACTTACTACACATTCTCCATCCATCCATTTTCTATGCCGCCTATCCCTTTTGGGGTTGTGGGGGGGCTGGAGCCTATCCCAGCTGTCAACGGGCGAGAGGCGGGGTATGCGAGAGGCGGGGTATGCGAGAGGCGGGGCACACCCTGTTGCCCTGTGATCGCCAGTCGATCACAGGACAACATATACAGACAAACAACCATTCACACTCACACTCACACCTAGAGGCAATTTTAGTCACCAATTAACCTAATGAGCATGTTTTGGGAGGAAGGGGGAGGAAGCCGGAGTACCCGGAGAGAGGAGAACCCACGCATGCACGGGAAGAACATGCAAACTTCGCACAGAAAGGCCCCGCCCGGGGATCGAACGGGCAACATTCTTGCTGTGAGGCACATGCACTACCTGCTGCGCCACCGTGCTGCCCCCACACATTCTTCTTTTCTAAATAGTAGTTTCTGTGAGGGAAGTGCCATATATTTTGTGCATACACAAATTTATTGTGCGCATCTTTTTTCATTGGTGGGAGAGGCACAGTGGAACAATGGTTAGCACTTTCTCGTCTCAGGCAGAAGGTCCTGGTTTGTGCTGGGGCCTTTCTGTGCAGAGTTTGTATGTTCCTCTAGTGCTTGCATGGGTTTTCTCTGGGTGCTTCAGTTTCCTCTCACAGTCCAAAGATAAGCCAAGGGTAATTGGCGGCTCTAAATTGCCCTTTGGTATGAATATGAGCGTAAATATTGTCTGTCTCTGTGTTTCAGCCCTGTAAATGACTGCTGGTGTCTAATGTGCCTTTCGCTCGGTGTCAGCAGAGATCAGCTCCAGCCCCACCCTTCAAAGGATGTTAGTAAGTGGGTATATCTGACAGATGGATAGACACGTCATTGGTATTGTCACTGATGGTGCAGAGGGTAATGCCCTGCAGCTGTTGATTAATTTGTGAAAGACTATTAATGGCCAATGGACCAAACAGCTAATGTCTGGATCAGACTGGACAGTTTTTTTTGTCAGTGACGATGGTCACCGTGTCAGATCTAACAATCACAGCCCATAAACTCTTGCTCTTGATTAAGTGCTCCCGCTGTTTCTCAGCAAGGGTACTGTTGCCACAGCTGAAAGTTCTTTTCCTCTCTTTAGTTGTCCCACCTGACAGCAGCAACCTCAGCATCCCTCCTCCTCCTCCTGTTCGCCATGGTTAAATGACTAAGAGAGCACCTCATTGGTCAACGCTCAGGAACATAGTGGTATGGTATGTCACACTAAATAGGTATAGATGCTTGATTGTTGTTCACTATTGACCATGACGCTGGTAATTGATCGGTCACAACAAAAATCATCTGAAATTTGGGCTAGATACATGTCGTCCGATCCAGGCAAAAGAGAAACCTTGCTGGATCTCCAATTCCACTCCATGAGACACAATACGTTGTTTTTTTGGAATCACAGAGGTTACTTTTACAGGCTGTGAATCTGCAATTTCTGACTGAACAGTTAAGAATGACTTAAATGAAACAACTAAGGGCATCACTTCTTCCTGTGTTCAGAGACTGGGAAAAGTTTGAAAGACAAAGAGCTTGGTACAAGAAGGGGTAGGGAACTCTGGAATACATCATTTGCAAATTCCTCCAGAGATAAATGCATGACAGAAAATTCTTCATCCAATCACAAAGGATCACCATAGACCAAATGCACATTCTTCACTGATTGTAACTGTGCATAATCAACTCATTGTGTAAAGACTAATAAGTTACTTCTTGGATATTTTAGATCTGTGTGTGGTCAGATGGGCTGTCTGGCCCTGTACTCATGATTTGTTTTTGGTTTTCTTGCTTGTTTGCCTTCTGTAGGAAACTGGTATCCTCACTTGACTTGTTATTGCATGCCACTCTGCTGGAGGCGTGTCCTCCACCATGCCTTCGGTGCCTGCTGCTCGAGGAAAAAAAGGGCCTTTCTGTGTGGAGTTTGCATGTTCTCCCCGTGCTCAACTGGGGTATCCTCCATAAAAATACCCCCACTAAAAACATGCAAGAAGATCACCACCTGACCAATGGTGATGTAAGAGATTGGGTCCCTGGGCGCCGGTCGAATGGTAGCCCAACGCTCCTGGTCTGCCACGGAGGAAGGCGACCAGGATGGGTTAAAGGTGGAGGACAAATTTCACCAAATTGCATGGCGTGTGTTGCATGTATGTAATTGTGTGACAAATAAAGGGGATTGTTCCTCTGATTCTTCTTCTTCTTCTAAGGAAAGGATTGCATTTTGCACATTAATGTTTACAGCTTTCCTATTAAAATGCATGAGGTTTCTGATTTAATAAAGAATAAAAAAGTGCATATTTTAGCCATAACTGAAATGCATATAGATGATGCAATTAGTGATGATGTTGGTGAGGTGAAGAGATAGAAAGATGTATGGAGGAGGAATGGAGTGGAATGCAACTGGGCTTCCATTCAGACAGGCAGAACTATAACATGTTCCCCAATTGTGCACTTAGATTAAATCACAAAATGAAGGCTTCATTTTGCAAGAATGGATTCAGGCATTGTAAAAATTATTGAAAGTATACATGGAATATTAATACAAGGACTGCTTGGAACATCTGTGTCTCCTCCATCCAATGCTGACGTTCATGGGCACATGCTAATAATATTTTGTAACATAACAATGACTCTGTAGTAGAAGCAAGACAAGAAATTACTATCACATTGAAAAAAAGATTGTACATCTTAGAAGGGTACTAGGACTGATAAATATACCTAGTGTGTCAAACAGTTATGCCACATAAATGCATATACAAATCAGGCAGATAAGGATAGGTGTGACAATTGTGTGATAAGGCTGTCTCCCGGCAAAATGTCAACTTCTGAAAATATTGTGAAACAATTGAACATCCCAGATTATTGATAGATCCCACTTCATCTCCTGGCACCATGTTTCCTCTGTTGGATTTGGTGATCTTAAAATGTGTTCAGGTTCTCCTGCAGAAAACTATTTGATCAGGAAGACACAGACACACGCACACTAAAGTACACGTTTACGTGCACATGCATTTGCTTGCATGTACTGTATGTACTACTCATATAGAAGTGGACATTCTACTGCTATTGTTGTTGTTTGAATGATATTTTGTCTGCTGCATTATGTATGGGGCTAATTATTAGTTTTAAGTGTTCTAGTTTACTACTGTTCACTTCGATAGCAGCATTGCTGTTGTTGACTAAAAGGAGTGTTCCTCATTCGTCTCCCAGCCTGGACAGTGACCTTTTACTCACATCTTTGACCTTAACACAATGAAATATTTCATAAAACCAAAATAATGCAGAATTCATTATTTTTATTTTTTTCATAAATTACACTGCTCTCAGACCTTATGCACCCTTTTCATATACATGTACTGTATACAGAAACATTTATTGCACATGAAAAAGTCAAAACGTATTCAAGTTGCTGTCATGCTGGCCAGCAGAGCAGGAGACACCAATGAAAGAAACACAAAATGTGTCTAACAATCTTTTTTTAAAACAATTTATTACTTTACAATGATAAAGTCATTAGTTCTGAACCAAAATGTGATAGCTGTAATTCAATGCACTATATCCATCCTTTATGACATGGCTTTCAACCACAAAGATGTGATCAACAAGATGATGAGAAAATTCACACACACACACACACACACACACACACACACACACACACACACACACACACACACACACACACACACACACACACACACACACATATATCTGGTATTTCTGGTATGATATGGCATATCACTGAACATACATTGAAATTACATATGTAAGTTTACAATGACATTCTTCTCCTGCCCATCAACACTGCTGTACAAATGTATACTGAGAATGAGTTTCTACTGAGAGGATAAATCTGATTGGACAGTCAGGATGTAGAATTAGAAACAGCTTTGTAGTAGTGTGTAAGAGTCCATGTAGAGAGTGCTGATATTGAGGTGTGACCATCTACTGCGGCATTTAAAAGAATGTGTCCATGACTGTTGTCTGGCAGAACCCAGATATCTGTCACTTTTCAACATAGCATTTTGAAGTTGGTGTAATATTTGTACAGTATAACCAGAATATATAACTGAGTGCCCTCAAGTGCTGCTAATCAATGCCAGTTACTCTCCATCCTTTCCAAGGGAAAAAAAAAAAAAGACAAATCTCTATACCAAAGGACAAGCCTCTGAATTTGTTTTTAATAATAAAACATGTTTAGATATTTTTTTTTAATGGTCAAAAAACACAAAGTAATGAACAATCATTACCGGATGGTGACCAAATCTTTTGGAGTGTACCAAAATATTAGGGCTTTGTGTCTTGCTCAAGGATACCGAGGCCAGGGATCAAACCACTAACCACTCTACCTGCTGAGCCACAGCTGCATCTTCTAAATGTGCATGTTATTGTAGTGCCACTTATCTAATGCACTCAAAGTTTACGACCATTTGTGGTGAATGATCTATGCTATTCCAACAAGAAATAGGCCAATAATCACATTTAGAATAACATTATAGCATAAAACAGCATTTATGTGTGGAGAGATTTATGATTGGAGTTATAGTTAGTAATAGTTAGTGTGGACAAACAACTTTTTTCCAAAATCTTTGCTGTTTTTCAATTAACACACAAGTGATGAGATGACACATCTGACTGCATTCCAGTGTTTGGCCTGAACAGTGTTCCTGCAGATGTGTCATGTGTCATGTTGTAGTTGAGGTTTGCCTTGCAGCTTTACGTCCTCCTGATCCTTGTGCTGTTATCTCCATTGTTGCCAAACTACTTTCACAAAAAGCTATTGCAAACAAGTTGTCAGGTCTGATAAATCTGAATGCTGAACAGTCTTAAATTATAATCCATAAGATTTGAATTATATCAGTCACATCATTGATACTATTTGCTGTAGGACATGGGCCATGTTGAACTCCACACTTGTTTTCCGGTGTTGCTGTCACAGTCCAGGATTCAGATCCACAAATTCATACCCACACACAAGTAATTCACAGGATGCATTCATGTACTGGGCATGACGTGGAGGACAAAAGCCTGTACATGCATTCTTCATGTAATTTGAGAATGACAATGAATGATGTTGAATTCAGTATTACCATTTCTGAAGACACTGCTGCTTCTTTTATTAGAACAACATTACACCATTAATGCTATGAGCCCATGTTGGTTTAAAAGGTGAACCAGTTATCTGTTGTATATATGACTGATATCTGGCCAACGTGTATTTGCTCCCCCCTGTGGTCAATAAATGTGTATTTGTAACCCTGGGACCTGTATTCTTTTATTTTCAACAGCAGTGAAGGTGATGGTGATTGTGGCTTGTGCCAATGCCTCAGTCAACAGTCTTCATCACATCACATCTTACTTAGTATGTGGTCTGGATTACAATGAAGGGGGAGAAGACGCTCAACATCTTATTGCTCATTAAACAGTGTAGGCTTACTGTTTGCTTTCACCATTCTGCTGATAAATGAGGCATTCCTTATTTTATTTAAATGTAAGGGTACTGACTGCACAAACAGTATGGTGTTATTCCACCTGATGTACACTGTATGTAATGTGTCAGAGTTGTGGTGATCCCAACAACATTCGATTTTTGTGCCTGGTGACCCTGCAGCAGCATCCTTTCATGACTGTGTTGGCCTTTATTAGACAGCTGGACAGGACTGCTAGTAAGGCAACAGGCTAACAGAGCAGGCAACACTGATCAAACTGAAAAAATAAATAAATCAAACAAGATGTCCAGAGTGGGCTCAGCTGCACATACATTGGGCCGCATTTGTCCTTCATCTTTCTCTTCAGTTCTCTTCATACTCTTTTCTCTTTGACTCACTGCTGGTGCCCAAAGTCGGGGAAAACAAGCATTTCAAGTCCACTGGGTCAAATCTTCATGCCAAGCTTGGCTTTCTGTGGAAAGGACACATTATACAGGTTAGGTGCATTATACCTGTCTATCATCTGACTATAAACAGAGCAAAGATGCAGAAAACAAAAGTCTGTCTTCACTGTGAAGTAAGAATAAATTAACATTTAGGTTAACCACTGACAGAGAGATATTAGTGCTCAGAGCTCATTTAAATTTTCATACTCTCAGTGGAAGTTTGGGGTTTCCTGCCTTCAATACTGGTTTCACATTGTGTTTCATAATTAGTTATCAATGACTGCCATCTTTCCCCAACATTAACAGTTCAAGAGACTCTGCAAGCAACACTGAACTTAACCATATGACTTTCACCAGCTACTTTTTCCCTTACGCAATAACTGAGTGAGTGGCTGCAGCAAATCAGTCTCAGATGAAAAATGCGATGGAGGAAAAACTAACTAGAGCAGTAAAAGTTCAGTTTAATGAGTGGTTTCAGTTTAATATGTGTGTGTGCTTTCATGCATAATGATATGGCCACCTTGTAGCTAATCAGTCCAGACGCTGTTCTTGAAGTCATGAGTGGATGAAACATTGCCTGTTAATCAGCATGTTTAGTTGTCATGTTTTTCATAATGCAGATACATTGCTAAGAAAGTCTAAACATAAATATTAGTGTCTGTAAATATTTAGGTGAGGTGAAGGTTCGATGTTATTGTGATACTGGACCTTAAATCATCAGTCATTAGCTGTTCAGCAAAACTGGTGGTACGATTTTATTATATTATATTATCATATACTGCTTTTGAATTCTAAATATGGAGACCTAAAATAAAGTGTTGCAGATATTTCTCAAAGCCCTTTTATCAGTTGTTCTTTGCATGTTACAAAGCAGAGGAAATATCAATGGATTCTTAGAGAGACCGTCTGACCTTCAGGTTCCTTAAATTACAGGGGTCAAAGGTCAACTTACGATGCCAGAAGCGTGTTTGGGTTTGACACTGTAGGCAGCCTTCTCCTTGGCCTGTCGGAAACACTCTTCTGCTGCTTTTAACCTGCAGAGCATACAATGTTAATACAGCTGATATGAAGACCCCACCTTAATTAACCACTTAACCGTGGACAAATTTAATGTCACGGTGGTAATCCATTTGGCTGATCTTAATTTTGCATTCAAGGCATTTAGCTTTTACTTTTACTTACTTATTTCAAGTAGAAAGTGTTAAATGTCCAAGATACACAACTTAGTTTACACAATAAGGAAATCAGAATTATGAAGATTATATTCCATGTCTACCGATAGTTCCCCATAAATCCTACAAACTGAACCTTTGAAACCAAAAGAAAGAAAGACAGAAAGAAAGAATAAGAACAGCAGCTCTTAGATCAGCATGTGTTCCTGTACCTCTCCTTGAGAATGACTTTGTTCTCCTTTTTCCACTGGTCCTTAAAGTCAGATGAGAACTCATGCCAAATGCAGAAGACAGTGTTGGGTGAAACCTCCTTTTCTCCTGCCTTGGCCTTCACTGAGAAGAACACTGTGAGCTCCAGGAACCTGACAGGACACAATAATCCTAAATGTACTTATTGGCATTCCCCTTTTTTCCCCAAGCAGAGAGAAAACATGACATTGGAGCCAAAAAGTTAAACTGCGCAGACGTTCCAGTGACTGTGAAGCAACTGTCAAGACCAGGAGACCTGCAGCCTCAGTCATTTTCACTGGCCTATAGCCGATGAGGAAACATTGTGTAGAGTCTATGATGTCCCAGTAACACCTGAAAGGACTTTTTGAAGCTGTAATTTGAGCTTATGCTAACAAGCATATTTGTCAGTTAGTGGCGCACAAAACTTCTGACCTTGTAAAAGAGTGGAATTTACAGGGGCCAAGCAAACAGTAACCATCACAGCTAGCAAACAGTGTCATGATCTGGTCTTTTCAGTTTTGCCACTTCCTGTTTTATTTTGAAGTCTTCCCTCGTGTGGCAGATTTTACTCTACTTTCTGTGTTTTCCCACCCTTGTGATTGTCTGATTCATGTCTCCTGTGTCTGATTAGTTCTCCTCCTGTTTCTATTTAAGTGAATGTGTTTCCCTTTGTCCTTGGAGGTTAATCCCTTGTATTTCGCGAACCTGTTCCTTGTCAGTTCGAGAGTATTTCCTGTAAGAGTATTTCCTAGATTATCTGTTTGTAGATCTGCACCTTGTTGTTCCCCTGGACCTAGCTTTTGCTTTTTGGACTGTTGGACACTGGTTCCCTTTTTTCATTGAATGTTTTGCGGGTTGTATAGACATTTTGATTTGATTCTCACCAGCTTTACCCACCCATAAGTCCTTTGTTGCCGTATTTTGTAAAATAAATCATTTGAACTGCCTCTTTGTTTGGTCTGCATATTGGGTTCGCTTCCTGTTTTTTTCCTGGGCCCACATTATAACACATAGCTTGCCAGACCTGTCAATCACAACAAATATGGCTAAAAAGTATCCTAAAAGTGAAGTTCATTTAGACCCAACAGTAACAACGAATATATACCACAAATGGATGCAGATGAGTGTTTCCATTTAATACCATATTACACTTTTTTACTGCACTACATTTAACTGACAGCTGCAGGCTAGCTTTTAAATTTGACATTAATTTCAAATCATTTTACATGAAAAAATATCAGACCATAAAATACAACACATTTTTCAAGATTAACCAAGTCGAAACTCCTCATATTAAATCAGTGTCTGTTTTCATATGTCCATGAGTTGTTAGCTGTTCCACCAAAGAGGCAGTTCCCCTCTGGACTTTATATTATTTTTAGTTATTATTTTAATGCTTAAGATGGTGAAAATATCCAGTATTTCACAAAAAAGCAAAGATAGAAAAAAATACCAAAAATTGCATATCAGAACTTTTTTTAACTTCCCATTCCCATTAATCATCTCACAACCCCTCAAATTTATTATTGGGAAAAAGTGGACTAAACTGTTTCTAAATAAGTAAAAAGGAAATCCACCTTGTTCAGCTCCAGCACTAAAATGCTGGGTTATAAATGATACGCCAGTATTAATGAGTAATTTTTCTTCTGATTCTTTAAGTACTATTTGACTGATAGACTTATTCCACTTATGTAGGATTTTAAATGCAGGACCTGTACTTGTTATGGAATATTTTTTTATGGAGGCATGTACTTCTTCCACCACTGTTAAATATAAGAGAAAGGAATAATTCATGACAAACTGTGCGGTCCTTGCAAAAAAGGAAAGAAATGCAGAACATTGAAAAAACATAGCACAGAGAGGCTAATTACTTCTCTCTAATTATCATTCATACCATAAATCCAATAGAGGTGATTAAAAACACTTGCCAGCAATCAAAGATTTAAGCACAGTTCATCCATAGTTTGGGGTAATGACTCACTACTTCAAAAATATCTTACTTTACAATTGAAACAAGTAGGGGAAGCTGCTGCCTGGTCACAGCTGAAACCATAAGCCTTCTAGCAGTGAGGATTCATTTTGACGTGTGCTGATGACAACTCAACATGCGATAAACAGGAAATAATACACACCCTTTGCAGTGTCTTGGCCACAGTCATATGTTAAGATCACAGCTTTCCTCAGTATTCAATGGACTAATAATGCTCTCAGTCATGGTAATAGTTGAAATGAAAGGGGAGGGAGGGGTTCTTACAGTTTGTGAGTGCTGCTGAGTTGAGCTTCCAGGGCCTCCAGTTCACTTTTTGCTAAGAAAGACAGAATAATAAAAGGGTCAATACAAAAGATTAAACATGAGAGAGTATTGAGATTTGTTGGTGGCAGCTGCTGCCAAGCAGTCTGTCCTGTAAACTTTACACTAATTCATAGGGTTCTATTTATGCCCCCGCTGGTGGTGGGGCGCGGCGCACTTGGTATTTTGGTAAACCGAGGCGTACAGACGTGCGCCAGGATGGGCGTTGCGGTGCAGTAGAGGGAGGTATCGGCATAATCAGCCGGTGCATTTGGATTTTTGGTCCAATTCGGTCCACACCGGCGGCGTAAAAGTGCGCTGAAATCTCGCCACCCCAGACCTCGTCAACTCTGTGCTGGGCAAGTGGATTTTCGTATACCGGCGGAGTCATGTGCCCACATCACCAATACCTCACAGGCAGGTTTCCACAGTGTCTGGCATTTCACTGCGATCAATAATTAGCAACAGCCACGATTCAATGCAACTATCTGAGTCAGCACATGCAGTCAGACCTATATATATTGTTGTGGTCCTGATTTTGTGTTTTCTGTTTTTTGCTTCAACTGACCTTCTCTCTCCCTCTCTGGTAGTGCAAGTGACGAGGGGCGGAGCGATCTCCTGGAGTGCTGCTCTCCCGGCACACCTGCAGCTCGTTCTGCCTAATTCACCTGGCTTCTTAAGCCGCCCTCTGGTAATCTCCAGTGCCGGAGAATTCTCGCAGATCCCCGCACACGGAGCGCCTCCCGAGTTCTTCTGCCTCTCGTCACGAGTTGTTCGCTTTCCAGTTCTCGAGTACCAGTTTTGATTAAGTATTATTTCTGTTGTACTTTGTATCTCGGCTCTTTCCCAATTATTGGTGATTTTGTGTTGGAGTTTTAGTTGTTACTTTTCTAGTGAAAATCTCAGTTGTTACTTTGTTTTTGCAATCGTTCTGCTGAACTGATTTTTTGTTGTTACTTTGTGAATAAACTGTTTCTTTTGACACTCTGCTCCTGGGTCCTGCTTCTCCATTGTCTGGCCATAACAGAATTCTCCGGCCAGAATGGACCCAGCAGAGTCGGAGAGTTTCAAACAAGCACTCTCCTCACAAGCTGCCCAAGTCAACCAGCATGAGTCTTCCCTGATGCAGGCAATGGATCACCTGCAGCAGCTTACCGCCGGCGTCGCTCAACTGGGCAGTCAGATGGCGGCTCTGAAAGACCAGCTCACTCCACCCGCTGTTCCCGTTGCTCACCACCATGCGGACGACCAGCTGACCAGCCCAGCACCTCAAGCACGTGAGCCCTACATCCCCATACCGGCTCGTTATTCTGGAGACTTAGGCACATGTTCACAGTTCTTACACCAGTGAGAGAGATTTAGGGAACGACAGGAGGCGAAAAGAAGACCAGCTCCACCCAACATCCAACCCAGTTCTCCAGAATCCACCCCGGTGCTTCCTGACTACGCTCACGAGTCTCGACCTCCACCTGCCGACGAACCCATGCAGCTGGGACGGGCCCGCCTCACCCCAGCGGAAAGACAGCGGCGCATGCGAGACAAGTTGTGCCTCTACTGCGGCCAGGGGGGGCATTTTCTCTCCAGCTGTCCCGAGACGCCAAAAGACCGGGCTCGCCAATAGGAGGGAGGACTTTGGTGAGCCGTATCTCCTCCGCCTCCGCCTCGAGAATACAGATTCCAGGTATGATTCATAGACTCGAACACTCAATTCCCGTCCAGGTTTTGGTGGACTCCGGGGCAGACGACAATTTCATAGACATTGATTTTGTGAAAAAACATAACATACCCACTTATGAATTGTCTTCACCCAAAGAAGTACTCGCCATAGATGGGAAACTACTGGAACTGGTAACTCATAAGACTGAACCACAGAAACTAGTTCTTTCGAGCAACCATCATGAGTATCTTGAACTTTTCGTCATCTCATCACCTCTTCATTCAGTCATTCTAGGAATTCCCTGGCTTCAACTCCACAACCCGCACATCGATTGGTCCACCGGTACTATACGTAACTGGAGTCACCATTGTCACGCCCACTGCCTCCGCTCCGCCTTGCCAGCCAGACCGGCAGATCAGCAACACACACCAGAGGTAATCGACTTGTCTAATGTACCCCCTGACTAAAACGATCTACAACAAGTGTTCAGTAAGACTTCCGCCTCCTCCTTGCCTCCACATAGACCCTACAATTGTGCCATTGATTTGCTTCTCGGTGCTCCTCTCCCCACAAAACGACTGTTCAATCTGTCCAAACCTGAGCGAGAGGCTATGGAAAAATATATCACCGAGTCGGTCGCGGCTGGTCTCATCCGTCCCTCCTCTTCTCCAGTAGGAGCTGGTTTCTTTTTTGTAGTGAAAAAAGACAAAACACTACGACCCTGCATAGACTACACTGGACTAAACGAAATCACGGTGAAAAATATCGACTCGGCCTTCAGTCCGCTACATTCCGCCTGTGTTTTCTCAAAACTTGACCTCAGAAATGCCGACCACCTCATCGGAATCAAAGACGGAGATGAATGGAAGACAGCTTTCAACACCCACTTAGGGCATTTTGAATATTTAGTTATGCCATTCGGACTCACAAATGCTCCTGCCGTTTTTCAATGTTTGATTAATGATGTGTTACGAGACCTGTTGAGCAAAACTGTTTTTGTTTACTTAGACGATATTTTGATTTTCTCTAGTTCCCTAGAGGAACATGTGACTCATGTACGTGATGTATTGAGAAGACTTCTCGAGAACAAACTGTAAAAGCAGAAAAATGTGAATTCCATGTGCCTACTGTGAATTTCCTAGGTTTTATAGTAGAAAAAGGACAACTGCAAGCGGACCCCTCCAAGGTGGAGGCTGTGAAGAGTTGGCTGGCCCCCACCACTCGAAAACAGCTACAGCGTTTCTTGGGGTTCGTCAATTTCTACAGGAGATTCGTAAGAAACTATAGCCGCCTGGCGGCACCCCTCACTCGCCTCACATCCACCAAAGTAACTTTTGTCTGGTCTCCTGTTGAGCATGCTGCTTTTGATAAGATAAAAAACATGTTTGTTAACGCTCCTGTCCTTGTACACCCAGATCCTGAGCAGCAGTTCGTGGTCGAGGTTGACACCTCGGACTCCGGGCTCGGGGCCGTGCTCTCCCAGCGGCAGTCCTCAGATAACAAACTCCACCCCTGCGCTTTCTACTCACATCGCCTCACCCCTGCTGAACGCAACTACGATGTGGGGAACCGGGAACTTCTGGCGGTGGTTCAGGCCCTGCAAGAGTCGAGACACTGGCTGGAGGGGGCGGCTCATCCATTCATCGTTTGGACGGACCACAAAAATTTGGCTTACCTCCGCTCCGCCCGCCGCAAGAACTCACGGCAGGCCCACTGGGCGCTGTTCTTGGGCCGATTCCAGTTCACCATCACTTACCGCCCCGGGTCCCACAACATCAAGCCGGACACGCTCTCCCGTCAGTTTGCCCTGGAGGGAGGGGAGTCCTCCAATGGTACCATCTTGGACCCCGAGTGTGTCCTAGGAGCAGTCCACTGGCGAGTGGAGCGGCAGGTAGAAGAGGCTCTTCAGGGAGAAAACATTCCAGACGGATGTCCACCGGGCCGCTTGTTTGTTCCACAGTCCGCCAGGTCATCAGTGTTGTCTTGGGGCCATGCGTCCAGAATAGCCTGCCATCCGGGGGTTCACCGCACTCTAGATCTCATCCGGCAGTGCTTCTGTTGGCCATCCATGTCTTCGGATGTTCGGACTTTCATCGCAGCATGTACGGTGTGCAAGCGCAGCAAATCCTCACACCGTCCCCCGGCTGGTCTCCTGCAGCCTTTGCCCATCCCGTCACGCCCATACACATAGCGGTGGATTTTGTTACTGGTCTGCCCCCCTCCGAAGGTAATAATACCATACTGACTGTGTTTGATCGCTTTTCCAAGGCGGTTCATTTTGTTCCCCTCCCCAAACTCCCTACCGTCTTGGAAACTGCTAACCTGTTAGTCACCCATGTTTTCAGGCTGCACGGAATTCCTCAGGACATTGTGTATGTATGGAAGGCTTTCTGCCGAGCCCTCGGAACCTCCTCCAGCCTCTCGTCCGGATACCACCCACAGTCCAACGGGCAGACCGAGCAAGCCAATCAGAGCCTGGAGTTTTCCCTGTGCTGCGTGGCATCCCGCCTCCCGTCCTCCTGGGCCACACACCTACCTTGGGTGGAATACGCCCACAACACGCTCATCAGCTCAGCCACCGGTTTGTCACCATTCATGATTAACAACGGTTTCCAGCCCCCCTTGTTCCCCAGCCAGGAGTCCGACGCTGCAGTTCCTTCCATCCAAGCTCAGTTTCGCCGGGTCCGACAGGTGTTGCGTGAGACCAGAGCGGCACTAGGGAGGACTGCGGAGCGGAACCGACGGCTTGCAGACCGACACCGGGTTCCCGCACCCAGTTACCAAGTGGGGCAGCAGGTGTGGCTTTCCTCCCGGGACCTCCCCCTCCAGACGGAATCCCGAAAACTCTCCCCGAGGTACATCGGACCCTATCCAGTGGAAGAAATCATTAACCCCAGTGCGGTTCGCCTCCGTCTCCCAGCCTCCCTCAATGTCCACCCTGTTTTCCACATCTCCCTCCTCAAGCCAGTCACAGAGAGCCCCCTCCAGTCTCCCGTACCACCTCCACCGCCCCCGCGTCTCATCGATGGCCACCCGGCCTACACGGTTAACCGGATTCTGGACGTGCGCAGACGGGGTAGCGGTTACCAATATCTGGTCGACTGGGAGGGCTACGGTCCCGAGGAGCACTCCTGGGTAGGACGCTCCCTCATCCTCGACCCGCAACTGCTGTGGGACTTTTATCACAGGTTCCCGGGTAAACCAGGTAGGACGCCAGGTGGTGTCCCTTGAGGGAGGGATACTGTTGTGGTCCTGATTTTGTGTTTTCTGTTTTTTGCTTCGACCGATCTTCTCTCTCCCTCTCTGGTAGTGCGAGTGACAAGGGGCGGAGCGATCTCCTGGAGCGCTGCTCTCCCGGCACACCTGCAGCTCGTTCTGCCTAATTCACCTGGCTTCTTAAGCCGCCCTCTGGTAATCTCCAGTGCTGGAGAATTCTCGCAGATCCCCGCACGTGGAGCGCCTCCCGAGTTCTTCTGCCTCTCGTCACAAGTTGCTCACTTTTCACTTTGCTCCTGGGTCCTGCTTCTCCATTGTCTGGCCGTAACATATATATATTTATATATTTAATCGGCATCTCATCTGACCACATCGAAAGCGCATTCCACACGCGTAATGGTCACTCACCCTGACCGAGTGTACACAGGTGAAACAGGGATGCGAACTAATCAATTAACGTCGCTGTGCCAACCAGAAATAGCCGTGACATCCTACAGAGTATATATACAGCATCTATCCCAGAGCACTCGAGAGACAGAGAGGGACAGACACACGGAAAAAACGTAAGTGATGATCGTTGTCAGCTATTACCCACGTCATTTCATTCCAAATACAAATGTTATCATAGTAATGCTTAACGTTATCTACAAAGATGGAATACATCATTGCTTTGAGGAAGATGAGGAGGAGGAGCAGGAGGCCGAGGATTTACCATCTAAGGACCTCATATTTAGACATGAGTGACGTCACTCTCCTCCTGGGAGAAGTTTGGGCGTCAGACACAGGGGTCGGGCTCAGTCATCCTCGAAACCTGCCATGCGCCTCGCCAGTGGCGTTTTTAAAGGTGAGGCGAGGAGCTGGTGTGACTGGTGAAAATTTGACTCCACGCCTTCTCCCCTCCCTCCTTCCGAGTTGAGCCGCTGGGTGGGACTGAGATGAGAAGGGGGAGTAGTTGCGCCAGCAGCGCAGTGCACGAAAATACCAAAGTCTGCGCCGCCACGCCCCATCACCGAAGCGGACCTGACTAGGGATGACGAGATTCACCGATTCATATCAGTGATCCGATACAAACGTTTGTGATGCGACTGCACCGGTAGATTCAAGGTACATCGGATATAATTTACGGGTGAATTTATGGTGCATCTCTTCTAGCCTGTCTGCATCGGTAAATTCCATGGTTAAATCGATTATTTCATGTTCTAGTACTATTCCCTGCCCTGTCGTGTCCAAGGCAACCTGAATGCACCATCGCTCCTCCTTCACTGACGCAAGCTTGGTTCACAACATAGAGCACAGGTCTCAAACTCATGGCTGCAGGTTTTTCCTCCAACCAATCAAGGGCATGCAGTCTGACCAATCAGCTGTCTGAAGACTGAGATCATCTAATGAAATGAGTCAAGTCTGGTGTGCTGCTGCTTGGTTGGAAAGAAAACCTTCAGCTACTCGGCCCTTTGTGGAATGAGTTTGAGACCTGTGACATAGAGGGAAACGAGAACGACGTTAGCAGCAAGGAGATATTCAGTGCACCGAAAAAGACACACAAATCAAACGTGTGGCAATATTTCGGGTTTTTCAAGCGAGAAGGTAAACTGGACAAAACGCACGCAATCTGCAAACAATGCCGAGCAGCTCTCAATTACGTCAGTAGCACAACGAACCTGGTGATGAAGTTTTATACGTTTTGTAAAATTGTAGAGACAGAGAACATAATTCGGAGTAAGGATTGCTTATTATTAATAAAATTTAATGCTCTGTCTATACATACTGAATTATGTCTTTTTTAAAAATAGGATTTATTAGTTTGCTCAGTAAAAACAAACCAAATATTGCATGCATCTCTCAAATTGATACAGAGAGTAAAGCAGAATTGTGCTATAAGAAATCTGATATGGGCACATTCTCGTACCACAACTTACTGTATTGAACTGGATCATATCATATCGAACTGAATCTCTATGTAAGCAATTCATATCATCAAATCATTTTTGAATCGCATCATATTGTGAACAGGAGCGAATCGCATCGCATCTCATCGACAGAGGCTTCAGTGTATTGTTGATGTATCCTCTCGGTGGCTGCGCATCGAGATGCGTATCGAATCGGCCTCAGTGGTGGAGATATACATCCCTTGACCTGACTTTGCATCGCGCCTCCGCCACACTGGTGGCAGAATCGAAAATAGAGCCCATAATGTCAAACACACAAAAATGTATTTTCTACTTTTGGGGGTTAAACAACTCATAATACAAATAGTACTGTTTAACCTTACTTGCAATTGGATGTGTCCTGTCAACAAAAAGATACACTGTTGTTTCTTCAATAAGACAGCCACAAGATTTTTTTTTTTTTTTTTTTTTTTCATTACAGTTGGCAGAATGTGAACCTCCTCACTCTCACTTTCTGCCTCCCTACATAAAGGACACACTACTACCTGCATTGGTGCTGAATTTTAGCCCTGGAAATAAAGAGTTATGTGTAGATTTGTCGAATATGGAAGTATTTCCTCAGGCTTAAGGGCTGTTTTGTCAGTTACCTTGTGCAAGGAATTCCTCCATCTTGTCTTTAAAAGGCTGCAGGTTATCCTCATCTGAAACCTTGCACACCTTTTCCACTTCTGATGTACATGCTGATGAAATGATGGAGACAATAATTAAGATCAAGCCAAGAGCACGTTTCATCTAAAATACAAGTAGATAGATAATACATTAATACAGTACATAGTTACCAAGGGTGGTTAGACACCTTGATGCTGTGTGTAAAAAGCCTTAAGGATAAAATCATGATATTGTGATACATACATCCTGGAGCCATTTAAACCATTATAGTTTAAAATAATTTAAACTTTGGCATCCCCAGTGATAATATCAAAAATGACACTGGCAGATAGCTATGCATGGTGGACTGGGTACAGCTGAGGTGGTAGCAGCTGCATCTTTGGATTGGGGATTAAGGATTGCAATATAACCTCCCCTCCAGTGAAGGAGACATGAGTATTTGGTTTGTATCTGTGAGAGTACATGTTGTTCAGGATAACCTGGATTTTTCAGAGGCCACAGACTGACTGAGCTAATTATGATGTAAACTGTGTGTGTGTGTGTGTGTGTGTGTGTGTGTGTGTGTGTGTGTGTGTGTGTGTGTGTGTGTGTGTGTGTGTGTGTGTTACCTCTCAAGTCCTTCCTGAGACGAGTCAGGTCTTTCTGAAAGTCTTCAAACTTCATCTGTGAAGCCTGGAACAGGTCGTGAGGCTCAGGGAGTGGGTACACACATGTCTCTCTACCAGCATCCTGATGACGTACAAACAGGCAGACACACGTACACACATTGACATTATGACAAACAAGGACAGTTAATCAGAAATCTGTTACTCTTTTAGGACCACCACAAACGTCTTCTTTAACTTAATGGCTGCCAATGTAATAAATATGAAGTGAGCATTACAGCAGTGTGAAGCAACACTAGAGGGATGTGGAAATGTGGTGGAAAAGATTTACATACAGAATGTCTGATTATGTGTATGTGTATTAGACAGACTGTGGTTGTTGTCTTGAGTTTGCTTTTTTCTTCCTAGTAGCTCTGAATATGAGGTATGTATGAGAGGAAGAATGATATGAGAGCTGACAGACAAAATACGCAAAGGACAGATATAAAAGTCCATGGGCTCTATCTTCGACTCCGCCGCCAGTGCGGTGCAGGATGCACCACTGGCGCAGTGGTATTTTCGTGCAGCACAGGCAGGCGCACGGCACACTTGGTATTTTGGTAAACCGAGGTGTACAGAGGTGTGCCAGGATGGGCGTTGCAGTGCAGTAGGAGGAGGTGTCGGCATAATCAGCCGGCGCATTTGGATTTTCGTCCATTTCGGTCTGCGCCGGGGGCACAAAAGTGCGCTGAAAGCTCGCCACCTCAGACCTGGTCAACACCGCTGGGCAAGTAGATTTTCATAAACCAGCGGAGTCGTGTGCTCATGTCCCCAATACCTCACAATCAGGTTTCCAAAGTGTCTGATATTTCACTGCGATCAATAATTAGCAACAGCCGCAATTCAATGCAACTATCTGAGTCAGCACATACAGTCAGACCTAAATTTATATATTTTGATCCGTATCTCATCTGAACACATCGAAAGCGCGTTCGGCACACGTAATGGTCATTCAACCTGACCGAGTGTACACAGGTGAAACAGGGATGCAAACTAATCAATTAACATCGCTGTGCCAACCAGAAACAGTCGTGGCATCCAACAGAGCATATATACTGCATCTATCTCAGAGCACTCAAGAGACAGAGAGAGACAGACACATGGAAAAAAACGTAAGTGATGATCGTTGTCCGTTATTACCCACGTCATTTCATTCCAAATACAAATGTTATCATAGTAATGCTTAATGTTATCTACAAAGATGGAGTACATCATTGCTTTGAGGAGGATGAGGAGGAGGCCGAGGATTTACCATCTAAGGACCTCATATTTAGACATCAGAATCAGAATCAGAAATCCTTTATTTATCCCTGAGGAGAAATTGTTTTTGTTGCAGTGCTCCTTACAGGAATAGAATTAGAATAAATTAAAAATTAAAATTAAAAAGAGAGAGAACTATATATATAAAAAGAATATATAAAAACAAAATATTTATATTGAGAATATATTTGTGTGTGTGTGTGTGTGTGTGTGTGTGTGTGTGTGTGTGTGTGTGTGTGTGTGTGTACACCCGAAGCGGACCTGACTTTGCACCGGCAGCGGAGTCGAAAATGGAGCCCCAAGGCTCCAAGGGCTCTATTTTCGACTCCGCCGGCGCGGCGCAGGCGCGGCGCAAAGTCAGGTCCGCTGCGCCGATGGGGCGTGGCGGCGCAGACTTTGGTATTTTCGTGAGCTGCGCCGCTGGCGCATCTCCTCCTCCTTCTCATTTCAGTCCCACCCAGCGGCGCAACTCGGAAAGAGGGAGGGGAGAAGGCGTGGAGTGGGTTTGGCACAGCCGAGTCAAATCTTCACCAATCACAGCAGCTCCTCGCCTCACCTTTAAGAACGCTGCTGGAGGCGCATGGCAAGTTTCCAGGAGACTGACGTCACTCATGTCTCCTGACATCCCTTTGTATTACTTTGCACAACCGTTTGTATATACTGTTTAATTTTTCTCAGTTTCTATATATATGTATATATTGTGTTCTATATTTTGTGGTATATTTTGTTTATATATTTATATTTTCAATATAAATATTTTGTTTTTATATTTGCTTTTTATATATATAGTTCTCTTTCTTTTCTTTCTTCTCTAATTTTATTCTAATTCTATTCTTGTAAGGAGCACTGCAACAAAAACAATTTCCCCTTGGGAATAAATAAAGGATTTCTGATTCTGATTCTGATGTCTAAATATGAGGTCCTTAAATGGTAAATCCTCGGCCTCCTCTTCATCCTCCTCAAAGCAATGATGCACTCCATCGTTGTAGATAACGTTAAGCATTACAATGATAACATTTGTATTTGGAATGAAATGACGTGGGTAATAGCGGACAACGATCATCACTTACGTTTTTCCATGTGTCTGTCTCTCTCTGTCTCTCGAGTGCTCTGAGATAGATGCAGTATATATGCTCTGTAGGATGTCACGGCTGTTTCTGGTTGGCACAGCAACGTTACCCGATTAGTTCGCATCCCTGTTTCACCTGTGTGCATTCGGTCAGGGTGAGTGACCATGACGCGTGCCGAACGCGCTTGTATGTGCTGACTCAGACAGTTGCATTGAATCGTCGCTGTTGCTAATTATTGATCGCAGTGAGCGTTCGATGACTGACCGAGCACTGCTGAAAACACCGTTAAAACCACGCTGCCGTCTTGTTGACGGTGTAATATATGGCGTCATCACGTTTTCAGTGGATAGCCTATTACCTAGCAGCCACACATCCAGAGAGGTGTCCCCCTGAAAGACTGTAGGGATGCTAGAATTCGCCGGATGAACGAGTCATGTGCCGACCCGGGGAAAGTGGCATACACGTTTGTCACCAGGCAATTTGAGTCACAGATCACCAGACATCCCTGTTTCACCTGTGTACATTCGGTCTAGTTGAGCGTGCCGAACGCGCTTTCGATGTGGTCAGATGAGATACTGATCAAAATATATAAATTTAGGTCTGACTGTATGTGCTGACTCAGATAGTTGCATTGAATCGCTGCTGTTGCTAATAATTGATCGCAGTGAAATGCCAGACACTGTGGAAACCTGCCTGTGAGGTGTTGGTGACGTGAGCAGACAACTCCGCCGGTTTACAAAAATCCACTTGCGCCGCCGGCGCACAGAGTTGACCAGGTCTGAGGTGGCGAGCTTTCAGCGCACTTTTACGCCGCCGGCGCAGACCAAATAGTCGAAAATTCCGATGCGCCGGCTCATTATGCCGACACCTCCCCCCTACAGCGCCGCAACGCTCATCCTGGCGCACCTCTGTACGCCTCGGTCTACCAAAATACCAAATGCGCCGTGCGCCTGCCTGCGCCGCTCGAAAATACCACTGCGCCGGCGGCGCAGCCTGCGCCGCGCTGGCGGCGGAGTCGAAAATAGAGCCCCAAGAGTTACAGTATAGTAGGAAGTATAATAAACAAAAAGCTTACCTCATCGAAGTGTCTGAGGTAGTATGCAACAATGTAAGACAGAAGACTTTTCATGCTGTCCTGCACATGGAGAAAAGAAAAACAAGGCAATTTCACAGGAGTGGAGTGGAGTTTCCAGTAGTTAAGTCCCATGTGAGCAAAAGTAATCAGCTGCACACCATACAAACCAATACAATATTAAAATGTCAACTATTCTTTGATACCTTGTTTTAATGACAATATTACACTCTGTATGTCTGAAATGAAAAACCTCTAGACAAGACCATATCTTTTCTTTGTTTGCCTTTATTGGACAGGAAATGCAGAGAGACAGGAAACATGAGGGGGAGGGATGTGACTTGCAACAAAGACATGGCTGTAATTGAACCTTGTGTTGTGGTCCTGTTTTCTGTTGTGTTTTTGGTTTTGCTCCCACTGATTTTCTCTCTCCCTCTCCTGTAGTGCGAGTGTCGAGGGGCGGGGCGATCTCCTGGAGCGCTGATTCTCCTGGCACACCTGCAGCTCGTTCTGCCTAATCATCCAGCTTCTTAAACCACCCTCTCGTAGTCTCCTGTGCCAGATTATTCTCTCTGCTTCTGTGATGGGCTGCCTGAGATCATCTGCCCCTCGTCACGAGTTAATCTTCAGAGAGAGTTTTCTCAAGTTCTTTAGGTTTGTTCTCTGTCACCTTTTGTTGTACTTTGGTCGTGGCTTTTTCCCTATTGAAGGTGATTTTCTGTTTGGAGTTTTTGGTTGGTACTTTTGCCCAGTGAGTATTTCTGTTGTTACTTTGTTCCTTCTGTTGTTCCTAAAGAACTGATTTCCTGTTGTTACTTTGTTAATAAATCATCGTTTTTGGATAATGACGGTAGACTTAGGCAGTCTGAGGGTCATGCACAAAAAAGTAAAAAACAAAAGGGCATCATTGGATTCATGCATTTATGGTGAAACCGTTCCAAACACTGGATAAGATTACTTTTTTTTTTTAAGTAAAACTACTTCTCTGTAGTAACAACACACAGGGAAATATTAAGAATTTTAGTATTTTTCGAGGCATGTTGAGGCCAGTTCATTTTCTAGCATGTAGGGCAGCCTGTATGGCACTGCATCATGTTTACTCCACTGGAAGGGCATCAAGAGGGCACTTGAAGTTGATGAAGTTTTGTCTACCATGGGGGAATTCAGGAGGCACTGTTGCTGCTTTTTGTTACCATTATAGGAGTACCCAGGGGCTTTGGTGATCGTCCAAAGTCCACCAGTAGCTAGACTGTCACCTTTCACATCCCTGATCAACAGAGCTGTCAGTCACTGTGCTACTGCTTTTACACCAGACATTTAACATAAAGTATGATTAATATGATGCACTAGGCTGAAAAAAAATCTCATGGCGTCCAGTGTTGCTGCTTGCAGCTTTTTCAGTATCACCAACCTGTAGAGTCCCTGCAGTTCTAGAAGCCACAGCATTTGATGCATGCACCACCAGTTTTCTTCCCTTTTAAAAATGTTACTAACAACACAGTAATATTACAATACACCCCCAGTTTTAGACCATTTATTGAGGTTTTCTCTAAACATGAACCACACCTCAATTATTAATAATGATCATTGTGTCTGCTTCTTTGTTAAATGACATTTACTTGACTGAGTGAAGGCCAAAGACACACTGAACACATGAAAAGAAAAAAGTCAAAATATGAAATTAAAATGTGATTATAAACAAATGTTGTCAGCATTTGCTGGAGATACTGAAAATAAAAGCCCTGGTTTTGAAATCCAACTTTAGGAAGTTCTTCACCTGGATTTAACAGTGAATGAACGGAATCTGCAATGTGTCATTACTATTAATAAAATTGCTGAATTCATGCTGAAGCTTGCCAACTACCTTAGCTATAGCTGTTTCCAGAGCATTACAAAAGATAGGCTGACATTCATTGATGGTAGCTAGCTAACGTTAGCTTAGTAACATTAAGTTAACCACTGCATGGGGTTATCACAACGTTAACATTAAAACTCAAATTAGCTGAGGTGTCGTTAGGTTTAACCAACACTGTTGAGAGAACAGCTTTACCCTGATCCTCTCTCTACGTGACTCTGGGTATAATGTAGCCACTGACTGTCATTTAAACTCGCACGTGTACACCTAAAACTATGGATCTTGAACTGCTGCGTCTAGAACAGCTGGGGGTCTTTGGCTGTGAAGGCAAAAGTCTCTCAGCTTTCTCGATAACTGCTTATCCAAACAACTTCAGACTCAACAATGGGCTTCCTCTGGTCCTCAGTGATGTACCCTTTAAGTGTGAAGTCAGTCGGATGAATGGCTATAGAGAAATTCAAAGCATCAGTCATGCATACTGAGAGAGATACCTTCCTTTATAGTTAGATAAAGCAGTTGAGTAAGATTAGTTCATAACTCATAGAAATGATGATGTCCATAATAAAGAGCCAATGTAAATCTATATGTTAAGACATGATTTTTAAAATGCACAAATATAATCAGCCCAAAAAGAATTTTAATATGTTCCAGCACTCTTTACTCACACTGCTCTTGACATCTTTGAGTTTGGGCAGGATGTCGAGGGTGAAGCCATCAGCTTGGCCTCTGGTTCGATTACCACCATTCATGAAGTTACCAAAGGCCAGAACCAGACCTAGAACCTGCTTCACTGTGTCACTGTCCTGCAACACCTGCAGAGGGGAAATCAACAGAAGAATGACACAAAGTATTGGAAAAAATGCTAAAAAGTTTAATCATATTTAAGAGACACTTTCTATATGGGGCAAACAAATAGTTTTTGGAAACATTCACACTAAGGGCTCTATTCTCGACTCCGCCGGTGCGGCACAGGCTGTGCACCCCGCACAGTGGTATTTTCGTGCAGCGCAGGCAGGTGCACGGCGCACTTGGTATTTTGGTAAACCAAGGCATACAGAGGTGCGCCAGGATGGGTGTTGCGGCGCAGTAGGGGGAGGTGTCAGCATAATCAGCCAGTGCATTTGGATTTTCGTCCCATTTCGGTCTGCGCCCGCGGCGCAAAAGTGCGTTGAAAGCTCGCCACCCCAGACCTGGTCAACTCTGTGCACCAGCCGCGCACCGCCGGGTAAGTGGACTTTCATAAACCGGCAGAGTCGTTCGCTCACATCACCAATACCTCACAGGCAGGTTTCCACAGTGTCTGGCATTTCACTGCGATCAATAATTAGCAACAGCCAAATTAAAATTTTGTTTTAGTCTTAGTCACTCACTAAAAATAATATTAGTTTTAGTCTTAGTCGCGTCATTGAAAATTGCAGTTGGTTTAAAGCTGCAGTATGTAACTTGTATAAAAGTACTTTCTTGTCATATTTGCTAAAACTGTCCCTATGCACAGGCAGCAGTACATGAAACATGTAATCTGTGAAAAAAGAATGGCTCCATTGGTCCCACCTACTGCTCCTACTGTGACTTGCAAGCATCCACTGCGCCCGACACAAAACAACCAATCAGAGCCAGAGGAGCATCTGAGGGAGTGTCTGACATCTATCAATCACTACTCACACAAGCTGCAAACCGCCCCCTCCCTCTGCTCCTGCTGCTGGCTGCCGCTCAGTCAAACAGTTCTGTGAGTGGCGTCAGGAGGCGAGTGAAAGCTATGGCGGAGCAACAGCCACCGCAAAGGAGAAATTGCCCATACCGCCACTGCCAACAACAGCATATACGGCTAAGACAACAAATAACCATAAAGCTAATATGGTGATTGTTAGAGTAACACTCCGCAGCGTGTACGGTATGTTATTGACTGTGATGTAGTGGCTGGGCAGAGTTAGCTTGTTTCTAATGCTAAGGCTAACTTTACTGGTTGTCACAGCAGCTGCGCAGATGCCGCAGGGAGGAGGGGCTTGGAGGCAGGTCATGGGTGCAGCGAAGAGGGAGGGGGTGGCATTATTGGTGTGTTGGTTCAAATTTTCAGGCTAAGTCTGCTCTCTTCTCGATCTTACATACTGCAGCTTTAAGTCACATTTTAGTCTTTTATTTTGTTTTCGTCAAGGTTTAGTTTGTGAAATCCAGTTTTTGTTTAATTTTAGTCAAATGTTTCAGTCATAATTTTCTCAATTTCATGATACTGTAATGGATTTTGAACCATGTATTTAGTCAGTATGCTAAGAATGTGTTACTGACTTACCGTACTTATCATATAAACTAAATCATATAATCAAATCAAATCAAACTTTATTTATATGGCCCTTTTCATACTTAAAAGCAACACAAAGAGCCTCACTGAAGCTAATAACAACAAAGAAGAAAACCCAGCCCTCCCGCCCCCATAAAAACATACAGAGACATATAGAGACACAGACTCAGAGACACACACGCACACACGCACGCACGCACACACACAACCGCGCACACACCCATACAGACAAGGCAAGGAATAAGCCACCTTTGGGGGCCATCCCCACTGAGAGGGCCCCCGGCCCATGACTAGGGAGTGCCGTCTGAGACCACCCCGACGCAGGCAGACAGGAGGCCCCACACTAAGGTGCAGAGGCCTCCAGTCATCCAGGCCAGAGACGTCCCCTCGGCAGTGCCCCCATCAGTAGACCAAAAGCAGCTCCCAGTGTGGGGGCCCCCATGAGGAAACACTGCAACTAAAAACCAAGGGCCCCCATGAGGAAACACTGGAGCTAAAAACCAAAGGACTAAGACATAAAATAAAATAAAATAAAATAAAATAAAATAAAATAAAATAAAATAAAATAAATAGTAATTAAACATGTTGTTAAAACATGCAACTAAAATAAGATACAAATAAAAATTAAATACGATAAGAAGCCTGATTAAAGGAATAAGATAAGTCAAACAAATCAATTGAAAGCCTGATTAAAAAGGTGGGTCTTGTAAAAACATCAGCAGTCTCTGCGGTACTGAGGTTCTCCAGCAGACTGTTCCACAATTAGGGGCCATAATAACTAAAAGCCGTGTGTTTTAGCTCTTACTTTTGGTATAGTTAAGAGGCCAGTGCCAGAGGACGTCAGGGTCCGCGAGGGTTGATAGGGTAAAAGTAGGTCAGATAAATAAGAAGGAGACAGTTAAGACATTTAAAAAGCCAAAAGCCAATGCAGCAATTTTAAAACTGGTGGTCCTCGTCAGCACTTGTGTGGCTGAATTCTGTAATAATTGAAGATTGGAGATACTCTTTTTGGGAAGACCAGAAAGCAGGGCATTACAGTAATCTAAGCGACAAGAGAGCATGCATCAGCACCTCTGTGCTGGCCTGAGAGAGAAACAGGCGGACTCTGGCTATATTCTTAAGATGGTAAAAACCTATCTTTGTTAGGTTTTTGATGTGTGGAATAAAAGTAAGCTCAGAGTCAAAAATCACACCCAGACTTTTTACAGAATGTGTTGGTTTAAGATCTTGTAGTTTTGGTAAAAGTTTCTCTCTCTGGCCTTCAGGACCAGTGACTAAGACCTCTGTTTTGTCCTGGTTGAGCTGAAGGAAATTTTCTGCCATCCATGATTTGATGTCTAAAATGCAGTTAAAAAGGGTATCAATTGGCCGTGTGTCATCAGGAGACACGGCAATGTACAATTGTGTATCATCAGCATAACTATGGAAGCTGATGCCGTGCCTCCCGATGACATCCCCGAGGGGTAACATGTAAAGATTAAAAAGAGTTGGACCTAAAATTGACCCATGGGGAACCCCACACTTGATCTCATGGGTTCCACAGCAGAGCAGAACAGCAGATGCATCGGTGCCAAGCCATGTCTCTGTAAGGAGAATGCCATCTAGATTTTTGTCTAAAATTAAATCATTTATGATGAAAGATTTGTTTAAAAGAGAGTGCACATTCAGCACTCAGCGAATTTGATATCTGTGCTGAGTGTGTGCTCATCATGGTGTTTTAAGGGAATGTTAAAAACAGTGGTGGGTCTAAAAATATTCCTGGGTTTTAAATGTCTGTGTGAAGTGATGGTTCTGGTGTGAATGTCCTGAGTTTTTGGTGGCAGAGAGGGGGTTACTGATGGACAGGTGTGTATGGTGTGGGTGAAACATGTAGTGGGCGAGGGTGAGGGTGAGTGTGGGGCAGAGGGTTTGTGTGCATGAGTGATACCAGTTAGTCAGGCGGTGGCTGAAGTGCAGGACCAGACAGTGAGGTCATTGTTGACTGATAAAAGCCGTGAACCCTCCTGATTGGGGTGGAGATTGTTTTTAACAAGACTCCTCCTCTTTTTTCGGATGGAATATAAGAGGAAATTTCATCTCTCCTCTTCCTTCCCACCAGATATGCTGGTGAAAATAAGGCACTCATCTTTGAGTGGCCAGCAGCAGCTAAAGTAGTTTCTTTCGTCTTTAAACTAGCTACCTAGGACAACATGTGAACGTTAGCTTGCCTTGTTGTTATCTATCAGCGGGCACCTGACATGCGCCTGGCATGCACCAAACAGGGGGAAAAAACATCCAATAGGATGGGTCAGTGAGAGAATTTGACTTGTACTTGCAGAAGTGATTGGTTAAAAAAGAAAACAACAACCAGGTTGTCTGCCCGAACACAGACAACATTTTTGTCTCATCTACTCGTCAGGGCATGATGAACAGATATTTCATCTCGTCTAGTTGTCAGGGCATGATGAACAGAGATTTCATCTCGTCTAGTTGTCAGGGCATGATGAACAGAGATTTCGCTGTAATTTTTGTCATCAATATTTTTTTCATTTTGTCGCTTCAATTTAGTCATGCAATAAAATGACATCAACAAATACCTATCGTCAGAACTTTCATTGACAAAATTAACACCAGTGTTGGGAAAGTTTGAACTAGTGAAATGAACTAGTTCAGTTCATAATTCAAAATTTTGAACTAAGTTCACCGTTCCAAAAATGAACTAGTTCATAGTTCTTTTTTTCCATATGTTGATGCGAGCTATTATTTTTCAACATTATTGACACAGCCCATATAGAACCACAGTCAGCAATTATTTTATCAGTTTTAACAGTGTAACTATGCATCAGATTTCATCTTCATATCCAATTTTGAATAATTATCCAACCAGGGTTTACATTAGCATTGAGGGGACAGCATTTCCCCATTGCTGCTTTAACGCTTTGTTGTCCACAATAGTAGCTGCTGCAGCTTTCACCCCATGTGACTGAAGTGCGAATTTTCTTTTTGAAAGCCGGCGGGCAAAGTTTGAACAGAAATGAAAAGATTTTTCCCATCCTCACCGACCTTGTCATAAAACTTTAAATGATCATACGACAGCTCTTTGCTGCTTTGTTGCCTCCATGCTGCTTTTTGTTTTGATGACGCATGCGACACTGGTGGCTGGTGTTGCCAGATTGGATGTTTTTTCCGCTACATATTAAGGCCTGTTTACGGCATGTTTTAGCCGGGTTTTCGGATTTCTACAGAAATCTGGCACCCTATTAAATGAAGTTAAACTGAGAGAAACTGAGACAGTTCACAGTAACATTCATTAGGCACTAATACAGTAATTCAGTTCACGTTTGCCCCAAATATGAACGAGTTCATGAACTATCGTTCAATGAACGTGTTCAGGCACAACACTGATTAACACTGCTCTGCTGAGTATGCAAACGCTAAGGTGCAGAGCTGGTGCCAGGACATGGTTAGCCTAGCTTAGCAGAATGACTGGAAATAAGGTGAAACTGGTACTCAGGCTTTGTCCAAAGTTCAAAACACACCTACCAACACCTCTAAAGCTCACTGATTAATTTGTTGTATTGTTTGGTTAAATGTTAAAAACATCCATTTGTGGTCTGAGAGGTTCTGTGCTTGATGCATTGATTATGTGCAGTTTTGTCATCATTGTGAGGTTGCCATAGTATCATCAGGCCTGTACAGACACCAAAGATTGTTAAGAAATGGTTTCAGGATGCAAGTTTCCCTGAATCCATAAATTGTGTGAATATGGATTATAACTACTCTCAGTAGCTTAACTCATAGTGTAATCAGTTCTCTCTTGTCAAGAGTCATCTTACAGTACCAAGTCAAGTCAGGCAATAAGATGATTAGCCTCAAAATCCCTGCAGCCTCCATCCTCTGCCTGCATGACCTGCAGTGTGTTTATTTTTGGAGTTTGACCCACCTTGCATAACCTCTGCAGTATGTCCAGTTTTCTCGTTATGGACGACATGCACTCGGAGAAGCTGGACTGGAAGAGGATGCAAAAGACTCTGCCAGAGAAGTTTGGGATCAGGGAGAGCTGGTGGAGAAATCTGCAAGAAAAGAGGAAATACCAGCCGCTTCAGATCCCATGACCTATGACCTCTGTTATCGCTCTACTTGTTCTCTTCTTCTCTTCTGTGTGTTTCTTCACAGAATGACACACGGCATCCGCCATGATTGAGTATCAGAGGAATAACACCAACTCACTGCTCAGGTTTATCCAGAGGTTTGGCATTCTCCTTGTCTTTTGAGGACTTGATGTGCTTTTCAATCTTGTCCAGCTCTTCCTGTTGCGCCCTCTGAGGGAGAGACACAAAAGACTGTCTTCACCTGTGTCCTTATTCACAAAATTCACCCTAACAGTAAAGATAATACACCAAGGGTGTATAGTTAACTTCCTTTTTTTGTTCGTTATTTAGAATACCAGCATGCAACTGTCTTTTTCACCTCACACTATTGTTGGAAGTGAATAATCTAGCTGTTAGTAAACAAGAAAATAATGTACTATAACTGTACACAGGAGCCTCTGGAAAATCAGTGTTGATACCAAGTAGATTAGTCTGGTAAAATAAAAGTTAAAAATAAAAAAACAGGAAGTTATGCAAAGTCAACATGGACTACAGAAGCAGTAAATCAGTTACCAGCAACGAAAAGGAATGTGCTGGTACAAACCACCACTCAAAACTGGAAACCAAGGAAGCAAATGCCCAGACTTTCTGTCCAAGAAAGTATACGCAAACAGACCAGCAGTCAAAGCTGGATTACCAGCAGGACATTTAAGCAATGGGATTTTAAGGGTCTCAGACCCCTGCACACTCCCAAAGCTCCCGGATTGATTCTGATTCTGTTAAAGTCAAGACAAGTAAAATAAAATGACTGTGGAGAGTTTGTGTTGCTCACATTTTCATACAGTGCCTGTAGGGTCTCCAGATCAACTACTGTGTTGTCCAAGTTCAAAACAGCTTAAAGACAGAGAGAGGGAGAGGTCACAGGTCACAATGGTGAACAATGATCACTCTATTCATTAACAATGTTCTTTTATTTTGTACACTATGATGAAAGAAAATGGAAAGCTCCAGAAAAAGGCAGCCCGGAAAAGATGAAATAATGTAGAAACAGAAAGAACGATGAGGAGCAAGTCAAGTCTCAGTCTATACCCCAGTGTTTAGGTCATGGGTCAATTTGATTTTAATACTTACGGAGAGAAGACTCTCTGCTAAAATGTTTTGATGACATGCAAAACAAAATATCAGAAACAGAAGCGCAGAGCACCTCACATAAACGTGCACATCAACAAATCCTGTCAGCCAGTGTTTGGTGCAAAGAATAATACTGCAAAGTGTCCAGTCCAAAAAGCAGAAAAAAATATAGTTTTGCCTTCAAGACTTTTGAATATGAGACATAATGACTTGCTGAGACAGATCTTCTCTCAGTGTATCTAGGTGGCAAACACCTATCTAATGTTCTGATGTTCAGTGAAGCATCGAAAACCTGTAGAACTGTATGCAGATATAAAGCTATTACAAATAACTAAAGCTAACATACTGATGAACTTACCATGCTGGATATCTTTCATGTCAAGATGCAGGGAGGACATGAGTATTCCTACTGCCTGAGAACGCTTGTTGTTTAGGAGCTTCATAACCTGTAAAACACACAAACATGAGGTCAGATTCGAACACTCAAATGTAGCTATGCTATTGCAGCACATCCTATGCATCACAGGCCGTGCTGCTGTGCAATTGATTTTGCTGCATGTTCACTGATGGCTGAAAATGGCTGTCAAACTACTAAGAGTTGGCAGTAAAGGATAAAAAATATGTAAATCATATATGAAATCATCCTCTGGGGACCATGAATATCCACAGAAATGATATTTTTTGCAGATGAAAATACTGCACTGTGAAATGTCTTAAAATGTCATACATGATTATGGAAATTCTTCATATTACATCATATTGTCTGTCAGATATGGATTTTATTTTACTTATTCTTTATTTTTACAATATCAAGCATTCCATATCACACACAGAGAAATGAATACTAAAAATCTATGACTGCTTGTTGTTGCCCTTATAATTGTGACAATAGTACTTGTGCATGCAAACACACAGACCTGTTTAGCCTTGGACTTGGTGATTGTGTCAGAGAGCGGCTGCTTCTTCACCTTCACAGCCGTTTTAGAAAACAACTCTACAAACTCCTCAAAGTCCACCTCAGGCTCCTCAATATTCTCCCACACCAAAGAAGAAACCTCCCTGAAAAGCACAAAAGAGGACAGAAGATAAAATATGAAAATGTGATTATCCTCCCCGTCTTTCTGGCCTCAAAATGGTGTTGCAATTTGCATAGATTTGTGATCCGTTGAAAAATTGACAGGAAATCTCATAAAATCCGATGAAATTAACATCACATGATGTGTTAAAATCCAGTCTAAACATTAGAGTAGTAGATGGCTCACACATAGCATTGCAAAATTAGCTTTGTTTGTAGAATATAGAACAACTCTGTGTATTACATCCTGTTCTTCCTACTTATTTTGAAATTTTAAGGAAAGAGAGCTTGTTCCTCAGGGAATTTCTAACGTGTTTTTTGTTCAAATATTCAATGGGCTGTATTTCAGCCTTGATATCTCCAAGTAGTGTGATGCTGGTGGGTGGGTTTGAGCATGGGAGACACAAGAAACTGTACAATTTATGGATAACACTGGTGGTAATCAAGGCTGCTCTTACACACTGACCCCTCCTTGATCAGGCTGTTCCATTATAGCCAGTTGCTCTTTATTTATTATTAGTGTTGGGTACTTGATGAGAAAAAAGTTACTCCTTCTTTAAAACCGTGTACATGGTTTGGCATGTTTTACTCCTTCAAACTGATATTATTCACATGATTGCCCAATGTTTCCTAAAGCACATCGCATGATGGAAATTCACTTGTGAACTTATTTTACCTTATTGTTGGGCTATTCAAATTCAGTCAAGGATGTGAACTTTAAAACGTTTTTTAATAGTCTGTAGCTGAACATATCAGGGAGGGAGAGGCTCTGAAATATAGGTTATCAGAGAGGGAAAACAAACCCAGAGGCCACACAAGCAGACATAGACGTGGCCAAAAGGGGCATTTTTTCTTGTCTGGAGCTGTCAAAAAATGCCCCTCTCTTAGAAAATATGAATACAAATGCTAACAGTGACATTTGTAAACACCACTGATGTGCATTCAATTTATAGTTGAGCAACAACACTAAAGTAACTTTCTAACATAACTTTCCAAACAAGACAAACTGTTAACTCTTGACTTAAATGATAAGGTTTGTGAGATTCTATATTTTTCTGTTTTTAATCGAATCTCATGTGTAGACCAAAACCAATTAGAAATGTACCAAGAAGTATTGTCAAAGCCTAGTAAAGTATCTTTTTCCCCTGTGCTATAAGTTATAAGAGGTGACACTGTTGCACTCTGTAAGATGTGTCTTCATTACCATTAACACACACACTGCAGTCTATTTTGGTTCAGTCACACCATCGTGCTACTCCAAATATTCACTGGAGGATTAATCCACTGCTGTAAATAGCCTCCACCAATTTTTTTAGGAAATCACTTTTTAAAAATGAAACTATGTATTTGTAAGATGTTTTTGAAGATTTACATCTTCATTAGGAAACCAATAGTTCTAATAGTTATTTTTCAGGTTATCATGTCTTCAGGTGATTTTAGTAGAAAACCATTAGGATTTTAGCACCAAACTCAAACGAGATCAGATCTGTTTTAAAAATTGTGACTTCTTGTTGCATCAGATATTTTCACTATGAAGTCATTCACCATGATCATGTTTGGGCTCAAAATACAAGTAACTTTAACCAAACTGCAGCACCATCTTGAGGCTATCTGGGCTACAACATCTTTACTTTTTGCTATGCAGCTGGATCCTGGTCCAATAGAGGGGCTTCATGGGTCTGGGAGGCTCCACCACAGCTTTCCTCGGTGGTTTCTCTTGGGTCAGACCCAGAGCATACAGCCCCAATGGTAAAGGAGGAGGCAGGGAGCCCAAAGCCCCCGGAAGTGCTGGAGGAACACAGATGGCTCCTGGTGGAGGAGGAGGAGGTCCACAGCCTGGAGGTGGTGGTGGTGGTGGTGGTGGTGGTGGAGGTGGCCCTCTCATTCCTGGCAATGGAGGAGGAGGTGGAGCAATGCCACCAGGGAGAGGAGGAGGAGGGGGTGGGGGTGGAGCAAGGCCACCAGGAAGCAGAGGAGGAGGTGGGGGTGGAGCAAGCCCACCAGGAAGCGGAGGAGGAGGAGGAGGTGGGGGTGGAGCAATGCCACTAGGAAGTGGAGGAGGCGGTGGGGGTGGAGGTGGAGGTGGAAGAACTGCTGAACCAGGAGGTAATGGTGGAGGAGGTGGAGGAGCTGGCATTGAGCCTCCTGGTAATGGTGGAGGAGGAGGTGGAGGAGGTGCCACAGTCTGTCCTGGTACAGGATGAGCAGGTACTGCTCCCCCTGCAGGGGGTGGAGGTGGAGGAGGCTGCAGCTGACATGAACACAGGATACCATCCTGCCTGGGTGGAGGCTGCAGGAAGCCATTGACTTCACCCGGCTCACTACAAGGCACTTTGAACTTAAAGCTGTCATCCATGGGTGAGGTCTGCACTGACTTGGCCTCCAAGCAGCCCAGAGCGGGAGCTGTTTCAGTCTGCAGGTGAGCATCACACACCACCCTCAGCAGGCTGTCCTCTCCTCCACACTCCCTGTCTGTGGTGGAGGTGGTGGGTTTCATACTGTCTCTGTCCATCAGAGGGGGCTGTCGCTCCAGCTCAGCAATCTTAGTCCTGAGGTCTTCTATGGTTTGTTCCAGTTGTTGGATGACATTGACGTGTTTTTCTTTTAGTTTTGTTGAAGAAAGGACACATTCCTCCTGCAAATCAAAAGAAATCATGAGGTAGAGCAAAAATGAGAAAAGCACTGTTTTTAGTAGAATGTGCTTTTGGAATCAGCAAATGAAGAATCACAATCACAAATGAACACTGACCCCATTAGCTCAATAAAACACACAGAGGATACAGGATGAATATCTACCTAGCAGGTATACAGTTCTGATCTTTATGTCCTAGATATGTTTATATCTGTACTGAATTTATGGCAAAGGTGAGAACACCAATGGAACCAAACTAAAATATTTCACTTCCCAGTAAATCACTCCTAAAATACACAATTATATGAATCACCAGGACAAATTTCTGTCAAATCAATATTAATTCAAATTTTGAGGGGAAATTTGAGGGGATGTCCTATTAAGTGTGATTAGGACTTCCTCAGGAACTTTTTTGCATAGCCATGCTAGTGGCATGCAACGTCTGTCAATTAATCTAATCTACCAATTTGGTCCAGTATCAATTATCTCAATAACTTTTGAATGGCTGCCATAAAACTGCAGGCCCATGAGGATGGATCCTAATGGGTTTGGTGATCTCCTTACCCTTCACTAGCAACATCAGGTCAGCTGTAGGCCATTTTGTGTTTTGTTAGCAAATGTTAACATATTTACATGTTATACTCTAGCTGGTAAACATGATGTTCAACTTCTCCACCCTGTTTGACATCAACATGTTAGCATTGTCTGTGTGAGCATGTTAGCATGCAGACTAGCAATTAGCTCTAAGCGTTGCTGTGCCTAAGCACAGCCTCACAGAGTTGCTAGCATGGCTGTAGACTCTTCATCTTAACTTCACCAGGTCTAATAGTCTTGCTCTCTGCCAGCTGCCACACCATGTGTAGCAGCAGTGATATACTGAGACCACTATTGTACCAAACTACGTCACATCTGGTACACAATCAAATCATCACACCCAGCTGTGATGTCGGGTGTGATCAGAACAGACACATCCTCCAACCTATAGAAGCCAGTGAAGCTATGTTGTTCTTCCAAAATGGACTTTCTAATTCTCTTTAAATAAAACTACTCATAATGAGCTTTAATAAATTAATAGAAAAAAAAAATAGACAGAATTTCTTAATGTGATAACACGACATCAGCGGAATTCAATTCAATTCAATTAGTTTCTCAGATAGTGGACAGGTCGTTCTTCAGTCTAGGTGCCCTGTATAAAGTATTGCTTATTGAAACTGAAAGCACTGGGCTTTCAGAACATTTCTAACTGAATCTTGCATTCCACACTACAGTGTGTTCATGGATTTTCAAATCAGATTCAAATCTGTCACACTAACTACAGTCCATTGAGACATTTCTTACTGCAGAAGAAAACACTGTATAGACACTATGAAACCCTGTACAGAATTCACTTTGTGCTCTGTACACTAATCTGTTTTCTGCTGACATTTTGCTAAAAATAATATTAGCCTCAGGTTTTAAGTAGAGTAGAGAAAATAAAAGTGACTGACCACTTGGCTTTCCTTCTGTTGTTGCCTCAAATCCAAGATGGCTGCATGGTGTTCTGAGCAAATAGACACATCAGCAGGTCAGTACAACACAGTACAATAGAGACACCTTTCTGAAGGCGCACAAGTCTCCTGTAGGTAACTGTGAAACAGATTAATGTATGAAGTTATATATTACATAGGTTGATCAAACTTACATACAGTATACATGCTGGTTAGGCATTATATTGATTGATTGATTGATGGGCACTTAACTCAGCACCAGTATTTCCCAGTGATATTGTGAACAGCCAGTTATACTCGGCAGCATCATCCCTTTTTTTATTAGGTCAAAATACGTTGTAATCGTAATCTGATCTCCTGACTTTGAATATCTCCTTGAGCCAATTAGCTATAGCTGGTCTTTAGTAACTTAATGCAAGCTTGAAAAGTAGTATGTTTCTTTGGGTTTTTGCACCAGTAACCACACCCTACAGAGACGTCACTGGAGATATCATGATAAATGCCTGTACATAAATTCTATTTAGCTGAGCAACATGGTTATTAATAAGATCATGATCATTTATGATGGAAAACAATTTCTCCTTATTTTTCCTCTATTCAGACAGGCTTGGAACAGTCTCCTAAATGTATTGATAAACCAAATAAGACAGAGACAGCAGAATCCCAAATTATTACAGTAAGTGCTCAGCAGAACATCACCATATTGTACATGCAGTATTCTCTACTGAGAGGGAGAACATTTCTGCTAGTTCACATCTCAAACTACAAAATACAATACCTAAATTACAATAGTGTGGTTGTTTTGTGTTTTGTACTTTTGAGATTGAGTGAACATCAGTTAAAGCCACTAAAACAGTGCAGCAATTGTGCCAAGACAGATTAGGCACAAGGATAAGCTAAAGTAAGGGGCCAAAGTGGAAACCAATATTGTACTTTGGGAGCAGGTCAGCATTTATACCAGCTAGGACAGGCAGGTTTGTTTCAAGTTACGATATTATCAAACTGGCAGACGAATCTTCGCCTGGGGCCTAACAACATGCCAATCTGCTAGCATTTGCATATTCTTTGGTTTTGAGTCACCACAAAAATACAGCCCACAATATACAGAAATTCTGACTCACCTTGATTGTCCTCTAAAAATGGCAAAACATGAATGTGAAGATCCCCCAGTCAGATCAAGATAGGAAAAGGGGGGAAAGGAATAAAGAAGCAGACAAAGATCAGGGTCTTTGCATAAACTGAATGGAGATCAGGAATCAGTGAGTTTTAAATACATGGATATCTTGGCTTTCACACCAGTAACAATGTTCTCTTCTCCTACTAGTCAACACTTTGCCTTTTTACTTCTCTATGTTTAATCCCTTTTTAGAAGGTGGACTACTGAAAACAAGGTACCAATGTCAGAGAAAAAGACTGATAACACACGTCTCTAAAACGCTTTAAAATATATGCCACATGCACACACATATTCACATGCTGATGGGACAGCCATCAGGAGTAATTTGGGGTTCTGTATCTGGCTCAAGGACACTTCAACATGCAGGCTGGAGAAGTCAGGCATTGAACCATCGACCTTCTGACAACCTTCTCCAACTCCTGAACCACAGTTGCCCTTGAATCAAGTCAAGCTGATTCTTGGAAACCTCTGAACAACACTGAAACATGTCTGTCTGTCTCTCTCTCTCTCTCTCTCTCTCTCTCTCTCTCTCTCTCTCTGACTGCATTTCTGTCTGTCTGTCTGTCTGTCTGTCTGTCTGTCTGTCTGTCTGTCTGTCTGTCTCACTCTCCCTCTCTTGCTCTTCCTCTCTCACCCAACCGGTCGAGGCAGATGGCCGCCCACCCAGAGTCTGGTTCTGCTCGAGGTTTCTGCCTGTTAAAAGGAAGTTTTTCCTCGCCACTGTCGCCAAGTGCTTGCTCATGGGGGAATTGTTGGTTTCTTTGTAGATAAAAGAGCTTGGTCTGTACCAGCTCTATATGGAAAGTGTCCTGAGACAACTTCTGTTGTGATTTGGCGCTATACAAATAAAATTGAATTGAATTGAATTGAAACTGCCAATCTCAAGCAAAGACCATTGTAGAGTTTGTACACCTTGTTTGTATGTAGCTCAAGACACAATGTCTTTGTATTACAGCCACAGATCTACAACTACAATCTACACTACGTGTACAGTCTAAACACTGTTGACTGTAAACTCTGTACAGGTTATAAGAAATGAAAAGTGGGTACAACACAACTAGTCCAAACGGTTATCAGTGGATGCAGATTCCGAAGAAATCCCATAGGGTTATCACTTTTAAAGTCAGAAATGTCAGACTCATGCCAATCATTTACTGACAACAAAGATAAGAGCTACAAATTAGGAAGACACAGGGTGGCTAGTCAACGAGACAGCTTATGACATATACAATCAAGCATGTGCAATTGTTGTTCTTACCTGCCTCTGTGGATTTGAGTCCAGTCCTACTGTCTCCATCTGGCCTGGCTGGAGGCCAGGGGCCCTTCAGCTGCCCTGGTAGTTTCCCTTCGAAAGGATCCATTGAGTGAGTTGGCTGATTGACTGCTGCCCATGTATACAGCTGGTCATGCTGGAGAAACAAAGCTATTTTAAAATGGTTTATATTTCATGACAATTGACATTCAATCCACTCATTTCTGTCACCATGATAGTGAAAGAGTGGATTAGATGTTACTAATACCCCATGCTTCTTTGCTAATGCATGGACAACCTCAACTAGCCACACAACTACAACTGGCCAAATCAATCAGAATCAATCAGATACCGACTGATGCACTGAAGGTACGCTCTGATGATGATTTGAGAATTTATATTGAAACTCTATTATATGAAACAGTTCATTCACAAATTGAATTATAATGCCTTATTAACATTACATTCTAATGGAAGTTTAAACACAAGTCCTCTATCATTGTGAACATATAAAAAAACAACTTGCAACAAACATAACCTGCATACAAAGTTTGGGGAAAATGTGGGCTAGGATTTGACTACATACATCAAACTTGGCTGATGTTGTGGAGGTGATGTGGGCAGTGCTGCCTCCCAGCTGCTCTCTGAAGCAGTCAGTGAAAGGCAGCAGGAGACCCATGGCCAGGATCCTGGAGCAGAGCCTCTCAGCCTCCTCTGGCTCCTCCTGCTGCTGCTGCTGCTGCAAGAACAGCTTCTCCAGTAGAGTTCGACCTGGACAGCCAGTGATGAAAACAAAGGCTTATGTTTGTATACTGTAAGTGCCAACCTGGGAACCACAAGTACTCATGAATAGTAAAACTGATTGCTTCATTAAATCCTTACAAGCAAAGTAAGTTCCACTGTGAGGTCAAGATCATATTTTACAGTGTCTGCTTGACGCAAATAAGCAACTGCTATATGTCAGTGTTGTGTTCACAACCTGTTTCTGCTGCCCCAAGTAGCCAGAAAAATAGTTATTGTAGGTTTAAGGTTATGGTACACCATGTGAAATTCTTTATGCTTTGGAGAAGCAGAACAAGAGATATCATCTCTTTTACTCCATACATTCTTCTTTCTTGTCAAACCCTGCCGTCTACATTACCACATACATAATACAAAGTGTTCACCAACATTTGGTGTGAGATTCAGAAATGTTAAGCCAGTAGCAGCTAATGTAGCCTCAAGGAGGGACGGAAGTTGCAGGCTGTTGACATCACTTGAGGACATTTACCAGATGTCACAAAGCTGCCTCTGGAGACACAAAAGACTTGTAATACTTTCAAACACCTGCAAATCTGTGGAGTTTGCTGTAAGAAATCACCTCCCTGCTGAAAGATGACTGTGATCCAGAACACTAGGGATTTAGACTAACAGTCAGTACATGTGTTCTCTGATTTTCTACCTGATTATACACAATAATCTGGTTTCTTATGTGAATATAAATTTACAATATGTACACTCTCCCTCTTACCCCTCAAAAGACAATGCATCCCAACCTTCCAGCCCTGTAATCTGCTACCATTCATAAATTTGAATGTATATAAAATGCCCAAGCAGTTGATTTCTGTAAATCCTGCTTCTTGATTCAAATGTATGTAAAGCAAGGATATGGCTGTTAATTTCAGGAACAGCACACAAGCAGACAACGATCAATGAAAAAAAGCTGAGCTTGTTTCCAACTAAAAATTCCTTAATGCAATTATTGATAGCAAACTAACACAAATGCTACCAATAGCATGCCAAGGCTTGTGGACTCATGGAGTCACACCTGTATGTATTGATCTTATATTGTCTGAAGCTCTAGCTAAAGGTCAGTCAGGAAGACAATTCTCGTGCATGCTTAGGCCAGTGGTTTATTTCTCAAACCATCCTGCATTCACTTTTCCTGCACATGATTACTCATAATTTCCTTGCTGTCAATACAGATATCAGCTATTCTCATGAGCTGGTTACATCTATCCAATAGCCCAGCAACACACCTTCATTGTTAGTCTATCGTCTTGCAGCTGTCTTTTTAAATATGATTCTCTCTCTGCTTTAGTTCATCCATGCTGCTGTTATATGCACCCCTCCACCTCCCAATCACCACACAGTCTCAGCAGAGTCATCACCACCACCAGTGTCTGGACTCCATGGACGGATTTATCTTGCTGCTGTTCAGGGCAATGTCCCTTGATTACAAGATCTCCCTGTGGAGTCTGACTCTCTGATAAGACTTAATTATCACATATAATCTGTCATAATAAAGAGTGATGTGTTTACTTCACTCATGTGTCTCTCTTGAATGAAATCCCTTGAAATATTTCCACTGACTTGCAGGTATAGAAAACTCAGTGTTACAATAAACAAAAATTTCAACGAGAGGAGATTATTCATCTGTTTCAGAACTATTGAGGTGGACCAGCTCAGTCTCTCTACTTTGTCCATCTTACCAGAGGCTACTAGTACTTTGGATGACCAGTGCCATCCTCTACAGACTGACTTCCGGCTGCTCACGTTGCGATTCAAAAATCAGAAGATATCAGGGTCAAGCATACTTTTTTGCCATTAATGCACATTTACTTTCTTCTTCTCTGGAGGAAACCATAAACATAGATTGAATTGAAACTGAGACCATTCTGTACTGACCTGTGAAGACATCCTGAAAGCCACAGGTAGCAACCTGTCCACAGGAGGATCTTCTGGTAGCACAGATGGGTTGGCTTCCTCCTCCTCTATAGCCCATCAAATATTCTCCTGAACCTCCTGAGCCTACTCCATCCTCCTCTCTGCTCCTCAGCCTCCTCTCTAGCTCCTCCGTCCAGTCAGCCGAGCGACTCAGAGACCCAGCAAGGCTCCGAGAGCGCTTCCTACGGACTTGATGATCCTCAACCATCGTCCTGTCAACATTTACATTTTAGTTAGCTTTACTTTGAAAGTACATCAGATACTTAGAGCACAATATAATGATAAAATAAAAATACATACATCTTTCAGGCAGCCAATGGTTTTCATTCATTTACATATGTGTAAAAATCAACTTAAAAAAAACCTTATTGCTGTCTAAGGTTTTTTTCTTTTGTTTTTTTTTTGTTTGTTTGTTTTTACAATTGAAGTGATTTCATTGATTTGAAAAGTCTACACTGCATTTTCACACAATTATGTTCTTTGACAGCAACAAAAGCAGGTATCATGCTGAGTGTCAAGGAATGCTTAGTGAAAACAAATGGCTGTCTGGCAGGAAAGTCAAAATACAAGATACTATTCAATGCTTTGAAGAAATGCCATCAGTATAGACAGGTATACTAAAAAGTGCTTTTCATTCATTCTTCTGCTTCGTCTATTTCTTACATTTGTGTTCTTTAAGGCTTCATTCAGATATCACAGCACATCCACAGGAAGAGCTGCACACTCGGCCGATATTCTCACTCAGGCTATGCCACTGATGAATTTTAAAACTTATTTTGAAGCATTAATTAATGGCCATCATGAACATTAAGAACTCTTACCCCTGCTTGTCACAGTGAATCCAGTGACACGTCACATCAGTTTTATCATTTAATGTTATTACAGGGTAGCTGCTTATTTTATAATACCCAACAGTGACCAAGCACTGAGGGACAGTGCTTATGCAGACATGAGACCAATATTTTAAATTGCGATCAGATTAAGGCAAAGGTGTGAATATCTCAGTTTTTGGTAAATAAGATAACTCATGTAAAACACTGTTATGATCATTTTCACATTCTGAGGTGTTGTGCATGGGGCTGTATTGAGAGCAATACTCAGCAGTCCCTATCTAAAGACTTCTTTAAATCACTTTAAATCAAGTGTAACAAATAGGTCAAACAGTGTGATGTTTACATACAATATTTGTGGGATTACAGATGGCATTCGAAAAGCCCTGTTCTGCACTGGAACACCCACTGCATGGAGGCTAGAGTAACACTGGTCCCAGTTGCTACCATATCAGATCTGAGCATTTTTTGGCTTTGGTCAGAATTACCAGAGACACATTTGCCACACCCAACTGATTCATCCTCATCTTCAAAGTATATCTTAACTAAAAGTGAAATACTGTTTAAGAATATTAACAAGAAAACATCAAATCTCTGTGTTACCTTACTGTAAACTTCTGAATGGTGTATGTTTTCTAATAGTTGTGCAGAAATATTAACTTACTTCCTCGAACAGCAAAAGAAGAATATTGCTGACTTTTACATGGAGGCTCAACTGGTCAGCAGACCAAATGGTCAGGCTAGGGACCTGAGGCCGCTTAGCTTTAGCCTCAGTCTTTTTTCGATCATTACTCATATTTTGTCATGTATGTAATGTTCAAAAACATATTTAAGACCCCTTGACAGGGTTCAGATTTTCATATGAACCAGGCAGAGATGGAGTTTTCAACCAAGTCACAGAGCTAACATTAGCTAGCTAGCTACAGCCAATTAAATCTGCCAGCAACAGTAATAATTTCAGTAAGCAAAATAGATGGCCAACAACTTAGAACACTTTTTGTCTATTTTGATGGTGAATCTGCCACTTTGCTTATTACACCCATATGTTCAGTGTGGAATTGGACTGCTTGACAAGGCGTAGCAGGGCTTAGTGATGAGTGATCAGTTCCTGCTTATTACATCTTGGTTTTATTTCATAGCTTTGGGTATTACTTCTATGAGATATGATAACATTGTTTTTCATTTCCAACATCTTTTTGCCATTTTATGTCCCAAGTTTGACAAACTAGTGGTTTGTTTACAACTTGTATGATAATTAGACTCCTCAGGCTTGTTGCCATGTCTGTCTTCTTTTTATCAACACTGAATTCTAAGACCTCAACAATTAACTTGGTTATTATTACCAATAGGTGTGATGCTTAAGTTGTAGTCAATGGTAATACACTTCAATCAAACAAACTGAATCCACTTTATCTGCAACCCTGATTAACATCACCTGATGATAGTTCAAACCAAATTCATTACAAGTGCTGGTATACTGTCATGTCAAAGTTAAACAAAAGTTTTAAATTCATAATAAACATGCTGCAACGCCACAGATACCTGTGGAGGTGATGATGGGCTCTGCGCGGGGACAAGGGACTGTGGGAGGGGGACAGGGCTGGGGACTGTCCTGGGGAGCTGAGCTGTCTAGTGGTTGTCTTGATGTAGGAGGGGAAGATGGGAGGGTAGGGTTTCACCACGGGGCTAGAGGAGTTGGATGAGTGGGTGGACCTGAGGAGTCGTTTGGCCAATGTGGGGCTCTCCTGGGGCGGCAGTGTGGTGAAGCACACACTGCTCCTCCTACTGCACTGCTGATTGGAGGGGGAGGCCCTGGTGCTGGCTGCAGCAGAGAGGTTGGATTCAGATTCGGCACTCAGGCAGTCCTCAAGGGACTCTGCACTGGTACCTGAGCCCAACTGACCCTCACCTTCTTCAAACATAGTCCCTGAGCTCAGCCCTTCAGTGGGTTCAGGAGTTTTGTTGTGGCTGTCTGTGGGTGGAGGACTGAGATTTACATCCACCTCAGGCTCTCTGTCATCCTCCTGTCCGGTTTCACCTCCTGCTTCCTCCTTTTCCCCTGGGGTTTTCCCATGACTGTCAAATGTGAGATCAGGGAAGCTGTTACCACTGGTTGTTATGGTAACTGGGCTGACTGCTGCCCCCCCAGCAGTAGTCATGGTGATGGCTGTGTGAGGGGGCTGCTGCAGCCAAGCATGCTGGTCTTTTGTGCCTGTGGCAACACAAAGAGAGGCTTCTGTCTCCCTCTCCCACTGCCCCTTCCCATTTAGCTCCGGATGCTCCACCTCTTCCTTTTCTTTCTCCTCCTTCCTCTCGTGCACCTCTGTGTGGAGGGGGATGTGTAGTGTTGGTGGCTGGTCCATGTGCTTGACAGAGCCAGATAGAGTAGCTGTCTCTAGGAATGACAGGGCGTCAGACCCCAGTTCTAATTCTGGGGTCAGGTCAAGCATCTCAGGAGGACTTCCTTTAACTACCCCATTACTCTGATTTTTCCTCCCCTCTCCTCCACCCCAGCTCAAATCTTTTTCTCCCCCTTTTGCTGTTTCCACAATTGAGTTAACTCCCCCATGCTGCTGGTGCTGGAGCCTTATAGCAAGCTGGATATCTGCTAGCAAATCCTCGTGGTCAGCTGCTGAATGGAAGCTGTATATATCTGTGTCGGACCCCGAGCTCCCTCCCTTCTGCCCTCCATCCTCAGTAGGAGATGTTGCTGCTGTCGAGGCTTTCCGCTGCATCTCCTGCTTCTGCTCTCCTCCATTACCATCCTTTCTCCCTTGCTCCAGTTTCTTTTTCTTCTCATGATAAGCAGCCTCAGTGTCCGACTGTCCAAGCTCATCTGCAGACATTTCAGGTGTTTTTGTGCTGTCCAGTTCATCATGTTGAGATGCTAAAACGTCCTCCTTTGAGCCTGTTACTGATGAACATGCGTCTCCTTTCCCTTTCAGATTGCCCTTTCTTTTCCGGATGGAGAAAACAGAGGACTTGGACTCAGATTTGTTTTTCTTCTTTCCTGGTACTGTGCCATGCATGCCCCCTCCTCCTCCTCCTCCTCCACTGCTACTTGCTCCTTTACCTCCATGCTTACCGAGTTTCTTTCCTCCCTTTTTTGTCGTGTCCCCTCCTCCCTCTCTCCATCCTTCATCCAGTGAAGGGAAGCTTCCATTACCCGATGTTGCTGCAGCTTTCTTTTGCTTAGCCTCCTGGTTGCCCATGTTGGTGAAGAGTGTCCGATGGCTTCTTCCTCTCCTCTCAGGTCATACCTGGGAGAGCTCCTCCTGCCTGGGGGAGCCTTTAGATGCCTGTGCCTGGGGAAGGTAGAACCGTTTTAGCCTAATCTGTGGATGCACGTCTGGTGGTGGAGGAGGAGCTGCTGCTGATGGTGGTTTTTTTTTTGGTTTTTTTTTTAGCTCTGTTGTGCGATGATCTTCCTCGTTGTTTTCCGGTGACGAAGGCTGGCGTGGCAGTGATGTTGACGCTGATGCAAGAGAGGGATACAGCTCCCTTTTCCTCCTCCCCTTTGCCTGTCTTACCCCCCCCTCCCCCCTTCCTCTTCTCCATCTGCTGAAACTAGTGACGCAGGCACCTCATGCTCAGTGGAGATGTCACAGGGAGGCAGACTAGGAGAGATGAAGAAGGACTGGGATGGGGACACAAAGACAAGCCTGCTGAAAAAAGGTGGTGAGGATAGAAATGTACACCCTGCTGTACAGACTCCTGCCTACATTACCCATAGTGCTGAGTGTGGGCTTGGCTTCAATAAAGGGACCTCTTCTGCAGCTCTCCGTCACTGCAGGATACTGGTTCTTCAAAGCCCAAATGGCCTTCATTTTCTGTTTAACAGTTAATGCAAACACTACTTATAATTCACATAAAATTATCTGTGAGCTATTTTCTTAAATTAACAAAATGGTCATTCAGCAAGGGTTTTAGGTATATTATATTCATTTTTGTAGATTTTTCATGCTGATTTTATTGAAAAACACTATCTACCTTTGAGATCAATTTAGTTGAAATGAAAAAAGGTCCCCTCAGTAGCTGTTCTGAAGCTTACAACCACATCGCATGATCTTCCTCAGCAGAGGGAGTTTGCCCAGCTGTCATGGTAATGTAGATGTTCAGTTATGAATTTCTTACCCATGTTAGCTCTTTTTAACATCATGGGGGACCAGTTTAAATTGATTTTCATGTTATTTTTCTATATGAAGTTTTATATGCCAAATGTCCTTCGCATTTTTTCCTGATGCTTGTTAACAACTGAAGTGAACCAATGGGTGACAGTTGTGTGCCATCATAAAACGATTATACGCTCCATAAGGAATTTTCATACCCCATCAAATTTTCAGATCTTTTAGTGATTAAAACCAAACATAACTCTGTCACAAAACACAGTAATCAAGTCATTTATCAACTTATGCACCACTTAAGTTGTGAGTACAGTATGCTGAAATATCTGTATGGACAGTTGAATAACAGAGGCCAAAGACCGAGACTGGCCAACATAAGGCTACAGTTTATAATGGCAATATCAACCACTCAGCTGCATTGCTAAACTGCTAGTTTAGCATGCTGCATCTAGCGCAAAACATCAAAGCATAGACAATACAAGACAATAAACTATAAGAGCCTAAACTCATGTAAAAGCGGTTAATTAGAATCTTTAATGTAGACTTATTTTGGAGTTACCTCAGCCAAGCACAACACCTCATCCACCCTTTTCCTGTCACTTTATTGGTGGTAGATCCTTAAAGAAAAGAAACATATTGATTAATGTGTCTGAAGATGATAAAATTGAATTTCATCGTGTTCTCTTTACTGTTCTTTACCTTTACACCATAAAACTGCAGTGGGTGAAATATTTTTTTAAGTTTTGCACCAATGTGTAGAAAAAAATAAATATCTTTTTCAGTTATTGTTAATAAATAATTTTTTCAGTTATTGTAAAAACAAAAAACTTTACTTCTGTCTTGAATGTCATATATGGCAAATTCTGTCATGATTGTCAAGTGTACAATGTGTATTCTAGCCATTTAATAAAGTCAGTTTGACAATTAACAATTTGGCAGTTTCATCTAAAAGACACATGATGGCGTTATTGTACCATTATTACAGATCCAGAGTTGCAATAAACACAGAATCTTTAAGAATATTTTCAGCAATCATGGATAAATAAGTGAAAGGTTATAATTTCATTTTATTGACTTTAAACTTACATATATACACGTGAACTACAATCTGCAATGGAGGCAATGCAAAAAATGACTTTCCATACAGAGCTGAGTGGGACATTAAAGGTGCCCAGTGGAGTTTTATTGTAAACACACAAAGGCTATGTTAACCTACCATTTTACTCACCCAAACACGTCTTTTGTATCCTTGAACTCTAACAAACATGTCCAGGGCATGTTTTTCCTCATAAAACATTTGCAAAGCAGATTTTTAAAGCATTTTAAATCCTTTTTTGTTTACATCCATGTTGACAAGCTAACAGCCGTCTTTAATATCGATCGTTAATAGAACTGTGTGAGGAATGTGCTTCATGAGCATGAATGAGAACAACACAAGGGGACAAATTCATAGAAAAACAGTTCCATTGCAATACTGGAGGTGTAAACTCCACAGGAAAGCTTTAACACAGTGAATGCACGAGTGCAAAGTATTTAGTCTTTGTTTTCAAAACCATTTGTAAATGATCTCACAGCAGTAGGCAACTCTAAGAAATATTCTCATGTTCTTATCAATGTGAAAAGAGCAGAGGTGGATCAGAAAGGATGGTGTGGTCTGAAGTGCTTGATGCTATCTGGCAAAACAAAAAACATGACTGTGTTAACAAAAAAGTCATTACTGGATAGTAACAGTCCATTGGTCAGTGGAAAATATACAGTTCATATTTATTTAGTTCAATCATTCACCCTGAACACAGCTCACCCACAATAAATCTTGTTTAGAATTGCTTTGTTAATGTTTAGTCAGTTTGAAGTTGACCATCATGATGTGCAATACATTATACCATGTCCGTTTATAGACCACATACTAAGTCTAACAGTGTTTTGACAATACATGCATCTTTGGTATTACATTGTCACAGTCAAATAACAAAATGTATTCATAAAAAAGTCATCATGCAGACTTAATCACAGAATTTCTGAGTGTGCTGTCTATGAACAACACAACACAGGATACACCAAATGAAAATGAAGAAACTAATAATTGATGGACAATCTTTTACTTGCTTTTCTAAGATTTCTGACATACATCATTTCATGTTGAGTAATTTATTTCTTGTGTTCGAACCAACAGAACAGGGCATTGTTAACTTAGTTGGGGTTAGATCATGAAAACCTGCCCATTTTCTTCCCTTCCATTGGCGGCTTAGATGTGCGTTGTTTCATTGTTGTTCATGTTTTGTCCATAGGCGTCAACACTGCTGTTGCAATAAACACGGCCCTCCTAACATGAATGCCACATTTGACGTGATGTTGTTACATAATTTCCAAATGTGCACTGGGCATTCATGTTACAGCACTTTGATATTCTCACAGATGTGCACACAACAGGATAAAAGCCAGTGTCACACAGTGTTGTGTTTTTCAGTTGACAGTACATTGCTGTGAACACCTGTAAGCATAAACACCTCTCAAAAACACAATACAGTTCAACAGAAACACAAACTCCAGCCTCCAAAATGACCATAAAGACACATAACAGTTTCATCAAATAAGCCAGGTGTACCAAATGAATTGGCAACTGACTGTGTGTCATGCCTGACATCCAGGTGTTCCTTTTTAGCAATGCAATATTTCAATAGACAGTAAACTGGCTACCAAATCTTTAATAAACATTATTTATTCTATTTGTAAGAAACACAAAGTTAGCCTTGTAGTTCCTTAACTACAATGTCATTACCAAACCTGAGAAGCTGTGATGCTTTTTACTGGGAGCTCTTGGCGCTCATTGAATTGGGTTTTTACACTCTTTACTGATTTATTTTTACTGAATGCAGAAATGTAATTACCCTCTTTAAAATCTTTCAAATAAAAAGCGCTATTTATTTAAATCATTACTGGCATATGTAAGCCGAACTTAATTGTCCAGGTAACATCAGCTTTAAAAACAGACAAACACTGGGTTACTTTTATTCTGAGGTGGTAAGTAATGCCACAAGGCTCTTACAGTTGTACATCCCTCAAGAAGTTCATTTCTTTACACCATACTGTTATATTATTCCATCATCAGAGCAGAAAATAATTAATACTTCTCCGCTTGTATTTCTAGTGAAAAGTCTAAAACATAATGAAAATTATACTGTTCATTTTTTTTGCTTTTTTGTTTGTTTGTTTGTTTGTTTTTGAAATTGACAAATTGAGGTGAGGGTAGCACCTCCAGAGGCTGATCAATAAATTTAAATGGTTTATCAACTTGGAGCAGAAATCTTTTTTGGTAATTGTTATGTACAAGTGCACACTGTGGCCCGGAAGCAAAGTTCACTGGCCCACCCAAAACCTCTAATTCATCTTCTGGGGACCAGAGACCAGATCTTTGGGCCCTCTGCTTGCTTGGCAAAACTTCCTGTAAGGTTAAATTAAGCTTTGGTTAGCAAATTCAGTTCAGGATGTTTTCCCTGAAATTTGAGGTTTGTATGCTGCATTCCAATCAGGAAAACATATCTTTAGAGACAGATCTACCAAATAATTTGTCACTCTACATTTGGTCTTTTTTCTTGAAAGCCACAGCCTTCCTCTGATTGAAATTAGGCTTGTTCTTCCTTTGATTCCACTGGCACATCAAAATATCCCTGAAAGTTGTCCGGAAGGTCTTGTTACACAGGGCATAGCACATGGGGTTGACTGTGCTGTTAACATAGCACAACCAGTAGCCCAGAGCCCATAGAGTTTCTGGAATACAGTCCTGGCAGAAAGTGTTGACCAACACCATGATGTTGTATGGTAACCATGTCGTAATAAAGGCAAACAGGATGGCGCTGAGTGTCCTTGCTGCTTTCTTCTCATTTGCTTTTTTTTCATTCTTGCGCTTGTTGATCTCTGTCTTGGCCTTTGAGGCAAAGCGTTTGGCCATTGCTGCATCTTTCATAGTGATGGCTGCAGGAGATTGGTCAGCGGGTGATGAGGTGGCAGCTTTTGATTGTGACCCTTTTCCACTTTTGTTGGATGTCGATTGATGTTTATCCTTGTCTTTCTTCATTTTTCTACATTTCTTACCATCTAGATAGATAGATAGATAGATAGATAGATAGATAGATAGATAGATAGATAGATAGATAGATAGATAGATAGATAGATAGATTAGACATTATGTTTGTATCATTTTTATGTAAATCATGCAAACAAGACCACGTAGTAGAATACTTATATCCAACCTTTTGGAGACCGCGATGGGCCTGCCCCATCAGCTTCCTCCTCTGAACCTGACTGGTCCCCATATGTACCAGCTTCATTGTTGTTAAAGCTGTCACAGCTGCTCTGCTCTGCCTCTCCCACTGTAATTGTCGTGGTGTTGACTGACTTTTTGGATGCATGGAAACCTGGCAACAGTGGTGAAAACCAAAAGCATAACGCGCCACACCTCCCTCTGCTTCTCGTTCCTCCTGATATGCTTACATTGTCCTTGTTGTTCTTCTCTGAAGTGGACTGATTTAGTTCATAGCTGCTGCAGCTTTGAGAGCTCATTTGGCGTAGCATGGCTGATGAGTCCTTCTGGCTGTTAGTTGCACTTTCTCCACCAGCTTTTCCACTACCACCCCCTGCCCCAGATCCCTTGAGACCTTGTACATCTTTAGCACGCTTCTCTGTTTCCTGATAGATCTTCCAAAACAGGAATGCCATAATAGTTACTGGCAAGTAGAATGCAGCAATGGCAGTGCAGAATGTAATGATGGGCTCAGACAGGAACTGGATGTAGCACTCATTAGGCTGGACTGTTCGCTCACCCACAATATACTGCCAGAACAAGATGGCTGGGGCCCAGAGAATGAAAGAGATGGACCAGGCTAATCCAATCATGGTCATGGCCCGCTTGGTCGTACGTTTGGCCCGGTAGGTCAAAGGTCTGGTCACAGAGAAATACCTAAGAGATACAGAAAGAAAACAGGCAACTGTATACATATAGATAACTGTAACTGTGTCATGCATTACTGTCTACAACATTGTCTTTCTTGATAGTACCACTGTCAACAGTCATTCTATTTAAGCTTCCACATAAGAGACTCAACATATACCCCTTTTTCCTATGGCTCTCAACATTATATCACATGGAAATCTATGCTTTGTGTGATTTGGATACTCTGAGACATTCAATGGTAGAACACTGTACACCGCTAAGTAATCAGAATAACGCCCCCTTAAAAACTAATATTCCAGTAGATATGGGCATTCATAGGTGCCCTATCTTATTTTATTATATTGATTTTGAGGGTAGCACCAACAGTAAATGAGGGAGCATCAAAGAACTTTTAATTAAGTTTATCAACGAACAAGCAAACAAACAAAAAAATCATGTTATACTACCTGTCAAAGCTGATGACAAGCAGGTTCATGACTGAGGCATTACTGGCCACGTAGTCTATTGCAAGCCACAAGTCACAGACCACTGGCCCCAGAGCCCACTGGTCCATGATGATGTAGGTGGTATACAGGTTCATTGACAGTGTACCAATGGTCAGGTCAGCAAATGCTAGACTAAGCAGATAGTAGTTGTTCACGGTCTTCAGTGCCTTATTGATCTTAAATGACACCAACACTAGGATGTTGCCAACAACAGTGAGAAGAGAAAGTGATCCAGTGAGGAAGACAATGATGATGACCTGAAGATGAGGGGGTCACAAGAGAAAGAACAGAGAGTATGGTTAAGTGCATTACAATGTGTAAGATACTCATTTTTGTAATAAGGACTTAAAATCTCAAAAGATAATCTCAGTTTAAGTTCAAGTGTGAATAGTGTTGACTTCCAAAAAATCAACAAAAACCACATACTGAAATCATGTGGATGTTAGGGGGCCTTGAATTATCTTTATTAATAGAACAGTGTTTCTTGGAGAAGAAAATGCACTGAGCAGCATCTGGATTATTGACAGAAGTGTCAGAGCCTTAGCCATATCAAAACAAAATTATCTGGACTAGAATCAGCACTATAAAAATGGATATTCTTCCTCGGTTGAACTATGTATTTCAAAATCTCGCCTGCTATTTGACCCCTACATTTTTTACGTCGCTGAACTGTCATATCTCTCGCTATATTCGGAATAATAAACACCAAAGAGTGAAGTTCTCTATATTTACAAAGCCAAAGGATTTGGGAGGCTTGTCCCTGACCAATCTACAACAATATTATTAGTCAGCATAACTCAGAATGATGTCAGATTGGTTTCACAGGAACAGGAACGATTGCTTATGGTTGGTTCTTGAATCCCTAGCTTGTTATCCCAGAAGGCTTAACTCCCCCCTTTTATTAATAATATAGATCAGTTAAATCATCTCAAGAACAACATAATTGTTTATAACACACTAATAGTTTGGCGAGATGTGAAGAAATACCAAAATATTTCCCCTGTCATCACTCTCCGGTCTCTCCTGGCTCTGAATCCGGACCTGTTGGTTTCTGACTCTGTTAAGTCATTTGAGCACATCAGGGCTGATTTTGATATTCCCCATAAAGATTTTTATAAGTATCTCCAAATTCATCATTTTATATGTTGAGGACAGGCGGGATCCGCGTTGGACTGTCAGAACTGGAAAACACCATAGTTTTGGCCAAATTCTCCCAAAAGGACTGATTTCCAAGATTCTTCAGGCTATGACTCTCTGAAGCTGTTATGTGAGCATAATTTGGAGGCGACTTTAGTCCTGTAGACTGGGACAAGATCTGCAGCGGGGTTTTCCTTAAATGTACTTCAATCTCAATACATGAACAAAACTTTAAATTTTTTCACCGAACTTATTACACACCTGTTTGCCTCAAGAGAATGCTGATACCTCCAATCTTTGTTATAAATGTAAAATACATAGAGGTACATTTATCCACTTATTTTGGTCATGTGAGCGCATCCAGACTTTCTGTAAGGGAATTCACTCTGTAATCCAGGAGGTCACTGGTAAACAGTTTTCACTGACTCCCTCTTTCTGTCTTTTAAATCATATTTTAGATCATTTCTTTGACACAGATTTCTAAAATGTGAATGAATTTTTCTGAAGACAAGTATTAGAACTTCAGGAGTCATGATGTAGACCATGTCAGAGCACAAAAACTGCTGCTTTACTTGTACTAAATAATGCTGTCGGTGCCATGAAGAAGTAGTAACATTCTGCTACATCAGAATTTTTAAAACTATCCTTCGAGGTTTAGATGAAAATTGCATTGAATGATGCTATAACTATCAGTTAAGGAAGAGTGCTGTTAAAGTAACTATAGGGTCATCTTGTATTCACCATGTACATAAATAATAAAAAGTAAGTATTTTCTGCCACTCACACTGAAACTGACATTTTTATTTTTTTTTATATGTATCATACTCATCTCTTAATCTGGCAATTGCAAATTTATAGTCATCTTTTCATCATCATTATCATCATCATCATCATGATCATCATCTCTTATTAAACATAATGAAAATGGATGGAGGATTGACTAAACTTTAACCAGATTTAGTACTTAACAGAGAAAGAATCAGATCCATCCATCCATCCATCCATCCATCCATTTTCTATACCCGACTATTCCTTTTCGGGGTTGCGGGGGGCTGGAGCCTATCCCAGCTGTCAACAGGCGAGAGGCGGGGTACACCCTGGACCGGTCGCCAGCCGATCGCAGGGCAAAGAATCAAATCATTAATAGATTAATTTAGACAACTCTCATAGCTTTCCATAGATGCAAAGTTTATCTTGGAGCACCAACTGTAAACGACTGATTCAAATGAGCCATAAATTCCCTGGAGCTTTGGAGTAGTCATGTGAAGAGTGCAGCTGAATGTTTGTCTGATGGTTAGAATTCTTCACCACTGAAGCCATGGAATTTACACAGAATTACCCTGCCAGCTCTTCTGGAGTGCTTTCAATCTAGAATGTAAACATGTCTCATGTCTGCATATTTAGGTGGTAAAAATGGTAGAAAGCCGTATGAGGTATCTATTACCAACATTTATACATGTCTAAACTGTCATTGTCACCAAAGCACTAAAACTGATGCACTGAGAGAAAAAGTCAAAGGTGAACAGTTATAAAATCACAGCTGGTCGTTACCTGCAAGATAGTATGTCCTCCTAATGGGTCAAAATCCTCTGCTGGTAGCATTAATGTCCCATTACCTGGTGAATCAGTGAAGTTTCCTCCTTGCCTCGAGACATAACTGACATTATGCTGCCTGAACCCACCAACACTGTCAGATAATATGGCCAACTCCTGGTAAGAGGAGCCACCTGAAAATGTAGAGAAACAAGTAGCTTAAGCTTAAACCATTAAGATTCGTTCAAATCTTTTCAATCAGTTTCATGCATTTACCTCTTTTTTGTGCTGTTGATTGTATCCTCCCTTTTTTAATTTATCAGTTCTTACTACTACTAACAACTGCTTTTATTTCTTACCCTGCCTTCCTGATTTTATTTTTCATATACTTTGTGTAATCTCTTTTACAAGACAATTTAAAATGTGCACAAAATTTCACAATCTGTATTACTTAGTTGTTATAAAGATACTAAGCGCTGTAGACAGTACCTAAGAGGGAGGGCTCAGCTATGATGGTGGTATCAGGCTGGTCTCTCATACCCGGAAAACTGTTGCTAAGGAAATGCATAGAATTAGAGCTGGAGGTCAGGTTCATGATGACCAATGGGCATCTGGAAGAAAAGAGGAGAAAATAGATTTTCACATGCATTTTATTATTACAAGCCAGAATATAAGTGTGATACGTAGCCAACACTTCTGCTGTTATTTTGGTGACAGTAACGCAAAGTAATCGGTACACAGACAGTCATTTTGTAAAGTAACTTATTACGTTCAAATGAAAGTAACTGATAATATGTAAAGCACTATATTTTGAAAGGAACTTGCCCAACACTGTTGGCAAGTAGGACTCAACCCTGGACTCCTGTATCCCAACAGAAGGTGACTCACGTTCGGTCGGGTTGAGTGACCATTATGCGTGCTGAACACGCTTGCAATGTGGTCAGATGAGATACAGATCAAAATAAATAAATTTAGGTCTGACTGTATGTGCTGACTCAGATAGTTGCATTGAATCGTGGCTGTTGCTAATTATTGATCGCAGTGAAATGCCAGACACTGGAAACCTGCCTGTGAGGTGTTGGTGACGTGAGCGCACGACTCCACCGGTTTACGAAAAGGCCAGCAGTGCGCTGCTGGCGCACAGAGTTGACCAGGTCTGGGGTGGCGAGCTTTAGCGTAATTTTGCGCCACTGGCGCAGACCGAAATGGGACGAAAATCCAAATGCGCCTGCTGATTATGCCGACACCTCCCCCTACTGCACCGCAACGCCCATCCTGGCACACCTCTGTACGCCTCGGTTTACCAAAATACCAAGTGCGCTGTACGCCTGCCTGTGCTGCACGAAAATACCACTGCACGGGGTGTGCACAGCCTGTGCTGCGCTGGCAGCGGAGTCAAAAATAGAGCCCAATGACATCACATCTGGGGCATTTTTGTCTATTTAAACTCAAAAAGCATTCAGCAGTCAAAATGTTGGTGATAAAATCACATATCATCCTGCTGGTTTCGAGTGCATTGGTTTGATGTTTGATCAAACAATTTGCGAAATAGACAATGCTGTGCATACAATACTAATTACATTAAGAAAAGAAAAAAAATATATAGAGTGACAGACTTCTGAATTGTTGGTTGCAAAAGGTTGCAGTGAGGCAAACCTTTGTCACACACCAGTGGATGTACTGAAAAAAAATCCACCTGTCTCAGACTTACACTGACTTTAAATTTTTTTTATTATTATTATTTTTTTTAAGTTTTGATGGCAATCTTGATGAAAATGTAATTTTATACTTGTTTGTTTTGGGGGTTTTTTGTGTTTGGCTTTTTGAATTGTCAGTGAAACCTAAAGGTTTGACTTTCAGTTAAAAACAGAGAAAGAAGGAGGCAGAGGTAGTGGGTTTTGCAGCATCAGTCAGCAGACTGGGAGCACCTGTGTGCGTCTGCTTTTATTTCACCTTGAACTCTACTGAGTTCTGCCCTGTGTTGTGCATGGCCGCGAGAGAAGTAAAGTGAGTCTATCCATTTGCAGTTGATGAACATTAAAGCTACATTCATTTCTGTGAGGGTTTTACAGCACCTGGCATGCTGGCATGGCTAACACAACAGGCAATACAGATGCAGAATGTTTGAAGAAGTTTTAAGAACAAATCAGTACAGATTCAAAGAAAAAAATCTCACATTTATTTCTGAACATCATCAACATCAGCTTTGGAATGATGCTCACTGAACTGAAGCAGCTGACCTGTAGAGGGAAATATCTGCATGTAAGTGGTAATTAGCAGCCTTTGCAGCTCAAGGTAGAAATGATTGTGAACAAGTTCATTTTTTGAGACTGTGAACTTATCTCAATGTTCTGATGCGATTTGTAAATACCCTGCCTTTGTAACCAAGGGGCACCCCAAGGCTCGGTGTGTGGGCACATATTTGGGTGGCATAATGGACCATCGTCCACTTAGGTATCACCTCTCACTGGTTGGTTCAGGTGGCTGACTGGTATGGTGGTAATGTGGGCATGCAATGCCCTCCCAGTGAAGCTCTTAGCTGACCCCATATATCACAGAGGTGCAGCGTAGTACATGGCTGTGTGCTGATCTCCCCAGGCCAACAGTCACAAGTAGTGACTAACCTAAATCTAACTGCAGTGTAGTGCAAAATTGAGTATTCTGAACTGGGTGAAAAATGGGCCAAAAAGTAATAATAAAATAATTAATTTCTTATTAGTCAATAGTCACTGGAGTGTTCTGGTTATTCTCGTTACTGTGTGGTCATGCAGTGGAGCTGCCAAAATAGATGCAGGAGGAAAAAAGCTCAATACAACTCTGTTTTAACTGCTCTCCTCTTGCTGGTATATCAGGGAACACACACACACACACACACACACACACACACACACACACACACACACACACACACACACACACAGTTAGGTTTTCATCACCTTTGGGGAACATTAGTGACTTACGTTCATTTTCTGGAGACTTACCCTAACCATAACAAGAACCACTACTTGGCAAACCGTAAACCTTAACCTAACCTGAACCCAAGTCTTCACCCTAAAATTTAATGGTTTACATTATGGGGACCTGCATTTGGTTCCCACAAATATAGCAAGTCCCTGCAATGTGATTGTGTAAATAGATTTATGTTCCCACAACATGAATACTACATGGCCACACACACACACACACACACACACACACACACACAATTCATTCAGCTTACAAAGTAATTGGATATGAGAAATGGGATCGCTTTTACCAGCACTGTATCATCAGCGCCTATAAGAGGGTCGTCCTTGTATCCTTGGTATGAGGGACACTATGCACACTGGCTCCTCAGTCTGTCTGACTCATGTGGTTGGCTGCCTCCAGCTGACACACATATTTTCATTTGTTGTGTATCCTGTTCAATTGCCAATGATCACAGTCTCTGTTCATTTGTGTTATGCTTTTGCCCATGGACAACTGCTGACAACTATATACAAACAAAAAGTACAGTCACAGCGGCCCAATGAATTTTGACTTAAAATGACATATTTCTCCTGCCAGCCCATTCTCATTCCCAGGTCATCGAATACAAACAATTTGTCAGGCCTCTCTGAGAGTCATACAGATGCACAAGGCACCCTTGAGCATCTGTATGAGGTTTACTGGACTTTCACCTAAATCCAATTTAAACCCATCCATGGCAACGACAGACAGTTAGACAGACATGTTGTCCATTCACTCCAACATAACCACAGTGCTGTAAGATGCTGTGAGCATCAGTCCCATCTGAGACCCACTTGTGGGAGCAAACATCAAGATACATTCTTTGTATGCTTGCACTGGTAATAAAACAGATTCTGATTCTAATTAAATATTTTTTGGGCTATGCTGACATATAATCCCAAAACAAAGAATCATAAAGATATAAATAATCTACACAGTTGTGAAAATAGTAGCCTTTACATTCTGTCAGAAGCCTGCTGGATATGTTTAGATGCTTTGGTATCATTGCAGCTGGGTTTCTTCCTTTCAAAGCTCTTATCAGTAAAATTAGTCTAAAACATTTATCCAAAGCACACACAAAGTACGTACCTTGTTCTTGAACCATATGGAGTAGATGCATGGTTTTTGGCTCTTTCAAAAAGCAACACGCTGAAGTTTTATCAGCAATAGTTTCACTAGGAGTGCTGAGTGTTGAATATATCATTAAAACCTTAACATAAGGAATTGACAGAGAGGAAAATGGCGGGTCCTCAGTTCTCCAATGCTTACAGCGTCCCATCGTGCCACACTGGGGTTAATATTGGAGTGAATGCAAGACCAGTTGAATTACTTTGGAGTTAGGGGAAAGCCCAGTTCATCTCATACAGACAGTATGGGGTACCTTCTGTGTCTGTGTGAGATGCTGAGGGGTGTGACAAAACATTGGTATCTGATGACCTGGGAATGAGAATGTGCTGTTCCTACTTTTACCTAAAGCACTGGAGTACCTGTACTTGACTCCCGCTGCAGTGGAACTTGCATTTTCTTTCACGATGAAAATGATTCAAAACATCCTTAACGTTTTGTCCCCAAAATCATCTCTGACTCCAGACTATCAACCAGGGAAGCATAGTGTGCACCAATCATGGTGCTAGACGAAGAGAAAAAATAGTCCAACAGTGTTAAATCCTCAGTTTCCATTGCATTGCTGATTCTGGCATAGATTAGCATAGCCTGTAAAGAATAGATGACATTACTAATACAGGCTGTACTAATTAAAGCCAGAACCATCATATCTCCTCAGAAAATGTCTTCAGTCCATGCCTTTAGCTCTGATGTATGTTGTTGGAGAAGAGAAAGGTGTGATTTAAGACTTTTAGCTGAAAGGCTACATTTCGACACAAATAAGACGCACATTAAACAGTATGGAGCCCCAAAGTGTTCAATATTAAAAGAATGAAAATACGTTATTAAATAAATAAAATTTCAAATAATGTAATTGTGTAAAATATTAAATGAAACAATAAATTGTGAAATAATTGAACAAATTATTAAAAACTCATAATTGAAATGTTATTTCATCATTAATTTTCACAGGAACCATCTATTGGATACCATTTGCCAAGTCAGGGATACTTGGAGGAGAAACAACTGGTTCATCATCTTATGCCGGGGTCAGGTGACACTATGGGCTCTATTTTCGACTCTGCTGCCGGTGCGGCGCAGGTTGCGCCGCTCGCGCAGTAGTAATTTCGAGCAGCACAGACAGACACACGGCGTACTTGGTATTTTGGTAAACCGAGGCGTACAGAGTTGCGCCAGGATGGGCGTTGCGGCGCAGTAGGGGGGAGGTGTCGGCCTAATGAGCCGGAATTTTTTTAGAGCCTGGAATTTTCGACCATTTCGGTCTGCGCCGGCAGCGTAAAAGTGCGCTGAAAGCTCGCCACCTCAGACCTGGTCAACCCTGCGTGCCAGCAGCGCAAGTGGATTTTTGTAAACCGGCAGAGTCATGCGCTCACGTCACCAATATCTCACAGTCAGGTTTCCACAGTGTCTGGCATTTCACTGCGATCAATAATTAGCAACAGCCACAATTCAATGCAACTATCTGAGTCAGCACATACAGTCAGACCTATATTTATATATTTTGATCAGTATCTGATCTGACCACATCGAAAGCGCGTTCGGCACACGTAATGGTCACTCAACCTGACTGAATGTACACAGGTGAAACAGGGATGTCTGGTGATCTGTGACTCAAAATGCCTGATGACAAACGTATATACCAATTTCCCCGGGTCGGCGCATGACTCCTTCATCGTGGCGAATTCTAGCATCCCTACAGTCTTTCAGGGGACACCCCTCTGGATGGGTCGCTGCTAGATGATAACAGCTATCCACTGAAAACGTGGTTGATGACGCCATATATCACACCATCAACAAGACTGTTTTAACTGTGTTTTCAGCAGTGCTCGGTCAGTCATCGAACGCACACTGCTGATTCAATGCAACTGTCTGAGTCAGCACATACAGTCAGACCTTGTGATCAGCATCTCATCTGACCACATCCCAAGTGCGTTCGGCATGCGTAATGGTCACTCACCCTGACTGAATGTACACAGGTGAAACAGGGATGCGAACTAATCGGTTAACGTCGCTGTGCCAACCAGAAACAGCCGTGTCATCCTACAGAGCATATATACTGCACTCGAGGGACAGAGAGAGACAGACACATGGAAAAAAGGTAAGCTATTACCCACGTCATTTCATTCCAAATACAAATGTTATGCATAGAAATGCCTTCTCCCCTCCCCCATTCCGAATTGCACTGCTGGGTGGGACTGAGATGAGAAGGGGGAGGAGATGCGCCAGCGGCGCAGAGCACGAAAATTTCAAAGTCTGCGCCGCCACGCCCCATCGGCGAAGTGGACCTGACTTTGTGCCGTGCCTGCATCACGCCGGTGGCAGAGTCGAAAATAGAGCCCAATGTTTTTTTCTTTGACAATGGTCACCATCTCAGATCTAACCATCACAGTGCCCTAAACCCTTGCCGTGTGACTGGCAAGACTACATGTATGACCCTAACCAATCACAGCACGTCATATTTCAGGATCACCCACAAGTTTAGACGTCATCTGGCAGGCAGGTGAAGCAACTGTCAGTTACGGCAACAGAAGTGTTGTGTGCGTAAAACGGCTGTGGATGCAGGATAACATTAAAGACAAAACTTCGGGCCATTCGGTCATTATTTACACATCATAGCATCAGGTTAAAAATTAAGACAGGCAGAAGGCTAAATACTAACTTTACACTGAAAGAGTTCATTGTCACTGTAATTTTTGCCCTTTCTGAAAGCAATTTCAATGTACGATGCTGTTCAAAAATCCACAGCACTCCATCAATACAAAAATTCAGCTGGACTGAATATGATGCTTCAGCAGTATGTGTTGGACAAATGTTTGACAAAAACTACATCCATCCCTAGTTAACTGTTAAGATGCAGTCTTAACAGTTCACTCCGTGAAGGTTTCATATGAAAAAACAGCCTCATACGGAGTTCCCTGTTCAGATATAGTTGCTGTCTCTTATCTTATCCTGTCTGGGGCGTTTATTATGAACGACTAGGTCCATTCCTAGGTTCTTGTTACAATACAGTTACTCTATGGCGTTTCATTTAGAAGTAATAACCTGATCCTGAGTACCCTGTTAAGATACAGTTACTGTCTGGGGTTTTTATTGAGAAAATTTAGGTTTATCCCAAGTTTCCTGTTAACAAAGAATCATCGCTGGGGGTTCTTATTTTGAAAACCCTAGGTCATTATGACTTTCTTGTTATGATAAGCGTACCATCTTGGGTTTAAGGGCTTAAGGCTCCATAGTTATGCTGATGATATGCAATTGTACATCGCCGTGTCTCCTGATGACACACGGCCAATTGATGCCCTTTTTAACTGCATTTTAGACATCAAGTCATGGATGGCAGAAAATTTCCTTCAGCTCAACCAGGACAAAACAGAGGTCTTAGTCATTGGTCCTGAAGGCCAGAGAAAGAAACTTTTACCAAAACTACAAGATCTTAAATCAACACATTCTGTAAAAAATCTGGGCGTGATTTTTGACTGAGTTTACTTAGGATAGGTAGGATAGGATTAAGATAGGTTTTTATCATCATAAGAATATACCCAGAGTCCGCCCATTTCTCTCTCAGGCCAGCACAGAGGTGCTGATGCATGTTTTTATCTCTTGTCACTTAGATTACTGTAATGCCCTGCTTTCTGGTCTTCCCAAAAAGAGTATCTCCAATCTTCAATTATTACAGAATTCAGCTGCACAAGTGCTGACGAGGACCAGAGGGTGGGAGCACATTACACCAGTTTTAAAATCGCTGCATTGGCTTTTGGCTTTTTAAATGTCTTAACTGTCTCAGGCCTTCTTATTTATCTGACCTACTTTTACCCTATCAACCCTCGTAGACCCTGAGGTCCTCTGGCACTGGCCTCTTAAGCATACCAAAAGTAAGAGCTAAAACACACGGGGAGGCGGCTTTTAGTTATTATGGCCCCTGATTGTGGAACAGTCTGCTGGAGAGCCTCAGTACCGCAGAGACTGCTGATGTTTTTACAAAGAGGCTCAAGACCCACCTTTTTAATCAGGCTTTCAATTGATTTGTTTGACTTATCTTATTCCTTTAATCAGGCTTCTTATCGTATTTAATTTTTATTTGTATCTTATTTTAGTTGCATGTTTTAATGACATGTTTAATTACTATTTATTTTATTTTATTTTATTTTATTTTATTTTATTTTATTTTATTTTATGTCTTAGTCCTTTGGTTTTTAGCTCCAGTGTTTCCTCATGGGGGCCCTTGGTTTTTAGTTGCAGCGTTTCCTCATGGGGGCCCCCACACTGGGAGCTGCTTTTGGTCTACTGATGGGGGCGCTGCCGAGGGGACGTCTCTGGCCTGGATGACTGGAGGCCTCTGCACCTTAGTGTGGGGCCTCCTGTCTGCCTGGGTCGGGGTGGTCTCAGGCGGCGCTGCCTAGTCATTGGCCGGGGGCCCTCTCAGTATGGATGGCCCCCAAAGGTGGCGTGTTCCTTGCCTTGTCTGTATGGGTGTGTGCGGGTTAGGAATAGGCAAATAGTGGTTATGGTTAGGGATAGGGTTACGGTAAGTCTGCAGGTAATGTCCCCACAAGTGATGAAAACCCCCTGTGTGTGTGTCAGTAATGTACTGTATGTATGTACAGTATATATATTATGTATGTGTACAGTATGCACAGTATGTACTGTATGAGTTTGTATGTGTGTCATTTGTTGTTAAAAAATGTTGAAAACAGCTTATTATCTTAAAAAGTATCTTAGAAACGTTTTTGTGGTGTTGTCCTTAGCAAATTAAACATTTTGTTATTTGAATGCTTTCTGTGGCTGAAAGTCGGCAGTAGTACTTAGCAACCAAAAATGTGTTGACAAAGAAAGTTAAGAGAATAATAAAGAGCAAAGATAACAATAGTGTGAGAGCTGTGTTCAAGCTATTACACTAATTACAGCCAGTGATGACTTTTTCATTGTGCAGTACACATGGGCATGTGTGTATTGCTTAAAGATAGACTTGAAAATATGTAAACCAAATAAGGAAATATCCCTTCTAGCCTTCTTGACCAATTTCTGCATGGAAAATAAAAAACATACTGGCCTAAACAGAAATAGGTTTATTGTTTCTTTTATACTTCTCAGTCATGAAAGCCACAGGAGATGGTGAGATGTGGATGGTTCACATGGTTTATCATGATATTCCTGCAATATTCCTATTATATCAGGGGCAATGCCTTTGATTTGGGATTGTCAGAAATTCGGCATCTAGTGTTGACCAACCAATGTAAAACTGCAAGGACTACCAAAAAACGTACGTACATTTCTGGAATTTCTTTTTTTTATTTATTTTGTTTTTTTTGCAAAAACAAATAAAAAAACAAAAACAAAATCCTAGTGACTTTTTTCACGCAGTAAAGAAAAGAGAATATTTAAATGGAGTGTGCATTTCAACCTAAATCCTTGTGGTAAATCTTACATCTTAGCTTTAGAACCTAGCCACATCACAAACCCGGTTACTCACAGAAAACATTTAGGCTCATTTTTCACACTTCATTCTGTCTCTCACTGTTGGCTTCATTTAGTCACAGATGGAGATGAAAGAGATCTATGACAACTCTGTATATGAAGGTCATGGAAGCCAAAAGTATTTCACCCAATGCTTTTAACTACAAACAAAATATCAGGGCAAAATTATGTCTCAATATCTTTCACACAAAAAACTGAGAAAGTCATGGGCTACTCATCAGATCTTAAGGGTTTCTCAATAGTAACTTGTTTTGTAAACTACTGAGTTGCAAATGCAAACATGCTTCACTAGAAGAAGTAACCTATTATGTCGCACATGTTTTCAACAGCATAACTGTCTCTCTCTCTTTCTCTCTCTGTGTGTAGACTGTACTGTACAATATATATTTGATACTATCAGAAAGTTTGTTGGGCATTTTTGTAATTTAAACTAACCTCAACAAATCTAAAGGCATATTTAAGGTAAAGATCAAGATTTTAAGAGCATGATGAATTTCTATTTTCAAAAAAGTAATGGATGTTAAAACACTGGGTTCTGACTTTCTGTCCATATGACTATGTGTGCCCCTGTAGCACTTCATACACTATATTTAAGAATTCAAGAAAGGAACAGCCAAATCGTGAGATTTCAAATGAAATGCACTTACCAGTCCACTCTGGTTCACAGTATCCAATATGATATCCTGCTAGGAAGCTCAGCACTGCTCATACAGCATGCTTCTCTCTGCTGTGGCTCTGACTGGCCAGTTGGTGTGGAACTGGAACCTACAGCTCCACCTCTGACAGCTGCTTTGTTACTGTCTGCAGTGGAACCTCTCAGGTTTGTTACATTACAGAGGGTGGCCCTGGTGGATATGACAAGCTGAAGCACTCTGATAATTGGTGATAATTTGTTCAAAATATACAGCTGTACAAATACATAGGCTTACACACACACTCACAGATACGTCATAGATCATAAATGAGTTGAAAATCTATATCTGTTAAAGAAAACCATTTCAGGAAACAAAACTCAAAACAAGAATGGAAATGTAAAGTAGCTGATGAGGCAGAGCCTGCCTCAGATGCTGTGCTTCTGAAATGCCTGGAGTGGATATTTGAGCTGAGACAGAGCTGTGACAAAGCCTCAGTACAGCCAGAATACCGCACAGGTCTGATGAAGTGACGCAAACAGAACTGATTCAAAAGAGCTTTTTTGGTGTAAAACAACATACTGTGAGAAAAAGCTTGTCAGGCCAAAGGAGCATGAAAGAAGCATTTGGAGGCCCGCTTCTTTCCAAGAGCTTTATTTCAAGTTATTCTTTATTCTTTCTTTCTTTCTTTTTCATATCACGTTAAATATCAAACTGTGGACTGTGAGATTTTAAATCCTTAATAATAATACATGTATTGAAAAATGATATAGTAAATAATAAGGGGAGAATGAAAACAATTAAATAAATAGCTTGTAATTGATCATTTCCAGTGAGCTAGTCAGTTATTGTAGTATGAGGACCCTGGCCTGACTTTAGAGCTATGTATTCTACAGTTGAAGTAAGTAGAAGTGGGGGAACTTCCAGGGGGAGGTTGTTACCTAGGTGAGGATGTGTCTGTGCGTGTATGTATGTGCATATGTAGGTCCAGGAGAAGAGATTGTCCTAGATTAGGAAGGGTACAGTAAGTGCGTGCGTGCGTGCGTGCGTGCGTGTGTGTTTGGATGTTTCTACGAGAGGTATTGACTTCTGTGTTTTAGTGATCCTGGTCAAGTGGGTGAGTGATGGTAATTGAATAAGAGTATAGTAATAGTAATAGTAATAGTAAGGGGTGTGACATGAGGAACTATTTTTTCCACTTGATTAAACTTAGTAGAGTCTGCCCTAAAGGGATACATAAAATTTTCAGACAAAAACAACCAACCTTCTCTTAGTAGAGCAACAACAGATGAGGTACTGGGGGATAGTCCAGATGCTGAGCAGACGGGGGACACTGGCAACTAGGATGAACCTGTCTGAAGACCAGACAGGTGGTTGGCAGGAAAGGCAGAACCCTGCTGTATATCGGGTAGAAGGCCAGCGGTTTGGAGACCAGCGATGTAGGTGGAATGCCTCCAGAGGTCCAGCCTGACCCGCAATCCCCCCATCCTCTTCTGAACAGCAGATCAGGTGAGGAAAGACCTCAGGAAGATGAAGGTGAGGAAAGCTACTGGCCCAGATGACATCAGCTCCAGACTGCTCAGCGACTGTGCAGATCAGCTCTGCAGGGTTGTTCTGGCCCTGTGGTACCAATCCCAAAGATTGCCCATCTCAGAGAGCCCAACCACTTCAGTCTGGTAGCCTTAGCTTCTCACCTGATGAAGACCTTGGAGAGGATCATAGTGAACCATCTCTGTCACCTGGTGAGCAGCAAGCTGGACCCCCTGCAGTTTGCATATCAACCAGGCATTGGTGTGGAAGACACAGTGATCTGCCTGCCTCACAGATCCCTTTCTTACCTTGAGAACACTGGGAACACTGTGAGGATCATGTTTTGACTGCTCCAATGCTTTCAACACAATGTAACCATCACTGCTCAGGGGGAAGGTGGAAGGAACTGGAGCAGACTGCCCCCTGGCTGTGTGGACCATCAACTACCTCACCAACAGCCCACAGTACATGAGGCTTTGCAAATGTTTGTCGGATGTGGTAGTCTGCAGCACAGGGGCTCCGCACTTTACAATGCTATCTCCTTTCCTGTTCATCCTCTACACATCTGCCTTTAGACACAACTCTGACAGCTGTCACATCCAGTAGTTCTCCGATGATACAGCCATCACTCGACATGTATCACAGGGGAACGAACTGAAATACAGGGAAGTCATCACCAACTTCATCAACTGGTGTAGACTGAACCCCCTCACATAAATGCCAGCAAGACAAAGGAGATGGTGATAGACTTCCGCAGGAATGTGCCACAGATTACACCAGTGAACATCCAGGGTTTGGACACTGAGAACAAATAATACAGATCTGCTAAGACTGAGGTCCTTTGGAGTATGTAGGACACTGTTAAAAACTTTTTATGACTCTATGAGTCTCAGCAGACCACTCTTCTACACAGTAGTCTGCTGGGGCTGTGGGAGCTCTGAGAGGGACAGAAAAAGACTAAACAAACTGGTCAGGAGAGCTGGCTATGTCCTGGACTGCCCTCTGGACAACATCGAGGAGGTGAGGAAGAGGACATCATGGACAAGCCCTCTCACCCCCTGCATGAGACGATGAGGGGTTTAAGCAGCTCTTTCAACAACAGACAGTTGCATCCACTGTGTAAGAAAGAGAGCTACCGCATGTCCTTCATTCCAACAGCTCCAACTGCAATTCAATATCAGCAACACTATTCTTATAATCTTTAAGCTTTTAAAGCTCTGACAATATGACATCTGAAGGGCACTTTTCTCATGCTCTCAAAAGGATACCAAAGTAACCTTCCACTGTAAAAACCCAGAGCCACTGAGGGCATCTTTATTGGTGTGAATGTTGTGTCTTCCAAATAGCTGACATGAAAGCAAAATGTGGAGTTTTCTGGCTACAAACTACTCCCAATTTTGAAATCAACTCTTGTTGAATGCTCTTTGTGGAGCTCCAAGCTGGCTGTGGGGATACTGTGAGAAATGGACCTGGTTTGGGCCACTTTCAGTTGCAGTTAGCCCACCTGGTCGCTGCTGTTCATTGAAGTGCTGTATAAATGTGATCTCCATATTGGTGAGGGGAAGATGAGTCTCTTAATGCCTGTATATGTCTATCAAGACAGGTACTATTGCTATCTTGCACAACTGTGTTGGGTGTAGTTTCCTTGGTGACATCTTGAGTTGTGTTTACTGGGACTTTCTTAACTCTTACTTATTTCCTTAGATTATCCTTTGGTTCTTGTTTGGTTTTTTTTTGAGTGATTTATGTGTGAGCATGTGAGGAGACGTTTTGAGCAGGTGTCAAAGGCTATGCTGTTACTACAGTTTCTCACTCCAAACAAAGGTGACTTAGTCAGTAGCTGGTTTTTCAATGAATTTGTCACACTTGTGTAAGTTTTCTTACAAATCATATATGTGGCCATGCTTCTTTCACTGGTATTGGTTATGAAGAGTTTGGTTCTTCCAGGCCACTATGTTTCGGTTCTTCATCTTTGCTTCATCAGGTTCACTTTGTGCCAGTGTGTGTAAGTGATCATAGCTAAACATCACAAAACAACTGAAGCTTGGGAACCTTCTGTGTTTCATTTAGTATTGTGTAGTCTTTCTGTTCCATCGAGCATTTAACCAGTCGGGTAGTATGGTTCTCAATTGCATTATTAAAAACATTTTGCCTCTCATTGTGACCCATGGCACATTCATAACTTTGTAAAAAGTCGACAAATTTTCTTAACTCAGCACTCTCCCTGCCTGAGGCTATTTTCATATTTTTCATTCAGCAGTTTCCATGTTTTCATGGTTCATAATAAGAATTAGAAAATGACCTTTCTTAGGCTTCTTTAGCTGCTACTCCAACATATTTCTGAAGAGAGAAGATTTTGTTTGTGGCTGAAATATTTTTCCTCTCAATTAGTGTTTGAAAAGATAACTTCCAATGATTAAACTTGAGCCGAACCCCACTACAGACTGTGGGTTCTGGAATGGGTAACTAATTTGCTGATATTGCCTCCCTTGTCATCTTGAAGCACACTTTTTTGAGTCACATCTGTTACTGATTGTGTATGCTGATACACAGGTTTCACTCCTCTAATTCTCAAGCTTTCCTTTTAAGTCTTCTACAGACCTTTTTCAAGCAGCAACCTCTTCTTGCTGTTCCTTTAAGAGAGCAGCCTCTTGTCTTTCCCTTTCTATCCTATGTTCTGTCTCTTCCTTTTCTCCTTGCACCTGCTTCTTGGTCTGTAACTATCAGCTTATTCTCAGCTTCAAGTCTTTGTCATTTTATGTTATCCTCTTGCTATGATGATTGGTTCAGATAATAATTTTGAATAGTGTGGATGTTTTATTGTAGGATGTTACTTGGATCCTGTTTATTACAGATTTTTTTGGTAACCTTATGGCTCACTTGCATTGATCAGTCAGTGCTTATGCCTGTGGTGGATCTGCAGAGGTTAATGAACTTCACAATGTAGAGGAATTTAGAGTGGAAAGTGAGGATGTTATTTACAACAGTGATCAACAAAGTACAGTGGTACAAGTAGTAAAACCAATACTTTAAGTGATACCTAATCAATATGCATTCTTTGGGAGGAATATGTGAACTATTTTCCCCATCTGAGGTTGTGTAGCACAACACAAATTAAAATGTTGTACTGTACTGTCACACTGTATTTACAAGTGATTTCTTTTCAGGAAATAATTCTGTTGCATAATAAAATATCAGTATCTTTGTTTGTTTGAAATTACAGGTAAGTGTGTGATTTTTCCTATTTTTACCAGGAACCGCATGCACAGAATAAGAGTCTTTGAAGATGAGAAAAATGTCCTTATACAACAACTGCAAAGAGCACTGGATAACACTTCTATTACAGCAGGTGGTAAACGATAATAGCACGCTTGCTAGAGAAGTTTGATAAGTAGTCCTGATCAGTTCGTAGATTACAAAGCTTTATGAAGTTCAGTGGTATTTGTGAGACTATAAAAGTATAGATATTGCATGTATGTACTCATACATACAACTTATACAAAGTTTTTTTTAAGTACAATATGTACAGTATAAAATTGTTTTATACATAATGACATAATGTTAAATGACAATTAAACAAAGTGGTAACAGAGAAATAAGACAATTTTTTTATGGTGACATATTGCCCTCTTGTCCTTTTTACACTGCTTTAAATCTATATAAACATTATATACACAATATTTATGCTTGCACTTCAGTTCACATAGCTACTCCTATTCATCTACACCATAACCAAACAGAGAATTTTCATTTTCATATCTTTCGTCATGGCAAGGTTAATGGTAGAAATACTTATTCACATTACAAAGTCATCCATCATGGATGCGTGCATGTATGTGAATGGCCAACATAGCATGCACTAACATAGAGTAAAATCCTGTGTTTTAGTGTGACAAGCTGCTGTGCAGAGCTTTGCCATCTGACAAACCTTCAAATTCACTGATCTGTTCAACTCAAACTGGAAATCCTGTATTGTAATTTATGTTTCAACACTCTCCCACCAACACAGCCCCCTGTGCTGTTTTAACTGCCTGCTGATGTGATAAAAGTGCTTTTGTAAAGGTTGAAGAATAATTTGATGGTTTAGTGTGAAAGGGGCCCAAGCAAACTGAGGCCAGTACTGTGTGATTCTGTCACTTTCTGTCTTTCACACAGTGCCTTTGTTACATTTGGAGATTGACTGGTAAAATATACTGAATTCTTCACGAGCTTTCCTGACCAAACAAGGACATATAATTAGTCACCCTTATACACTGTTCTGAAATAAGGAAGTGGCCGGACTCTTGTGACCCCAAAACACACTCCCACACACACACACAAACACACACACACCTACACACACACACTACACACACACACACACACACACACACACACACACACACACACACACACACACACACTCATAACAGTGAGTTTCCGATAAGGAAGAAAGTAATGTATCAGTTTTTGTACTCCGAATAAGCACTGAGGATAGAATGCGGAATAAAGTGAGCACTGTAAAAAAGCCAACTTGTATTTTTTGGCCTAAAACAGTAATTTGAGCTGGTAAAACTTGAAAATAAAAATTATTGACATTTAGGAAAAAAGGTTAGTTAGCACAACAAAGCAAGCCAGTTGTTTGCTCCAATAAAATTGGTTCCTGGTTCCTGCTGGCTCCCTGTCAGTTCCGGTCCCTGAGTGGACTAGTTACCCGTGTGCTAGCTCCCTGCCAGTTCCAGTCTGAGTGGGCTAATCACTGGTCTACTAGCTCAGTGTTTTTCAACCTTTTTTGAGCCATGGCACATTTCTTTCATTGAAAAAATCCCGCGGCACACCACCAGCTGAAAATGTGAAAAAAAGCTTATATTAACAATGTAAGTGTTATATTGTTAATATAAGTGTTTTTTAACATTCAAGAATGACGCTATAACGCCTTGAATAGGAATCAAATAAACACAAAGAAAAAAGTATTTTATAATCTTTCATATTTATACTCACTCAGTGTGAAACCTGGGCCTGTTTGGATGAACACAGAGCTGGCAGGAATCGATGAAAGACACACACGAAGCTCTTCCTCCACAGCTCTCAGTCTTTCTCTGTTTTTAGTTTTTACAGCAGTCAGGCTTGAAAAGCTCACCTCACACAGGTATGTTGTGGAAAATGGGAGCAATGTCAAAATAGCTTTGTTGGCCAGCATGGGGAACTCCTTGGCAGCTGCCAACCAAAAACTGTCCAAAGGTAGATCAGCAAAGCTTAGCTTGAGACCACGATCTTGTCTCAGTTCAGTTAGTTCCTCCTGCTCCTGTAAAGTCATGTCCTTTCCAACAGCTGATGCTGAGCTGAATGGGTCCCTAACCCAGTCAAGGCACTCCGTGGAGGCTGAAGAGAAATAAAATGACATCTTCTCCTCAAGAGTTTTCAAATGTTTAACTATTATCTCACACAGTGCAGCAGTGTTAACATCTTGCCATTTATTGGTGAGTGGGAACATTTCAAGATTGCCACTTTCCACATGTTGCTGCCAGAGTTGCACCTTTGAACGGAATCCATTTATTTTATCTGTACTTGTAAGCAGGTTTTCATTTCGGCCTTGCATTCGTGTGTTCAGTTCATTCAGATGATGAAAAATATCTGCCAGGTATGCCAGCCTTGCACACCACTCATCACTTGCAAGCAGCTTTGCGTAATCGGACCCCTCATTTGTCAGAAACACTTTAAGTTCCTCTCGCAGCTCATACACACGGGCCAGCACCTTGCCGCGCGACAACCATCGGACCTCCGTATGAAACAGCAAAGCTTTATGCTCCGCTCCCATTTCCTCACACAAAGCCGCAAATATGCGACTTTTCACAGGTCGTGACTTCACAAAGTTTACCATGCGCACAACATCATCCAACACAGGAACGAGGTCTACTGGTAAAGTCTTGGCTACGAGGGCTTCGCGGTGTAAAAAACAGTGCGTAATGATCACATCTGGGTTTTTTTCCTTCACTCTGCTTACAAAGCCTTTGGTGCGCCCGACCATGGCTGCAGCTCCATCAGTGCAGACACTCGTGCAGTTTTCCCACTTAAGTCCTCCTTTTTCCAGATATTCTGATGTGACCCGAAAAATTTCCTCTCCTGTTGTTTTTCCTGGCAAAGCCTTGCAAAATAGAAAGTTTTCTCTGATTGTGTCTCCATCTACAAAACGCACATTGGCCAATAGTTGAGCATGTCCACTTATATCAGTAGACTCATCAAGTTGCAACGCAAATTCATTACTGATACGGATCTTGTCCAAAACCACACTTTCGATGTCTGCAGACATCTCATCAATACGTCTGGAAATTGTGTTATCTGAGAGAGGGACTTTGGCTATTTCTTTAGCCGCTTCGGGTCCGAGCATCTCATTTACAATGGCTTTGCAGGCGGGAAGTATTAATTGCTCTGCCACAGTATGGGACTTTTTTGATTTAGCCACAAGTGCAGCGACGTGGTAGCTAGCTTTAAGGGCTCTCTCGTTTACCTTTGCGGTTTTTCTCATGAAAGTTGCTTGTTTCTCCGTGTGTTCACGCAGGTGAACAAAATACTCCACATTTTTGTTTTGAAGTGAAGGGTGTTTCGTTTGGAGATGGCGTTTAAGCTTACTTGGGACCATAGCACTGTTGGAGAGCTTTTCACCACATACCAAGCACAACGGAGTCGGTGCCGTTGCATCTCCGGTAAAAGTAAATCCAAATGAAAGATAGCTTTCGTTGTATTGCCTCGCGCCAGAAACTTTGCTGGACGTCTTTGCTTTCTTTTGACCTCCACTCATACTAGGGCCTTCATCTGGGTCCGGATTTTGTCCAGGGTCCAGTTCAGAGTCAGCATTTTTCCTCTTCAAAAACTTATCCATCACTTTTCACCGTCGTCCTGTTATACCTGTCGCTGCATCCATGCGTCACTAATTCGCTTGTCTCCAAGCACAAGGCAATTAGCTACCTGCTGCTGCTGCCGCTTACTGGTATGGAAGAGTACTACATGATTACTCTGCCAGGCGCTAGACCGCACAGGCACACAAATTGGATAATTTCCCACGGCACACCTGACAATATCTCGCGGCACACCAGTGTGCCGCGGCACAGTGGTTGAAAAACACTGTACTAGCTCACTGCCAGTTCCAGTGCATGAATCAGCTGGCCACAGGCCTGTTGGCAGCTCGCTGGCTCCAGCCATTGAGTTGGATGACCAGCAGCTTTCTCACCTCCAGCCAAGTTCAGTATCTGAGTTGGCAGAGTTCCTGCCCGAGTCCCGGAGGTCTCCATTCTGGGGGACATGGCTGGCTATCAAGACGGCCCCCACAGGAAGGAAGTGGGGCTGCAGACAACATCATGCTACGCCACTGCCTGGCTCCTCATCCTCATCCCTGTCCAGTGCCATGGAGGCCCCCCTGTCCAGCACCGTGGTGGTCCGACCCTCCGGAGGGGCTCCCGGTCCCCAGTCAATGACCTGCAATCCCCAGTTGGCACCTGCACCTGGTTCATGGTCTGTGGCCAGACCGACACCAGCTCCTGTTTCCCCATCGGTGGTCCGGCGGACACTCAAGCCAAAGCTGCAGCCACCCACCAAGCCAGAGCCGCAGCCGCCCAGCAAGCCAGAGACACAGCCAGAGCCGGAGCCAGATCCAGAGACACAGCCACCCATCGAGCCACAGCCAGAGCCACAGCCAGAGCCGCAGCCACCTCCTGCTCCAGCTGCCCTGTCGCCGGCCCCCAGCCCAGACGCCCGTTTGCCAACCAAGCGGTCCTCTCATCTGCCTCCAGTCTGGGAGGGGTCCACCCTCATCGCCAGCCTCCAGAGGGATATCCCCTTCGCTGCCATCCTCCAGAGGGGTTTCACCTTCAGCAACAGTCTCCAGAGGGGTATCGCCTTCGCCAACATCCTCCAGAGGGATATCACTTTCGCCAAAGGCCTCCAGAGGCATATCGCCTTCGCCACCGTCCTCCAGAGGGTTATCGAGGGATATCACCTCAACCTTCACTGACTGCTTCCAGAGGGGCTTCGCCGTTGTCGATGGATTACGCCTTCACCGTCAGCCTCGCCAAGGGCCTTCAGAGAGGTCTCCACTTCCTCGGCAGTCTGCAGAGGGATTCCACCTTTGCCGACAGCCTAGGGATTGGTCCGCCTTCACTGGCCACCTGTCAGTCCTCCTGAGAGGTTCTGCCTCTGCTGGCCTCCTGCCCATCCTCCTGAGTTGTTCAGCCTTCGCTGGAACTTGCTTTTTTTTTCTTCGGCCACTGTTTTTTTTAGGGACATCTGGGATCTGTCCCTCAAGGGGGGGTACTGTTCGGATCTAGACTCTTTTGTTAGTTCATACTGCCCTATTGACTGCTAACTTTGGTCAGGTTAGGTGTTGGTTTGTTGAGTAGTGTCCTTAATTAATATACCTTAATTGTAATTAATCTTTACTGCAGAAAAATGTATTAAAAATTAAAAGTGGGACAGAATATTACAATGTCAGTCTTGTCAATTCTAGTGTCCAGTCTACTGTTTACATTGTCATTAAATTGATAAAATGTTAAAAATTTCAACTGACTGCTTTACTAACCCCCAGCAAATTGTCATCTTTAACAATGACTTCAACCATTATCTCTTTGTCCTCCTTGTTCCCTTCATCTTTCCCAATGTCCAGACTGCCTTTAATAGTTGTGCTGTCCTGGCTGTTACGAGGGAAAAACAAGGCCCGAACCCAAAGATGCAGTCTCAAATCAGGGATTTATTAGAAAACAAAGTACAACCCAAATTCACCACGACGGGAAACTCAAAGTAAACAAATAAAAAAATAGAAAATACTCCAAAAGGTAGAGACAAGACTTACTAATTCTTGTAACTGAAAACACGCCCAATACAAAAACTGGCAGGTGACACAAATACGTTCCAATATCACACTACAAAAACAGGAGGCTAGAGACAGGCTCGAGAGCGGGAGACACGAGGGAACACGGCTGGACTGAAGAATAGTCTGGCACAGGAATGAGTGTGAGTAGAGCATATGAAGCTGGCTAATTGTCGATGAGCTGCAGGTGCGACTCGTGTGCCTCGCCCCCGAGCCGATGGTCCCGCCTCTCCGCACCGTGACAGCTGAAGAAAAGGGAAAAGAAAGGTAGATATTAATTAAAGTGCCAGAACAAAACCCGAGACCATGACACTGGCTTTGACTTGATGTAGCCTAATTGATGTCAGTTGATGTGTATATGGTGTTCAATTTTTGGTTGTGGGAAATGGGATGGAAATGGTTAAAATGTCAAACTCATAATTAAATACATTTTGAAAAAATTGTTTATCCAGTAATTTTAAATTGTTTTTTAGAGTAGCAGCTTATTCTGATCCACAGTATTTTAATGATTAATGTCTTGCGGTTTGATTTGCATTCGTTGGTCTTTTCTTGTCTGTCAACACAAGGACACTGACCCAGAAGAGGAGCAGACGGAGGGCCTCATTGTGGGTATCCTCACAAGTGTCACGAGTGTTGCTGTTGTTGTTGAAGAAGAGATTGTCCTTCAAGATCTCCCTGACCTGCCAACTGCTTTTGCTTACCTCCTTGTACTAATCTATGCTTTCAACCTGAAGTACACAAAAGATCTACAAATTATTACACATCTGAAATTATTCAGAAGGGTTTCATGGAACTTGGTACAGACCTCTCTGCAAGGGTCAGATCCCTCAAAAACAAACTCCTTCAGTGAATCCACAAGTCAGCTGATAATGTTGGATCTGGAATTGTTGACCTCTAAAAGTTCCCTTCTGTCCAGCCAACACCATGTTAATTTACTACTTTAAACATTGGGTCACACTATATACTTTTTCAGTCCTTAAGGTAAGTGGGTACACAAGAGTCAGTAATCCTGGTGTTTGCATCAGCATTCAAAGAACATAAAACATTAGGTGGTATCAAAGATATAATCATATAACAGCACTCCCCCGGTTAGGTGTTGTTTGTATTTACATAACTTGTTGTTTGTCTTCTTACCTGAAGTCTTAGGTTTGAATATTAGAATCTAATTTAATTTCTATTTTTAATCTTTTTTTTTGTTTTTTGTTTTTTTGTTATGGACATTATAACACGTTAAACAAAAGTCTGTACTGAATGCCATCAGATCAACACAAAGGCTGCAGCAGCCCAAGATGAAACATGCATCTTATGCTTAACGAAATTAAAATCAGTACCTTTTATCATTCCTGTGTAAAACGCCAAGCAAAGCATACCCCAAGTAAATTGAAAGCTGTTTTTGAACCATATAGACCACATGCATGCTTTCATCCCCAGTAATATCAATATTACCCACTGATGCAGCATGTCCTCCTTTTCAGAATTTCATTGGCTTGCATCACTTGCAAATGGCTCAGTCTTTACACAAAAGAAGAAGGGCAGTCACTTCGCTTGAATGCAGACACTTGTTGGCTATTCTCAGCTGTGGAGAGGACATGGAAAATTCTAGTTGCTCAAGTGAGGTGTCAATAGAAAGGTCAGAGAGCAGCAGCCATTTTGAAACAAACACTTTGGGTGCTTTTCATTACATTGAATTGTGCCTCCTCGTCTCCTCTCTCCTTCGTCGACCCAGAAGTCGTTTCCCCTCCGCCATGATGAAGGATCTCCCAATTGCTTAAATGCACCTGAAGGAGACGAGGAGCTAGGAGAGAGGAAGCTTCTGAAGGAGATCAGAGTGAGGATACACCGGTGTAGCCTACGCGGAAGTCTTTTATTATTTAAGGGGCGTGTCGTATGTGGCACACGTTTGAATCATGGTGGGAGCAGGTCTTCACAAATGTAATCTTGATTCTTGTTTCAACTGTGTCCTTTTAACAATTGTATCTGTCACCAAGAAATTAATGAAAATTCTTGGTATATATTTACGTTTTTTTAAAGCAAGGCTACAAGGCTATTGGTTTAATCTACCACACACCCGTCCTCTGTTATGCCTCTAACGGCATATAATTGAAACCTCATCAATAGCAATCAGGAGTAGAACAGTCTGACTGCAGATCTGACCATAATATCACGTTTTACAGCTTTTACAGCTGTGCAAACGTCATCAGTAATTGACGTCGCTTCGGACTGACGCTGTGGAGCGAGGATTTTTCATTTCGGAGTTTCGTTTCCTCCGTCCTCACGTCCCTTCCTCGTATCCCTCTTTCATGTCCTCGCTGGGCGGAGCTAAGACGCAAGGAGAGGAGGCGAGTGGAGGAGACGAGGGGACCAATTTATGGAATGAAAAGCACCCTTTGACTCTATTCAAAACTGCCTACTATACTAGCAGTGTGCACTGATTTGGCCAAAATGTAGCATGTAGTATGTATTGTTCACACAAAAGCAAAATTTGCAGCACGTCAAAAATTCCTATATATTGATTCAGCAAAAATCCCCAGTCTGCAGTCTATTTTCACTATTCTGAATATATTCAATTCCTTTTGTTTACTTTCATGTCCTGAAATCTCTCACCAAAGGCCTGGAGGAGTTTTCACACTCACCAGCCTATTCACGTAATAACAGACTTTTGTTCTTACAGAGTAGCAGACTGCACAGTCTTACCTCTTTCTGGTTGTACTTCTCACTTTGCTCAAATGATTTCACATTTGAAAGCAGAGAGCTAACAGACTGGCTGCAGCTTGAGGTTCAGCTCTGTGAGGTTCTTGGTGTGTGCCATGTTCACCAGATTTTTCTTTGCTCTCATGCAAGACTCTCCAGTAGTGATGGGTGATACCATGCTGATGCTTTGGAGCTGCTCATACTTCGTGGGTTTTTTGTTGGTTTGTGTGTGACATAGAGGCGCATTTTGTTATACTGCTGCTTATTTCCCTGGTGTGGGAACATTTTGTTCTGATCTCTCCCAATAAGGTAAGTACACTTTCAGTATTGTGTGCAAGTGTGGAATTCAAAACTATCCAGTGTAGAAATATACTTTTCCATTCCTGGCATGTTTCCTAATTAACTATAATGATGAACTGTATTAAAAAACAAAATAAATAAACAACTTGTCTTTTTTTCTCCCAGTGACCAGAAAGGAGCTGGATGAGGCTTTGGTGTCAATGATTGTCAAAGACACCCAGCCATTCAGCATAGTGGAGGACAGGATTTAGGGAGTTTGTGGCAAAACCGGATCCAACTAATGTCCTCCCAACAAGAAAGGTGTGTTTGGTGACATGGATGAAGCATGAGAGTACTATTGAATTTAACACTCATTATTGGGGGGTTTTGATCTGACCCCAGTCCTGTCCTCAATTCACTCCAAAGCAAGAAAACTGGTGGGATATTTCCAAAGCAGCACAACTGCAAAAGTTAGTTCACTGATGTTCTTTTCACATCTGTGAATGTATTATCTGTTTTGCAAATCTGCATGTCACAATAACAAGATTTACCTTTTTTTCTTTAATAGAAACTTGCACTTGTTCAGGAGCAGATGGGGAGACCCAAAACTGTTTCAGGAGGTAGAAACCAGGTGGAACAGCACATTTCACATGCTCCAGCTACAGTGGAGCTCAGGGAGCCTGTGGGGGCAGCTTTGGCAAGTTTACAAACCGACATTCCTGGGCTAACATCTGAATATGATAATGTTACTGCGTGCCTGTCTATTCTCTCACCCCTCAATGAAGCCACTGTGAAGTTGTCAGAGGAAAAAGGGTATCTGGCTCAAAAAGTGATACCATTATTAAAAATGTGAGAGCAACATGCAACAATCCCACTGGCAAGGGAACCAGACGAGCGCCTCACCAGGCTCCTAAGGGAAAAGCTCCCAAACCTGTAAAGTATGAGCATTATGTCACTGGCCACCACATCCCCACTTCAAACAAATTGGTTTCTTTAGCCCAGTGTTTCTCAATTCCGGTCCTCGGGCCCCCCTGCCCTGCATGTTTTAGAGGTTTCCTGCTTCGACACACCTGATTCAAATGAGTGGCTCGTTATCAGGCCACTGCAGAGCTTGATGAGCCGATCATTTGAATCAGGTGTGGTGGAGGAGGGAAACATCTAAAACATGCAGGGCAGGGGGGCCTGAGGACCGGAATTGAGAAACACTGCTTTAGCCCAACAAAGGTGATGCTGTCAAACGACTAACACCTGAATGTACCATCATTTTAAGGTCCCAGTCATCTCCTGCTGCAGCTTCAGTATCAACATCATCACAGGATGCTGTAATGGAAAGACCTGGTAATTATTTTTGCTTTGGTTTAACGTCAGTCTGGATTAATTATGACTCTCACTGACATGATCTCAGGAAACAAACTTTGGTGTTATTTAGATGCCACAGTGAAGGAGACCAGAGAAACCACAACATGATTGCTGATGCCACAGTCGAAGTCCAGAGATATTTGGCAGAACCAAACATTCCGAGGACGGAGGACCCCTTCACTACTGACAGAGGCAACAGAGTATTTATCCCAGTTTGTACAAACTTGTTGTGGTGTTCTTGTGCACCCCTGCCTCATCTGTACCCTGTGAAAGTTTTCTCCAAAGCAGGAGATGTTGTTTGTAAAAGGAGGCACCCTGGCACAGTGGAACATATTTTGTTCTTTAAGTTGCACAAGCACATTCACTGCCCCTTACCTTGTTAAAACAATGCAACAGTTGGAAAACAATTGTTCCCCTTTCATTATGAGTTATTCAAACATTGACAAAATTATTTATTGATAAACATTTGCATGCAGCCCCACCACCTTTACAAGTGATGGAGTGTGGTCTGAAAAGTCCTTTGTACACCACTCCTGCTCATTGCTTTGTGTGCACACTGATAACTGAAAGAGACTCAAAGGCATATGAACATATCTGTCAACTCATCTCCTCTCAGGACTATGGTGGCAGGACAGTAAAAGGACAACATTCCAAAAGACTTTTGTGACAAATCATCATAATTTGAAAACTTGGCACGACTTGACATTAGATAGGGAAAATGATGAATTAAAGTCAGGAATTATCTTAGAAGTGCATGCAAAATGGCCAAGAATCTTTTCAGATGCTTGTCAATAGTTTCTTCATTTTATATTGTTCACTTTAGATTAACTTAAGTGTCATCTGAGCCTCTAATGCTGAGTGTCAGTATTAATGATGCAAACAAATAATTAAATTTAGAAAGTGGTCCTCCTGTCAATGCTATTGAAAAATTATATTATTGTAGGGTCTTACGACTACCTGCTGAGCTATTGGGACCTATATGTTCTCAATGTTAAAACCCCTCTGTTCTATTACCATTATTCACTTCCTTTATTACACCACACATCCTTTATTTGGACTCTTTGGTTTAGATTCTTTGCTCATTCTTTGCTACAACCTCACTTCTTAAAAAGTTGTCAGTGCTGAGTAGATTGTAAATGAAAACAGAATTGTTTGCATACAACTTTTTTTTACAGACAGCATTTTCCGAAGTGTCGCAGAGCCCATGATTTAATATCCTTTACCTTACCTTATGTGTTTCACAAAGTGGTGAACCTCTCTCCATCTTTGCTTGTGAATGACTGATACACAAGCAAGGAGGGCGCTTGATACTACCAATGAACCTGTTTGCCTACAGTGTTCGAAATAGTGTTTTTGGAGCATTCCACAACTTTCCCAGTCTTTAGTTGCTCCTGTCCCAACTGGTTGCTGGCATCAATTCAGAATAAACATATATTTCACGTTTCAAGTTCATGATGTAAAACCTTTACTGATTTTCACTGAATATACACTTGTTTTTATACTTTGTTTTCTGAATATTGCTTGATTTTGCACCTTAGTTGACAAAAATAAGTAAAAGGAAAATGGAAAATAGCTCAACTGCAGTGCTTGTGCTGCAAATATTTTAAAATCCAAATGTTACTCAGATTTTCATAGCAGTGAGTGAAAAGGTAAAAAAGTTAAATTAATGAGCCCTATGCATAATGCCATCCAAAACAACAGCCCTGCAATAAATCCTAGCTTTTTAAAGCTTTTAGTTGTTGAGACATTGTCAGAGATGAATTGATCAGATTGTATGTTTATGTCAAGCCTGTATGTTCAATGTGAAAATTAACCACAAAACAGGAAGGAATTAAGAATGTTCTCCTCTTCACAAGTTAATAAATAAAAAGTTTTATTTTCAAAATCATGCAAATCCATTCATGACTTATAGACTCAGTCCCTCTTTACACATTTATCTCTCAGAAATAGCAATAGCCGACTCAAAAGTCTACATGATGGTCTACTGTGTGACAAACTAAACATGCCCCTCTGTGGTAAATATGGAAAATATTTATTTATTTTTGCATGAGCAAAATACCACTTAGTGATGGTGTTTTTCAGTCTGATGTGGTATTCAAAAAAAGAAAAAGAACCAACATATAAATAGGCATGACATCAGTATGGTATAATGAGCGCACTGCAATATACACAACACCCACACTGGTTTTTTGCAACTGTAACATCCATTGTGTTATCATACTTGTACATCAGTGCTAAATGTAAACTGCTCATGCATCCTCACTCAACATTAAAGGTGCAATCAGTAAAGATGGCTCTTTAGCAGCAGACATCATGTCACATGCACACTGACACAGCTGAGAACTAATAGAAACTTTCAATGCCTTGCTGTCAAATTTCACCCATGTTTCTCACAGTGGGAGTATTGCTCTCATTAGCAAATGTGTGTTGTTGGCTATGTGAGCTGACATTTGTCACAGAGCAAATCAAACATTAGGTAGCTAGCTTATATGGCTAACTGCATCATACTGTAGTTTGCTTATTACTCAAAATGTTTAATTTAATGAATAAGGCATTATGAAATAAATAATATAAGCAGACAAAATACATAACCTTGAAACAGTGAAATAAGTCGTACCATTATTAAAACTTTTTTTAATCATTAATATTACATTATTTATTGTATACCAATAATTCAGACATAATTCCAGTTTTCATCATAAAGACATGGTCAGTCAAAACAAATGAGGCAGAGCCAGTTATGTGAGTGGACAGCCAATCACAAAACTGCCTCTACCCTTGGATTAAATAAATAAAACTTCATAATAATAAGATGACTTTTGAAAATGTATTAGATTATTTCACAATTTCATGGTTATACTATACTTTTTATCTGTAGTTATTCAAATGAGTATTGTAAAATGTCTTCATATTCTAAAATAATACGTCACACACACACACACACACACACACACACACACACACACACACACACACACACACACATATATAGTCTGAAGAATTTGAAGTTGTTTACCTCTAACATGCTTCACTAATAGTCACTTGTGTTTTAGAGAAACCAAGTGCAGAGTGTTTGCCTGTTTAGAAAGCTGATGGATTGACTGGCAACGTTCAGTCAAACCCGCATGGATGGGTGTAATATTGGTTTTGTGCAGAGCCAATAATATCTATATATTGATATATTGCACCTTTAAGATTAAGTGGCAAACTAATTTAACAGAACAACCTCAATTTTATTTCCTTAGCATTATTAAGGTAAAGCAATTAAAGAAATAGATAAATGAATAAATAATTGTATTTTAATCTAGACAAAGTTGAGCAAGCTTTTATTTGTTTTGCCTTTGTTTGCAATTTACACTGGTCAGTCACTTCTCATACACTCCCTGAAGGGCTATTGCTTGAGCTTAAAACCAATTGATACTTAAACAAACCTTTGACTCATATTATATTAAAACAGAGATGGTTAATGAGAGAAAAGCAGGAGCCACTTTCTTTTTTTTCTTTTTTTTTCCAAAGGGATGCAGTTGTGGCAAATGACTTGATGAGTTACAATGAAGCCCACAACACTTAAATACAATATTACAGAAATCTTAATTCATCTTAAATAATCCTATTAAACAATTTATGGGTGACATAGATTCTGTGTTTTTTGTTATACTTGTTCATTAAACCCGCATAATAAACATGCAATTGCATTTTTTTATGAGTAGAATTTTTTGGAGAATGTCTATACAAAAAGATTAACTTTGCTGTACTGCATAAGATCATCACAGGAAAAAATAAAAAATGAAAAGGCCTCAGTTAAACAATCCTTATTTGAAAATGTTTCCAGGATGTTTGTTGAACATTTGCCAGCTCTGAGCATTCATTCAATCAACACACACTTCCTATCATGAAGGAATGGGTCAGTGAAAAAAAGAAAATAAACAATTCTGCAATAATAATTCTGCTTTAAATAGACTATTTTGTTTCTGATATTATCATTCATTCGTCCTTGTCTGCACTTTCTGACCCAAATCCTACAAGGTCCACACTTTGTAAGTGGTGAAATGTGTTCTATGGAAGATCTGCACTTCACTTTGCCATCACTTTTTCTGCTTTGACGTGAGGGGAGTAACAATTAAAATAAAAAGTAGAAAAAAATAAGCTTACAATCCAACATGACATAGATGGTGGATTTCTGTCTCTTGATGCTGACTCAGATATTACACGAGACAGAATGTACACAGTATGTGTGTCTGCAGCAGAGTGTACTAAAACAAAGCTAAGCTAGCAAGATGAATCTTTAAAGTTGGTGGTATGGCATCATCATAAATGATGAATTACTGTGTCATGGTAACAGTTTACACTGTTGGAACAGCCATCACACACACATAGCTTGTTCTGCAGTAGACTAAACAAGTATTGCAGCATACACTCAGTTGCCAGTTTATCAGGTCCACCTTGCTAAAACTAAGGCAGTCTATCAAACAACTGCAATGAATTCTACTATGGGCTATTGTTGGTTTGTACTGAGAGGTGCTTCTAATATTTTGTCTACCTCAGAGGGTAGACGAAATATTCTAAACACCTCACTACAACAATGTAGTTCAACAGCACACATTCCTCCAGAATGATCATACAGATGAATCATTTCTCTAAATGATTTTTACCAAAAACTGAGCATTAGAATCTTCATGAGGGGAGGATTTGTTTTAACTGTTGTGCTAAATGGCATTAGTGTTAGCCAGGTGGACCTGATGAAGGAAAAAAATAAAGAAGAAAAACAAGAGTGCAATTGTGTGTGTGTCTGTAGAGCCACCCAAAAGAAAGGAATGCTTTTCTAAGCAGAAGCCATCTGCACTTGACAAGTGGCACAGTGCTATACTCAGTGTGTCGAGAATGGAGGTTCCTCTTATTACACCACCACGAGTGACACACTCCACTCATATGTACTGTTGAACATCCCCACTCAATTTTGTCAAGATAAAGTATGACCTCATCTGCTGCTATCGTTTCAAACTGAAATCTGACTGTCTAGACCTCTAGCACTGTATAATCAAGCAGAATTGATGAAATCACATTGAACTGTACATTTATTTTAAATTGTAACACCCCCTTTGCACTTCATGACACTATAAAGCAAGCTCCTTCCTTCTTCCATCTCTTTCTATTTTCCTGTAGTTGTCACACCTGGCATGCTTGTCTTTCATAAACAGCGTCAACCAGCTCTAGGTGTTACCTTCAGTCTTTACACAGTATTTGTAAGGAGCTCTCTGACATTCCTCTCCTCCTCCAGCTTGCATAGCTCACCACTGACTTAGTAAGGCACTGTATCCTCCTGTCTACTCTCCGTCTACCTTCGCCCATAGATCAACCATCTGTCTTCAGCCTGCCCTTGCTGTGCATGCCCACTGCAGGAAACAGGATGCAGGATGGGTTGCTCCAATCTGGCTGATTATTTATCTTAGCTAACAAGCATGCACTAACTTTGTCTGCAGCTATAAAGTTTTAAAGAGATAAATCACTTTTTTGCTGCATTGGTATTGCTTTTCATAGAACTACAGAATTTTATATGTACCGAGCAAGCCATAATTCAGTAGCATTAATTGAAAAAAGAAAGTCTAAAGCCCCACTATTGACACCTAGAGACTGTGATGCTTCTCATCCACCACAATACTGTTGGACAGAACAAACATGCTATTTACCTATTCCTAGAGCCTTGACAAGTAGTGGGGTTAAAAATGAAATGTTTGTCTGGACTGGACTTTAGGTCACATGGTTAGTAAAGTTAACAGGAGGTGTGAATGTGCTCAACTTCATGGCAATCTAATCAGTATTTGTCCACATACACTGATCTAGACCAGTGTTGGACAGACAGACAGATGTCTCGATTATAAGGCCATGCTGCTATTGGGGAAAAAGATCAAATAAAAGAGAGACAAAAAAAATCAGTTACCAGAGATGCTAATGATGGTTTCAACCATTTTGCAAGCATAGTTTTGGGGACATTTATTTATTTCTGTTGTCTTAAGAAAAAAAAAAAAAAAGATTTAAATAACTGGCAAGCTGATGGAGGATTATGACTTGTTGATGTCCAGACTCAGCTCCACTGGAACAAAATGGACAGTTGATCATGTTGCTAGCAATGTGAACACTTAGATAAGGAGCCCTTCACACACAGTGTTGGCATGTACAGGGCATGGACACAATTTTAACATCTATAAACTATACTTCAATTCAGTCCAGTGCAACTGCCCCCTTTGTGAAAATCAGGATGTTCAGTTTTCATTAATGGAGATACTGAGGTGTTGATTCAACTCTGTGGTAATTGTGGAGATTGTAGTTTGACGCACCATATATCTTCCCACCTGACATGAAGGCTACCACTAACTAAAAAGTCTTAAAGTTACCTTAGAGTTTAATCAAATTGTTACCTCTTTGACAGTCTTAACAAAAGCTGACCATGTAAGTTTCTCAAAGGTCAGATTTATTGCAGAGCTGTTGTGATGGATTACAGCAGGGTTGTAGAGGTGTTTCTTTTGTGTGTCCACCCCCTATACCTACATGCAACGTGCACTGTACACATGAAAAGTCGTAAACATCATCATACTAATGTCTGCTCTATGTGTATCAATCATTGCCCTGAAAGTCTTTCAGGAAGAACTTTTTCTTTATATTCCTTCTTCTCTCTTCTTTGGGTCCTTTCATTTTCCCTTGCTCCATTATTCCTTTGTATTTTTTGCTTGTTACTGTGAATGCAGAATAAGATGAAGCAAAGAAGTCATCATCTCAGCCAAAAACCTTGAGGTGCCACCAGTCACATATTTTACAGCATATAATCTGATATTTTTATGTACAAAGTCTTAGAAGCATTCCAAACAAAGTGTGCTGGAAGTTGGGGCAGAGCTGGCACGTTAACGGTCTGGATGAGGAAGAGCTGGGAGGAGGGCTTAGGGTTGGGCTTAGGGCTTATAGAAGAGGACGGACACATAGTTCCTCCTGAACTAGGAAGCGGAGCTGAGTGTAGAACCCGTCCTTTGGTAGAACAGACACCCTTTAGAGAGCAGTAAGAAAGGTTAGAGGAATAAGCAGAGGGAAGATGGCTGTAGAGGGCCTTGAACAGGTTACGGTATGAAAGGGAAGAGTCTGTTTCTCCAAGAGGAGATCAGTTGAGCTGATCCTCGTATTGTTTCCGGAAACAGTCACCAGCAGGGAAGAACTCCCAGCAGCGCTCCTGGTACATTTTCCATACATAAGACTCCTTTAAGACAAACAGATGGGAGGAGGTAGGTAGGGCATATATTCCATATGATTTATTGAGAGTCTATTTGACTCATCTACATTGTGCACTACCTAGCAACAGCAGTGTAAAGCTTCAAACACTGAGCCACTAAAGGCATTAGTATGCTTCAAACAAACTTGGTCATATGACCACATCTGAGGACAAAAGTGTTTCTACTTGTTCTCAATGGCAGGTTGAACAGCCTGCCATCATATTGAGGGGTGAGATGTGAGGAATCATACAAGTAGGGATAATGGTGCAAACTCCTGCAGCAGTCTCTTCTCAAAGACACTCACTTATTGAACTTGAAAGGTGATGAAGTAGTTGTGAGAAGAATGAAAAAAGATGTGTCAAGAGAGAGTTCAAACCCTGCCCACCTTCACATGTCCACACACCGTTTGCCAATCACTGCACAAAGTGGGTGCTGACTGTTGGTGTGTCAGATTGTCTGTTTGGGGTTTCAGGTGTTGTTAGAAGACCCAAGCACTTTCTTTGAAGCATACTAAGGCTTAAACAATGCAAGTTGAAAATAAAAGTTTGAAGCAGAGCTGTACTAACCACATCACAATATCACAGTAATGTATTTACATATATATTTACTGCAAAGAGAAATGAGCTGGTTTACCTGGCCTGTGTGCTCTGTTTCATCTTTGTTGATGAGATACATCACAAAGAATCTGAAACACACATACATACACATTTTTGAAAAATATGTATCCACTGGCAATATTATCACACATACACCCACATGCAAAAACACATGCCAGTAGTGTCAAATGTTAAATAAGATTTTGACCTTTACTATTTCTGAGTTGCACTATCAAGACAGAGCTCAAAGGTCTAAAACTGGTGGTGTCCTAGGCTTTTCCCATCATTTGGGCAAAACAAGAATAACACAAACTATAGATTTGTGCTACATTATCGCCATAAAACTAATAATAAATCTAGTACTAACTAAATAACACTGAACTAAAGGAAAACTAGACCTGAAATAATCACCGTTTGACCTTGAATCCTGTTTCTTAAATGTGGAGGATAGGGGAATATGTGACAAATTCCCACTGATTTCTGTGTTTTTACAAATCTGCATTCACTGAGTGCAAAGAACCTCAAACAGCCACTAGTGTTTGTGTGTCACTCCTCAAAAAACTCCCAGTTGTTATAAATCGGAAGCAAGGACCAACGAGAGCCCTGCACTTGTTGAGTTTTCCATTGAGGTGTACTGTATAACACTGATATAATATCTATATGATCCTCTGTACCTGCTCATAATTGCAAAGAATCCTTATATATTATAAAACACTGGTCGGCACCATGCTAGATGTACAAGTACATACATTAATACAAACACATAGAAACTCTCGATTCACTCACAGGTAGTTGGCTAAGTTGTGCTCCTGTAGCGTGTGCGTTTCAAAGCCATGTGGCACTGTGTCAAAGTAGTCGTTGCCTATTCCACAGATAAAACATTTGGTCTGGAAGAGAAACATGTAAGTGTTAAGCGTCATCAATGTTAAATTGCAACCTGCATCTGGATGTCATGCAAATGTATGAACATGTAAATATCCTCATGTGGTGTGACAGGTAATTTGAAGATTTGAGCTGTCCTATTGGGTGCTGTAACAAAAGTAGTTCCATACATTTTGATATTATACCTCAAATCAAATCAAATCAAATCAAACTTTATTTATATAGCACTTTTCATACATGTTAAAATGAAACACAAAGTGCTTTACAACAGTTAAAAACATTATAAAGAAAAACTTAAAAACAGATAAAACCCATCCCTCCTACCCGTGTGTACATATGCACACCCACGACTACACCCACACACAGTTACAGGAAGAAAAATACATAAGATAATAAATAAAGTAGATTAAATAGGATAAAATACTACAGAATATAAAACAGCAAAATAAAAGGCATCAACATAAGACAAATGATAAGAACCTAAGAGAATTTAAAGGTCAGGTAAAAGCCTAATTAAAAAGGTGTGTTTTTAACCTTCTTTTAAAAATATCAACAGTCTCTGAAAACCTGAGGCTCTCCGGCAGGCTGTTCCACAGGTGTGGAGCATAGTGGCTAAATGCCACCTCACCATGGGTTTTAGTTCTGGCTTTTGGTATGGATAAAAGGCTGGCACTAGAGGACCTCAGGGTCCGAGAGGGTTGATACAGTAAAAGCAGGTCAGATAAGTAAGAGGGCGCAAGACCGCTAAGACATTTAAAAACTAGTAAAAGAACCTTAAAATCGATCCTGAAGTGGACAGGGAGCCAATGCAGCGACTGTAAAACAGGTGTAATGTCTGGTCTTCATCAGCACACGTACGGCTGAGTTTTGAAGTATTTGGTTTGAAATACTCTTTTTAGGAAGACCAGAGAGCAGGGCATTACAGTAATCTAAATGACAGGTAATAAAAGCATGCATTAGCACCTCTGTGCTGGCCTGAGAGAGAAACGGGAGTTTGATATATTATATATATTTTTGATATGTGGGATAAAAGTCAGCTCAGAGTCAAAAATCACGCCCAGGTTTTTTATAAATTGTGTTGGTTTAAAATCTTGTAATTTTGGTAAAAGTTTCTCAGTCTGGCCTTCAGGACCTATAACTAAAACCCCTGTTTTGTCCTGGTTGAGCTGTAGGAAATTCCCTGTCATCCATAACTTGATATCTAAAATGCTGTTAAAAAGGGTATCTATTGGCCCTGTGTCATCAGGAGACACGGCAATGTACAACTGTGTATCAGCTATGTACCTGTCACTCATGTGCTGTACAATACTGCATTGTTTGAAGTAGTAAAGAGTGTGTGTGTGTGTGTGTGTGTGTGTGTGTGTGTGTGTGTGTGTGTGTGTGTGTGTGTGTGCGTGTGTGTGTCTGTCTTTTCACCTCCATGTCTTCTTTCACTTGTTCCTGCTGATCCCTCAACTCTCCAAAAGCATCGATGATCAAGCCTAGAATGTTCAGACCAGAGACGGTGTAGCAATTAAAGCCCTGGCCCACAATCTTTCACTATTCAAGTCAACACGGTTTGAGGTAGAAAGAAACTGGACTACAACCACCTGAAAACAGCAAGTCATTTGTTTTATCCAATTTACCTTTGAAAGAGGGTGCCTCTGTAGCTCTGTATGCAGATGACCTGCTACTTTATGTTACAAACCCAGCAGTTATTATGATAGTTTAATTTTGAGATGATTTTTGCGGTTATAAGCTGAATCTTCAGAAAGTGGAAAGTCCATCCATCCATCCATTTTCTATGCCGCTTATCCTTTTCGGGGTCACGGGGGGGCCGGAGCCTATCTCGGCTGTCAACGGGCAAGAGGCGGGGTACACCCTGGACCGGTCGCCAGTCGATCGCAGGGCACATACACACAATCATTCACACTCACACTCACACCTAGGGGCAATTTAGAGTCACCAATCAACCTAATGAGCATGTTTTTGGTCTGTGGGAGGAAGCCGGAGTACCCGGAGAGAACCCACGCATGCACGGGAAGAACATGCAAACTTCACACAGAAAGGCCCGACCCAGGAATCAAACCTGCGACCTTCTTGCTATGAGGCACGCGCACTACCTGCTGCACCACCGTGCAGCCCAAAGTGGAAAGTTTTACCATTAATATAATTCTTTCACAGCTCCAACAGTCAAACTTGACTTTCCATATAAGCCAATCTGTGTTGTTGTCCATATTGTTTACTTACAACTTGTTTGTTGTCCCCGGAATGGCTTAATGCACATCTGTTAAGTCATATAAAGATCCATAGCATATGAAGTGTACTTAATGTTGATGTGTCCTACATGTATGCAATTTAACAAGTAACCTGTGTACATGCTTTGATTTGGTCTTTATTTTTCACATCCCTAATCTATCATTTCATTTTTGTTATGTTAATACATTTTTTTACACATTTTTTAAAATCTCCTTTAAAGTCTCCAAGAAATGATTAGCTATGTAATGTCCCCATAAGTTTTGTATACATGACTGTGTGTGTGTGTGTGTGTGTGTGTGTGTGTGTGTGTGTGTGTGTGTGTGTGTGTGTGTGTGTGTGTGTGTGTGTGTGTGTGTGTGCGTGTGTGTGTGTGTGTGTGTGTGTGTGTGTGTGTGTGTGTGTGCGCATGTATTTTGGATTTCTCACCCTGGATGATGGCCAGGAGGATTACAATGACAAAGAAGAAGAAGGTGATGTCAAAGATGATGCGATAGATCTCATACTCATCACCCGCTGGGTCCTCAATCTGGTCACCAATCCCTCCACCTGCTCTCACACCGACATACATGTGGAACATGTAGCACTGGGAGACAGGATGAGAGACACAGGGGGGGGACCAGTTTACAGCACCTTCACTCAAATTTTCCAATAAAACATGTTAATGTTTTTTTGTTAATTTGCACCAAATTACAGTAACAGTTAAAAATGCAGGTCAGGTGGACAAACCTGATAAAATTTTCTAATAGCTCTTTGTCTGTGCAGCCTTTTAAAAGCATTAATCTGAAGAATCTTGTGACGTTAAAAGGTCAAAAATAAATCACACCCTAATTCCAAAGTAGTTGGGACACAAATAAGACCGGATGTGATCATTTGCTAATCCCTTTTGACTTACACTCAATTGAAAACAGTACAAAGACAATATATTTAATGTTTTACCTCATCAATTTCAGAATTTTTTTGTAAATTTATGCTGATTCTACATGGGCTCAGGAACACTTCATAAAAACAGTGTCAGTTAAGACTGCATTCTGTGTTTATGTAAGTTGTAAACAGTGTCCCAACTTTTTGGAATTTGGGGTTATACCTGAACTAATCTGCTATGAATGGACTTAAATGTTTTTAATGTGCCAGGTTTCATTCATACAATTTATGTCCCAGTCCAATTAATATTAAAACTGAAAATGCTTCTGTGAGTGTTTCATTTGTAGTATGACCATCATAAATCGAGCACCAAAGCACAAAACAGATAACCACCAAAATCCTTTTCCAGAGGGAAAAGGAGCCAGTGTGCTAGTGAGCGTAGTCTAATGTTTGTGGCTAAGTGACAAACTCTTAAATAGACATGTCATGTATAAAGAAGGAACAACATGCAGCGTACTGAGCAGAAGGAGGGAAAGGGAAGAAAACAGGGCTAGGTGAGGAACAAGTGAACTGAAAAGGAGAGATCTGTTCAGATCCTCTCCTCCTTCTGTCAGTGTTATTGTAAGGGATTTATTCACATTAAGGGAGGAGAGGAAAGAGCAAAACCCCCCCTGGGGCAGTGGCCCTTCATCAGTCTATCCCTCCATCCCACTAAGCCCCTGTCACCTTTCTGTATACCAGGCAGAACTGCCACCCAGCCCCTTAATAGGAAACAGAAGAGCTCTATGGAATGCTATGGGTGGTTGACTATAGGGGATTAAAGTGTGTGTGTGTATCCTGAAATTTCCGGGTGACAGAAGGCCCTCTTCCACCCCCAGAAAACACACACCATAGAGCCCTTATATAGTATTTCTTTCAGATGGCTTGGCAGCAGCGAACAGCCTCATCACAGCTGTAATTCATTCTGTCTTTTCCTGTTTCCCTCCTCCATCACTGAAAAGATATTCATATATATTTGAGTTACATGACACATGGTTACACTTCCTACGTTATTGTAGCTGTTAGGCTAAACTGCATTACAACCTTGTGTGAATGTAAAGGATTACACCAAAATGTTTAAAAAGCATAATAAACCTACTATCACTGTATCATGAAGTGAGATTAGTGGGTTAGCAGCTATCTTTGGCAAAGATCCAGTATCACATTCACTTTCACAGAGCAGGTTCACCTTTAATCACGATAAATCACAAGGGTAGCTTGTGTTTCCAGTTTCCAGATCCCATTACCCCAGATCATCATTGTTAGGCTTCATGAAGTCAGATACTGTTCCCAAAAAGAGCCTTAAGTTGAACTTGAACCATGATAAACACCCCAGGTTGGTAGATAAAATTAATCTTCCTTAATGTCACGTGAGCTATTGCTATTCCTAAAAAGCTAACAGATGCCTTGAAGAGAAACTAACAAGAAAAGTCTGTGTAATCTTTCAGAAGCTCAGCTGAACCTCAGAAAAAGCCTGAGGGTGAACACTGTCAGACTAAAAGCTCTGACCCATGACTCCCTGTCCATACATGGTGTTGTTTCCTCTTTACTGACAGTCTCCACAGGGTACTTCCTACTTTAAATGAGACAGGCTTTACGGACATTATCAGCCAGAACAGCAATGAGCCACTGCCCAAAAACTCAACAGCAGCTAAGAGGTAGCAACTTGAACCATGGTCTTAATATTTAACAACACTCAACCATGCAGATGATACAGTTTAGCTTCAGATTATTTCCTTGAAAAGTCACCAGAAACTATCAGTCTCAGTGCCCAGTCTGGCTTTTGGTCCACAGTGCTTTACCTCCAATACTCCTGGCTGTCATTAGTGTTGCCTACACATCCATTCATATAACAGAACTATTGCCCTGGTACATACATCTAACTGCTACTCGCCATTTGAAACACAGCATCAAGCAACCCACCCATCATTCATATGTTATTCATTTGAAGCTCATTCATTAAATGTTAGCTAACCTCATCCTCTCTGTCTCTTACATGTTGTATCAGGTATTTGTGCCTGTCCACATGTACCCAAGTCCACTGTATTTGCCATTATAGTAAAAGACAATATGGTCAGCTGCACTATATCACCTAAAAGCAATACACTTCTAATACTCACCGTCAACATGTCGTCACACTTCATGTCTGGCAGTTCTCCATCTTCACCCTTGTTGTAGAACTTCCTGAAGAAGTTGAAGGCAACTACTGTGTAGAGGTACACCACCACTGCCAACAGGCCAACAGTTAACACCAGCTGAAACGCAGGAGAAAAGAAAAGGCAGTACAAGAGAGTCTGGGTACAGAGAAAACATCAGCTTGAGGATAGGTGTGCTGGAATATGTATGCAGTTGTTTTATGCTGGCTATACTGTAGCTGAGTACGGAACTGTTTACCTGTTTGCCATTGTGTGTGACTGAGGACAAAATGGTACGCAGTGTCTTGAAGCCCATGGCGATGTCAAGCAGATGTGCAGCAAAGAAGAAGTTGTTATAGTGACCCAGGATGGACATGGTCATATACCAGGCCAGATACAGGAAGGACTGTAGGGAGGGAGCGAGAGAATGAGAGGTAAGTCATGATAGTGACTATTACATGTAGTATATGATAATAATGTTCAGTTTGTGGCTACATTTACATGGGTTTTCCACATTGGTGCAGGTTAGTCTATCAGCTCATTAAAAACTGGAAATGAACCCAGAATTAGACATCAACTGGACCAAAATGTCTCATAAATCACAAACAATGAGACCACAGATATTTATGAGCTGGAAATTCTGTAGTGAATCCACATGATGGAGCCAGACATGAATGGTGAGGGATTTTGTGCTAGTGCAAACTTACATTGTCTGTGAATACAACCCCTAGCTTCCAGATCTGGTACTTGACATCAATGGAGTTCAGCCTGGTGACAGAGAGAGGGAGAGAAGGGTCTGATACCTGCAGTGCCCATTTTATTGCAAGTATGTACAGATCAGCCAGTAGGGAATTATTCATGAGTCAAAGAAAAAAAGGTTCTGTTCTAAGACTACAATTGGTATTCTGCCTATCAATATTGTAACGGGGGGGTACACTGATTTGGAAGAAGAAAACCAAAGTTGACCAGAGAAACAGAAAATGAGTATCATTTTGTTTTTCCAGCCCTTTGGAAACTTTTGTTTAATGACATCAATGATTCAAGATGCTGGATACATTATTGCCACAACAATACAAACAATACATCCAGCTTAATGTGTACTGAAAACAAAAATAACCAAACCACTGAGGGAAGAAAGAGAGGGAGAGAATACTCACACAGCAGCCAGTGAGCTGTCTCTCCTGGGCTTTCTCTTTTTGTGAGCATCGCTGAAGTCCAGAGCAGCCTTGTCCATTCCCAGCAGCTCACTGATGCGGTCATGACCGTAGAACTCTCCGTATTTATCCATCACCTGAGGAAGAGCAGGACTTCATGAAGGAACAGTCGAACAACATCTTCATAACAGATTCTTAAAAAAATGCTTTTTTCAATCAGACACATACAGGGAGCTGCAGTATAACCGGAATTGATGGCTGCCAGTGCAAGAGCTATGTTTTACTATAGCCACCTGGAGCAACAGAGTCACTTAGCAGGAAGTTTAGCCTGATTTATCTTTAATCTAACTCTGCCCTAAGGACAGGAGAAATGTGACTCTGGTCTTGGTTGATAAGGATGTTCACTGCAATACCTAAGAGTCTCTTGAACGGTCTGCACAGATTTATCAGGGCTACCTGGAATATGATGACAGTGTTTTTTAAGCTAGTAGTCACTGAGTCAATTCACCAAAGGGGAGAGATTTATGGGTTCACTGCATAGGAAAAAAGAAAGGCTCACATGAAATCTATAAATAGCCACATACAACCCTGATTCCAAAAAAGCCGGGATGAGATAGTATCGTGATTGGGTATGAAAGGGACATCCTAGAAAGGCTCAATCACTCACAAGCCGAGATGGGGCAAGGTTCACTACTGTGAAACACAACTGTATAAAGGATATGACTACACTGGCTCAGGAACACTTTGTAAAACCGTTGCCAGCAAACACGGTTTGTATGCTAATGTTTCTGTGTCTGTTGTTGTCATCAGTAGATCCTTTATGAATACAGCCCCGGATGTACAAAAACATACCTTCCTCTTCACAAACTTATCCCAGTAGTTGTTGGGGAAAGATCTGAAAATCAGAGGACAAAAGGCTCATGAATCACATCATCTATGAAAGTGTATTATTACCGAAAAAAGCAAGGTAGGTCTGACCAAACTACAGCCTCATGTTCTTCTGGTTTTACACTCACCTACCTGTCATGAGTGCTTTCTTTTCAAAAGATGCTGCAGCATATATGACAGAAACTACAAGCTCATATAAAGTACATACACACTCTTACACACACAGGGTGTACTCACTGTGTATTGATCACCAGTCTGTCCCATTGGCCTTTGATGTCATCCTCAGACGGTTGTTCTGTGATGTAAAGGCCATCAAATTCCAGTTTCCTGGCCACCTCCTTCTCACGCTTAAAGATCACCAGTGGCACCTACATAACACACACACACACACACACACACACACACACACATACACACCCACCCACCCACCCACCCACCCCCACACACACACACACACACACACACACACACACACACACACACACACACACACACACACACTATGGAGTTATATTTCATTTCAGGGAATTCAAATCCTTGGATTGGTTCTATTTGACAATATCTCTGAACAATGTCAATTTCTAAAAATATTAAGATTAAATGACAGACTGTAATAATAAATGATTTGTTGTTTGATTGTTACAGGCTTTTAATGACAAATAACGTCTACAGATTCCAATATCTTTTAAATAGTTCAGCTATAGATCAGTAGTAACTATCCTGCCTTAAGACAGTAGTATCCGATGATGCAGAAGAAGGAGATGACAGTATGCAGGATGGCCAGGATCCGTAACATGGGCTCCATGTATCCACTGCTCTCCTCCAGAACAAAACGGACTGTGACGGGCTTCAGGGGCTCCCCAGCCTCAACCATTACCTCCTCCTTTGTCTCCATTGCTTCACCTGCCAGTGGATCCCACTGAATGCTGCTGTCTGGTTGGCTGCTGGGGTACACTACTTCTCTTTCCTCAACCACAGATGATGATGTAGAAACCTGGTAGGGACAATGTATTAGTCCTTTAAATACAGGAATCAAGCTAGATCTGTAAGAATAAAAGAAAACATGACCAGTTGTTGTCACTCTGATAACAAATTCATGGGAAGGAAATCATATAAGCAACATGGACAATCCTATACTTTAGCCTTCAATAACATATTGAACCTTTATAAAGCTTGGCAAGGGTTTAGATTGTCACAAAAGGGTTCATTCTCCAAACCTTATACAAGTAGGGAAAACAATAAGATGAAAATTTGACTAATGTAAAGTTATCAAATGCACTTGACCACAGCAAAGTTCATTGCAATGCATTTTTAGGCCACTTGGAGGCAGCGGGGCAAGCTGTAAACACATTATTGGCATATTATCTCAAAAAAACTGGTCTCTACACATTCAGCAGATAGAGAACAACACTCGCACTCACGTGGAGTCATTTCTCTCTTCATCTAAAGAATCCAATATTTACTCAATATTCACATTTGTCTGTCTGCTGTTTGGTCCCTCACAGACAGTGTGCAGTTTTTAGAGTCAGTCTTTATCTTTTTTCTCAGCTGCTGTGGGAAACAACATTGATGAGAGTGGTGAGACTGAACCAAAATAATAATGCTAAGGGCTGTCAACCAAACCAATGAGCTGAAAGAAAGAGCTGAGGGGAACTGCAGAGTTGGGTGATAATTATCTGTGAGTCTGTGGGTCACCATGAGGAACAATGTTCATATTTAATTTTGTCATTGGACCCAGTCTTAACAGAAAAAGATTTATTAATGCTTTAAAAATGTGAATCATATTTTCTTGTCCCTATAATAAATTTGCAATCTTTGCTTCAAGGCCTTTTCATACTGATGGCGTCATTGTGGCAGGTTTTATCAGGTACGTCCGCTAGAAAAACTTGCAGCATGTACTTACAGCATTAGGCTATTTTCATGTTCTACCTTGCAAACATTGAGACAGAGAAAAAAACAGTGCTGCATGCTAACCTTCGAGATTTGTACATTCATACCTTAAAGGAGAATAAACCAGGGTTAAATTTCATTTTCTACCTTTATCCTGTAGCAGCACACACAGCCTACAGCAATGTCTTACTGCAGTGCTTGTTGGTCTAAATATGCTATTGTTGGTCTCTCATGTGGTAGCTACAAGAAAAGAAGGTCTGTGAAAAATGAACATTTCTGTGTCTTACCAAAACCACTCATACATGACAGTAACATCACTTGTGAACAACTACCTTATAGAATAGGAGGATGAAGTTGATTGCAAAGGCAACAAACAACGCCAGCATCCTCATATTGTAGAAGTTCCTCGCAAAGTAGTTCTGCAGGGGAGAAAGACAGAGAAGCTACTGATGCGTTTCAGGATGCGACAGGCAGAGCGGTTGATGTCAGACTTCCAAACAAGCTTTTAAATCAACTGTTTCAAAATTGTGCTGTTCACATCATCACTCATGTCATCACTTGAAAATATCAACCTAATTTCCAGTGATGGTTGCTTGCTTTCATTTGGATAACTGCATTATATCAGAACCCTCCACCTCACTTCTACTGTCCACAATGTCTGTGACCAGCATTTGTTGAAACTTTGTGAAAATGTTCACAGGAGGATGGAAAACACTGAGTTGACACAGAGTTGACCAGCACCGTAGAAACAAAAGGACAGAAAGAATTCCTCTACCAGTAGTTTCCTCTGGTAGGCTAGGATTTTCTTCAAGAAGGCAGACTCCTGCAGATCAGGTTCATCAGACTTCGAGGTGTGATGCCTTCTCACTTTTGGCTTCATCTTCTCATTCTTCTGTTGTTTGTCTTGTTTCTCAACATGTCCACTCCTGAAATCACAAAACAGCTCACACTCTCACACAGCTGACAATAAAATATTGCTTCACTGTGGCTTCATTTATTTCACTGTATTTTCAGATTTTGCTGGCCTAACTGAATGGTCTGGCAGCTGTTACACACTCTGATGTTATAACACCAAGCTGCTAATCAAAGGCGCTGCATTATGTAGTAAATATGTAAACATACTCAGATGTTTTCTCAGGTTCACACTGTGTCTCTGCTGTTGCTTCTTTCTCATCTGAAGAGGACGATTTCGACTGAAACAGAAAACACTTTCAGACAAACAAGCCAGTGTGTGGGTAAGGGTGTGTTTCATGAAAATGCAGTTTTCTGCAGAGTTAGAATCATTTTGATAATTTGACAGGTCATTTCTGTATCTCTTTTATCTCTGTGCTCTTGGACTTGGAAGCTGAAAAAACAAGATGTCACATACTCCCATGCACCAATCAGGATTTAGCAACTTTTGAATGACTTGTTTAATGACTGTCAGTCAAATCTGATTAAACCACACACACACTTATTCCCAAAGAAGCGGATGAGGTTGATCATTGCTTTATTCACGTAGTAATGAGTGTTTGTCAATGTCAGTCTGTTGGTCAGTCTCATCTGACAAAGAAAGAAAGAAAGAAAGAAAGAAAGAAAGAAAGAAAGAAAGAAAGAAAGAAAGAAAGAAAGAAAATATTAATAAGGAAAAAAAAAAAAAAACAATAATCATGAACTCACCTGATGCCTCTGTCTAAGCTCAGGTGGGGGTGCTGTGGGTGGTGTTGGGGAAGGTACCGGGGTGTTAAGCAGTTCAGTCAGGCTGGCATTGGGGTTATGTGGGGTGATTTTGTACTGCCCCCCCTCTCTTCTTAAGTCTAGGCCAAAAATGTCTGACAGCAGCTCAGTCTCACTGGTGTTGACTGCTAGGTCAGCCAAGTCTTCCTTTGGGGAGCTGCGGTCAGAGGGTCTCTTCTCCCTGTCCTCCCCTTCGCCCCTCACTTCGTCCTGGGTGGGATCAGGCATGTTGGCCAGCAGCTCTGACACCTGAGGATGGAGGCAGTTTATGTGTTTAGGAACAATTCTCACTGTAGATAGACTGCTCTATTGTTTTAGAATTATGCAAAAGACAAAAACCTTTATGGTCTTGGCCCCCTCCACCAGATTGCCCCCCATGAAGGTGTTGTAGAAGATTCGGCAAAATCCTCGGGCCACACTGAATGCCACATGGAGGAGGCCAAGCAACACCGACCAGTAGAAGGACACGAGGGTGGTCACCATGTCCTTCACTGTCATGTTCTTTATCCTCTTCATCTGCTTCTTCAAACTCTTCATGGACAGCACCTGAAAAGAGTAATAACAAAAACTGTTCAATGCCCACATTTACACATTGTCATGTAACCGTATCAAACAGCATCAACAGTCATGTTTCATTACCACCCAACACCTGTCTGATTATCTGCTCAAAGTCAAATATTCTTTTAAAACACTCCAAAACACAGCCACCCACTGTCTTGAATGTCAGCTGTGTTTGGTGCTTTGTGTGCTCTCACCTTGATGAGCAGCATGACATTGTATCGCAGAGCTAACAGTGCCATGCGGACAGTGGTAACAGAGAAGAAGCCCATCTCAGGGTTCTCCTCGTCTGGCTTTTCCCGCTCACTCTCCTCTTTGACTGCTGATCTCTCACCAGCATCAGACATCTGAGCTGCCAGCTGCATTTCAAAGATGGTGTCCTCGCAGAAATTCACAAACAGTTCCATCTTCTCCTTCTCCCCTCCTTCGTTCACCACATCAAAGATGAACTGACGCTTGGATTCTTTGACCTGGGTAGAAGGTAAATAAGTGAACACAAGGAGCTGGGAGGATATTTGGGAATTTGTTGTCACTACTGAACACTTTAAACAAATCAAGTAGCATCTCTTTGAAGTGACACATTTTATGCTCACTGTGTTCCTATGTTTTTTGTTCATAAGCTGTACCTGAGGTTTCTCCCACTGTGTTCGACTGGACTCGCTTATCTCAAAGTAGACCCTCTCAATGCGCTTGGCACTGCCCATGATCTCGATCCGGCCCAGGTAGGGTTGGAAGTAGTTGAGGACGCTCTCTGCCAGCTCCAGGAAGGTCTGCAGCCGGGTGTCATGAGGCATGTGCTCCGACAGGTTGGTCAGCAAAACCGCCACATTGAAGCCAATGTCCTTTAGAAACACAGTTCAGTTTGAAGTGTTTTTTTTTTCTTTTTTTTTCTTTTGAATACAACTTTCCTTTTTTTGGCATGTTCCCCACTATATAGCTTGAGAGCCTCTAAAATCCTGTCATAGATGAGGTCCCCAAAGAATGAATTCTCAAGATATTAGTTAGGTCTATTTTCCTGGGGTAGATCTGAACCCAATTTTTATTGACAGTAAGTACATCTGACAAGTGAAAGCACACACAGATGTCATATATACAGCAAGGTTTTTATTACTCTAAATTACTGTCAGACACATGATATTAGAGAAGTTTTTAAACATTTTGGTGACAGCACACCCTCATACTGTACCGACTGAATAGGTTGATTGCCAAAGACTCCCAAAACAACATATAAGGTCGTTAGTACCAGTGATAGGTGTATTGGACCTCCATCATCACATAGTTAAGGCTGTGAAATGGTCTCAGTTTGTAAAAGTTTAGGCACCAAATTTGCTTGGTTAGGATGAATGTAAGACAACTGGATCTGCTTGTAGAAACCTGAAGACATTTCACATCCCATCCAAGGGGCTTTTTCAGGTCTGACTGGTGGGGAGTCCAAGGCATTTTTGTGGGGTTGTTATCAAGATCATTGATACCACCTGTGTCATTAGTACTCCTGACTGTGTAACAGCAGTTGTTCATCATTGGATTCACCTGAGGCCAAGTGGAAACAATAATTGTTGGACACATGAGGCCAATTGTGAATAGTTGTTAAATCTCCTGGGAAGGGATAAAAGGACAGCATTGTAGGTGGGGGATAAGTGGTGTCGTAGACTTGCTCCTTTGTTGAGGGATGTGTTTGTTTAATGGTTGCTTAGTTTCCCCGATATACAAGTATGTGCATTCTTCACTGCATTGGACTGCATACACTAGATTGCTTTTCTTGTGTTTGGGTGTGCAATCTTTTGGATAGAACTGTCTTACCCTACATTTTCACGTAGCAAGGTATTTTGGAAAATGGATATTTTAGCCCCTCCGTTTTTAAAAATAACATTGTGCACACAACATCGTTTTCAAAAATGTAGTCGTTTACATGAACCCAGATAAATACGCCGTCGAGCGCATCATAACTATGCCAAACCTATGGACGCGAGTGTAAACATAGGTTGCTCACTTGAGGCCACAATGCCGTTTAACCCAGTTTACACGCCGACAAATAGCCGGCATTTTCAGAAATCTCCACTTTGACCAGAGTTTTTAAAAATGATCGTTTTCCATGAAAGCTACTCCGTTTGCGTGTAAACAAGAGGCCAAACCACATGAAAAAATATGCGTTTTCCCTAAGTGTAAACGGGGTCTTAGTGTGTTGCTGGGTTTGAAAAACACAGGGAAGAGGAGACAATGACATTTGCTGAGAACTAATCCTGAGTTTCTCAGACACTCCAGACAAGTATGGAATGAAGATGTTGTTTCGATTGTTCCTCTTTTCTTCACCACCTGCAGTGTTGATGTTCTTCCTGGATCATGTGACTGTTATCATAGGAGTTGAGGTTCAAAACTCTCCCTTCTACTTTTTCCATGTGGAGGTTAGCCAGAATGTAAGAAACTGGTCAGTCCATGGCACAGTCATGCTTTTCTCTGTAAAAGCTCACATTGTAATAGAAATAGGTGGTGTTCAGACAGAGGTCCAGCAGTTAAGTACTTGGTTTAAGCACCAAAAGTACCTGGTTAGGGAAAAGATCGTGGTTTGGGTTAAAAACATTACTATTACATACATTGCATAAGTTAAATTTGTTGCATAAGTTAGATTAAGTCAATGTTGGGTTTTGGTTTGGCAATGATCACAAACAGCGGTCTCCCAGCTGAAAGTCATGCTTGTTTCACCCATCCAACCAGCCCACCTCCTTCATACTCCTGGAGTAGGAGTTGCCTGGAGTCAAATGAGCAAAAAGTTGCTACAGTATAATATAAACTACAGTATGTTGTTTTCTCTTTTCCATTTCCTTTTCCAATTAGTGTGACCCCAGTCGAGCTTAGAAGCTAATTAAAAATGCTCTCCCTTGCTCTCCCTCTCTAACCCAACCGGTCGAGGCAAATGGCCGCCCACCCAAAGCTTGCTCATGAGGGAATCTTTGGGTCTCTGCAGATAAAAGAGCTTGGTCTGTACCAGCTCTGTATGGAAAGTGTCCTGAGACAACTTTTGTTGTGATTTGGCGCTATACAAATAAAATTGAATTAAAATTTAATTGAATTGAAAAAAACGAGCCACTTCTTATCCCACCTTACTCTATGTAAAGTAAGTCGGGTCATTTATATGATCCACAAACAAATAAAACAAAGGCATAAATGTCTAGAAGAATACAAAGATTTGCACCAAATTACAAATTCTACTCTATTGACAAAGATATGAACATCTTTATCCAGTAAAAGGCAGAAGAAAAAAAGGAAAAGAGGACACATAAATAGAATTTACAAGAGAGCTCTCCTACTAAATCCCCTATGAGATGTTAAAACAATTTTCTAAAATTAGATTAGAATTATAGATTAATCATTCTGTAGGGTTTGCATTTAAGGCCCGTGTTAGATTTTTTAAAGATCTGTAAACATCAAAGCATTTACCTTGGCTGGCTCATGAAAGCGCTCCACAAATTCTTCATAGTCCAGGAGTTCATTCTCATCAGTCTCAGCACAGGAGAGCAGGAACTCTGTCTCAGACTGGGTGTAATGTTTGTGGCTTTCCATGGCCTTGTGGAAGTCTCTCTTGGAGATGACACCTGTGGGTAAATGTTGATAAATCAGCAGCAGCTCTCTTCTTGCCACTCAGGAAATCATTTTACTTTAAAATGAATCTGATGCTTCCCCAAATGACAAACATGATGACAGGAAATGTGTTTTTAGAGTCTTGCCTTTTCCATCAGGGTCATACTCCTTGAAAGTGTCTGAGGAGGTCAGATCTTTTAGTTTGAGGAACATGTCAAAGAACTTGAGGATCATCTCCACATTGTTGGAGGACTCCACCAACATGTCGACCATCTGCTTCCCAATGGTACCATTCACCACATTACCTGTCAAACAAGACAACACATTTAAAGTATAGGAATTGTCTTGAAGCCACAACACAACAAGACATATTTTAACCATCCACAGGAGGCAAAGCCTTAATCAAATTATTTGCAGTGCTTGACCCTGTTCTCAAAGCTCACTGTGGGATGTTTCAAAAATTCAGCCCCACCAACTATCTTTTGTTATTTCTATTACGACTTCAGTCACTGTTCATTTTGTTGAAAATTACTCATATCCTCAAGTATATGTACATGCATCAATAACACTTCCAGTGAGTAACTGTATATTACCTTTAATACATACATCTATTTCCTTTACTTAATACATCCAAATTATTCACTAAAGCCAGTGGCTATCATAAAAAGGGCAGACACTTAAATTAGCCTACAACCGTTATTCCACAAAAAAGTTGAGACGCTATGTAAAACTTAATAAAAACAGAATGCAATGATTTGCAAATACTTTCAACCAATTAAATTGAATACAGTTAAAAGACAAGATTTTTGATCTTGAAACTGATAAACTTGTATTGAATTTGACATGTTCCAAAAAAGTCGGAACAGGGCCATGTTCATCAGTGTGTTACATCACATTTTCCTTTACAAACACTCAGTAATGGTTTGAGTTTTGAAAGTGAAATTCATTCTTGCTTGATATAAAACTCAACCACACTTTGCAAATATTGGCAGCCTCTAAGATTGATGATTAAACTGTGATTAAACTATTGTCAATAAACAGTGCAAACACCCTGGTCGCAACCTTGTGAACTTGTGTTTCTGTCACTCTTATCATGTCTTTCAGTCAACCATGCCTGCTTGGCCCGATTGGTGGAGTCACGTGGGGAGCACCTGGGAAATGGCAGTATCTTAGACACGCTCTAACCCACGCTTACAGATGAGACTGGATGAGGCTGAAAGCTGCATTGCTAATGTGGAGGATAGCTCCGCCATGCATGGCTAATGAAAACAAATGGTTAACACAATGAGTGGAGCTGCCATGGAACAGAGTTGAAGACCAGGAAAATAGAAGCAGACGGAAAAATATCAGGCTGATTGGACTGAAAGAAAGCAAGGAAGCAGGAAGCACAATGAGTGATTACATCAAGAAGATACTGTGATGGCTTAGGACTAGATGGGGATGAGTTTGAGATCGAGAGAAGCCACAGAAGCAGGGGCCGTGACCCGATGATAACCAGCCACCACGTTTGATACTGGTGAAATTTCTACATTACACAGCACAGCAAGAAAGTTCTTGCAGCAGCAAAGAAGGAGAGGGGATTGAGGTGGGAGGACTGCACTCTTTCTATCTACGAAGATATGACGAAGGAGCGCTCCGACCAGAGGAGACGGTTCTCCCCCATCATGAAAACACTGTGGCAGCATCAGGTGTAGCACACATTAGCACACCCAGCTAACCATGGAAGGGGAAGAGATGGAGCTTCACTGACCCGAAGAGAGCCGAGGATTTTGTTCGAGAGGATATCCAAACTACTAACTGACTGTTTGACATGCAAACTATGGAGAGTAGAACTTTATTTTGAAAATACGACAGGAGTAGGGATCTACAGATGCTGCCACAACCGGACGGTTGGTGAAGTGGGCAAAGGTAGCCGTTCATAGGACTCACACGGACCGAAATCAGACTAAGCCAGAGAGGCTTATTACACTGTCATGTTCGTTTTAAAGGCGGTGGTTTTTGAGTTATTGTTAATTTTGATTGCTGATTTAAAATGTTCTGTTTCAAGATGCAGGTTTAGTTTTTCTTTTCATTGTTATTATGGAAGGAAAATGGCATTGGCGTGTTATATTGAGCTGGTAAAGGGTATAGCATCAGTTAAGGATGCAAGAAGTTAAGTTATACAGTAATAATAATGAGTAGTAAATATGTTAACATAGCATTGTGGAATATTAATGGTTGCAGTACTCCAGTTAAGAGGAGAAAAATGCTTACATATCTGAAATCTAAAAGTATAGATGTGGCATTTATTCAGGAAACACATTTTAGAAATGAAGAGGAAGCTCTAAAAATGAAAAGTGACTGGGTTGGGAAGATTTTCATAATTCAGTATCTAGCAAGATCTGTGGAGTTATCATTCTTGTCAACAGGAAACTTAATTTTTTTCTGTTGAAGCAATTTAAAGATACTGATGGACGTATTATAAGTGTAGAGGCCCTTATTAATGGAGTCAAAGTTGTATTGTGTAATATTTATGCCCCAAACAAAGAGAACCCAACCTTTTTCCACAAGGTCACTGAAATGCTGGGAAATATGGATGGTCAAATCATTTTAGGGGGAGATTTCAATCAGATACTGGACATTCGCCTAGATCACAGTAAAACCGGGATGGGTCTAACCCCTACGGCTAGAACTGCAATACATAATTTACAGGAGCAGTTGGGTTTAATAGATATTTGGAGACTAACTAATCCAAAGGAAAGGGAATATACTTTCTACTTCCATTCCTATAAAACTTACACGGGAATAGATTTTTTTCTGATTTCTCCCTCAGTTGACCTAGTTACAGATTGTAACATAGGAGTTACTGCAATAACAGATCATGCATTGATCGAATTACAACTGGATCTGCAAGTTGATAAAAACAAGGTTGGGAGAGGGAGAAACAACACTAGTTTATTACAAGATGAACATTTTGCTGCAAAACTTGGGGATGATATTAGATCATTTTTGGATTTAAATATAGGAACTACAGAAAGATTAGCTACAGTCTGGGACACACTTAAAGCATTTGTTAGAGGAAAGTTTATATCTTACAGCTCATGGAAAAAAAAAGGAAAGTAAAGAGACAGCACAATTACTGGAAAGGAAAATAATTAAACTGGAGAAAGATTTAGCAGAACGATAATGAGGAAGAGAAATTTAGAAGAATTTGTCAATTAAAATTTGAGCTGCACAGAATTATATAATAAAAAGACACTCATACTCGTACTCATTATTTAGGCTTAAAACTAATTTTTATGAAAATGGTGAAAAGACAGGGAGGCTACTAGCAAGGCAGCTTAAACGGCAGGATGCAGATAACACTATTACAGCAATTAGAGAAAAGGATAAATTAATTACATCATCCAAAGGGATCAATACAGTTTTTAAAAAATTTTATGAAAATTTGTATACATCTATGAATACAACTAGTGATGAAGACTTGAATTCTTTCTTCCAGAAGGTAAAGTTACCACACCTTTCCCAAGAGAAAAAAGATAGGTTGGATGTTCCTATAACAGAAGCTGAAGTAAGAATTACCATCATGTGTATGAAAGCTGGGAGGTCACCTGGTGTAGATGGCTTTCTAGCCGAATACTATAAAAAATATGTAGATATTCTCTGTCCGGTACGTACGGAAGTTCTTCGTGAAGCATTTCAGTATGGCTCACTCCCAGAAAGCTTTAATGAAGCCATTATAACACTAATACCAAAAAAGACAAAGATTTAACTGACCCAGCTAATTATAGACCCATTAGCTTTATTAATGTTGACTGTAAAATACTGTCTAAAACATTAGCACTGAGGCTGGATAAAGTTTTACCAACAATTATACACAAAGATCAGGTGGGATTTATAAAAAAAAAAGATCATCAAACGATAACATGAGAAGACTTTTACATTTAATGTGGATGAATAGAACAAACTCACATCCTGTAACAGCCATATCTCTGGATGCTCAAAAGGCTTTTGATAGAGTTGAATGGGCTTTTTTATTTGCAACTCTATCAAGATTTGGGTTTGGGGATCGTTTTTGTAGGTAAATAGAAGTTCTGTATACAAGTCCCAAGGCTGCAGTATTTACTAATGGGATGATACCTCAGTTCTTTAATATATCCAGATCAACTCGTCAGGGATGTAGTCTCAGTCCACTTTTATTTACAGTATTTCTTGAACCCTTAGCTACTATGATAAGAGAGGAGGTAAAAATTCAGGGAGTTACTGGAGGAGGAAGGGAGCATAAATTATTCCTTTATGCCGATGATATTTTGGTATTGAGTCAAGACCCAGCTAACTCTGTATCAGCGCTGCTGGAGGTTATTGAAACATATTCTAAAGTATCAGGTTACTGCATTAACTGGCACAAATCTGAAGCTCTGCCAGTGTCTCAAACTTGTTCCAAGAACTTATTGTCTGCCTTAAAATTTAAATGCTTTAAGTAGGTATTAAACAAAATTAAAATTAATTTGGATAATTGGAGTAAACTACATTTGACATTATGGGGAAAAGTGAATACCTGGTGGTTGTTCTGCAAATTAATTATTTAGTTGGAATACCTTTATGCATTCAACAAGAACTATTACAAAGATATAGCAAGATGATTATTATAAAATTATAAAATTATTTTCTTTGGGATGGAAGAAGACCTAGAATTCATATAGACAAATCATATCAGCCAAAGAAGGAAGGGGGCCTATCCTTGCCAAACATACAGTATTATAGCACTTCTTTTGAGATGGCAAAGCAAATACAAATACTGATCTGGATTGGATCTTGATTGAACAAGAGCTTACCTTTCTTTTTAAACCTACTGAAATCCTTGCTCAAACAATAAAACAGGAGAAAAATAATATGATGAATCCTATTCTAATACATTCAAAAACAGCGAGGCAAGAAGTACATAAAAACTGTAAGATTTCCCATAATACTCAAACACATGCATCGATATGGCACAATCCAAAAATAAAAATAGGTAAACAGACGGCTCTATGGTTAAGAAAGGGTATTAGAATATTAGATGATTTTTTTGAAGAAGGCAATTTCCTTTCTTATAACAGATTAAGGGAAAAACGTAATTTAGATGGGCAAGGCCATTTTTGGAAATATTTACAGATTAGAGACTGCATTTAAAAAAAAGTTTCCTTTGATCAAGATAAAAATTTAATAGAAAGCTACATACAACTACCACCAATGTTTCACAGAGCATCTAAGTGGTATGAGATATGTCCCTGGGACTATTAGTGACTGTAGAACTCTTAGGAAGATCTGGGAAAAAGGCTTGTGTTGGATGAAAAAGTATTGGGGGGGGATTCTTTCCAACACTGAGAAGTACATTAGAGAAGCTAGAGGCAAATGTATTCAGTACAAAATAATTCACAGATATTATTATACACCAACCAGACTCAATAAAATGGGTCTAATTAAAGATGACCTGCATTGGAAATGTAGAAAAGAACGCGGCACATACATGCATGCACTATGGGAATGTCCCAGGGTCTTTGCCCTGTGGGAAAATGTTCTGAATTATATTGGTAAATGGTTAGGATGTTAACTTCCCATATCATCGAGATTATGTCTTCTTGGAGAGAAAACCATGGTGCCGCTTTTAAATAAATCACAATTTGGAATATTAAAAACAGGCCTAGTGACTTGTCCTCGGGTGATTCTGAGATGTTGGAAGGAACCTCAAACTCCTACATTGAATTCATGCACGCTCCAAATGATGGAAACAGCTGCATGTGAGAAGATGCTGGCGAGAATGAATGGGAGAAATGATATGATCTGTGAGCAGTGGGATGATTTTAGCCAATATATGTCTGGAGGAAACAACCTGACCAGGCAAAGAGACTGATGATGCATTATACTACACTAGTAGTACTTACTACTCAGGACTATGACTCAATAATCACCTCCTCTAAGTTAATATGTGTCAATGTCTGTTATAACCTGCCTGTTTATTGGTTTTATTTTATTATTATTGTTCTGTATTGTTTATTTGTCTTTTTTCTGGATAATATGTTAAAATCCAATAAAATTTCAATTATTTAAAAAAAAAAAAAAAACATGCCTGCTTTAGTATTTACTACAGGTGTTGTCATGAGTGCAAACCTACCCTCCAGCATAGACAGCAGCATGACCACCATATCTTTCTGTAGATCCATCAGTTCCTTCAGTAACTCAATCTGACTGGAGTCCTGAGGTGAAACAAGAAAAAAAAGATAAGTTAAGAATTTTGCCAGCCATCTATATGTTGGTTAATGATTTCAGAAGGATCCATGGCAGAAAGGTTTCTTTCGTTGGTAGTTTTTTGTCTTAAACTAACAATATCTGATGTTAATGTGAAGGAATTGGGGGCCTCAATGAAAACATGGTTGCTATAAATATGAGGAAACATTGTAAAAATCTGCACATTCAAAATTTAAATTTATACACTAAAGGCAAAATATACCTGGAGTTGAATGTATAATAAAGAATATTATGATATATTTTTCCCCTCACTTTAGGTGAGAAAGAAAACAGCAGGTCCAGGTGGAGGAGTCTAGTTCTTCCTCATAAGCGATGGTGAAAGGACTGTGAGATTGGCTGGCTGTTTAAAGGTATTGGCCGCAGCGAGCAGAACCCTCAGTCCATTCTTTGTTCTAGCCTTTTCCTATGGTCAGAATGAAATTTCAGATACAAGTGGCCAAGATAAGGCTTCTTCATAAGGTGGCTAGTCTCACCAGTTGAGGTGGCAAGAATGTGTGTTTGCCGCTTCTCATTGGAGGCATTTGAGTGAATGAGTGGCTTTTTAAAAAGGTGACCAGTCATGAGAAAACCAGCAATAAGTCTCCCAGGGGGCATTTTGAGTTATTTACAGTTATTTAAAGTGTAGTTTCTAAGCTTTCCAACAATGTCTAACACATGGAAATCTGAAAATATTTGAAGAAGATGTGGCCATTTGAATGTAGGCACTCCTCAAACTAGTTTTTTGAGAAATCCAGCCTGAAAGATTCTTATCCAGGTAACACAGTGCTGCATCTCATTTACATAAGTCCAACCCCCTAACCATTGTTCAAACTACTGTGTAATTTGAACAATGGTTATCAAATGGAAATGGAAATTCTTTTGTTACAAAAAGCCCCTGAATAAAAATGAAAAACAAGAAAGGTAATATACTTAAGAGTTAGAAGGAGCAAATGTAGATACTTATTTCTAATATTAAATAAAATAAAATAAATTCTGTCACTCAATTCTGTCACTCTAAATTCTGTGCACTGCAGTGGGATGGATCAGTCTGTTGCTGAATGAGCTGAATGAGTCAAGTCAAATCAAGTCAACTTTATTGTCAATGCTGCTATATGTACAGGACGTTAACCGGCCGGCACTTGATGATCATAAACCACGAGGGGTGAACAGTGTCTACAAATCACCACAGCGTCTTGACACCAAGCATCCCTGATGTAAACACAAACCCCGCCGTCGTGGGTCTAACCTCCTTCAATGAGTGCTCTGTCTGCTCGGTATCATGTTAGCTGCTCCAGCTGGATGGCGGAGTCCGGTATGCTGTTATTGAACCATGTTTCCGTAAAAACGAAAACACAGCACTCTGTCTCGGTCTGCTTGGTTGATCTCAGATTTTATTATAACATTATAATATAACATTTTGGGCACTTTTTCTTTACATTAGATAGCTGACAGTGGAAATGTGACGGGGAATATGGGGACCCCACACCCAGCAATTTAAACTCACCTGAGACAATTTCATCTGCATATGAGCAAAGACATGCAGGAAACCAACCACAGCGTCCCACAGTCGACTATGGGCCAAACTCTGCTGGTTGCCAGTACATGGACCCTACAAGATCATCAATAAAAAAAAAACAGTCAGAGAACAACCAACAATTTCTTTTACTCATCATATCTACACTGAAATATGTATTTGCTACTGTTACAACCCATAGATATTGTAGAATGTCAGTGTCATCGTGCATTTCCCTCTATAGCAGAAATTATTTCTTTCAGATTACTGATTTCTTGTCATACCCAAAAACAGACAATCATGTCCTTTTCTCATCTGCCAAATGAATTATCAGAAGTATGGAATCTCTCTGCATTACTTCATTTTAGTGTGTGAACAAAGCAACAGTTCACTGAAGAAAAAAAGGACGGTTAAGTATAACTATTGACTCATAATGACTACTAAAATTTTCTATTATTTAAGCCTTTTCATTAGTTTTGAGAACACTCTGAGAACAACAGGTGTCAGTTCATCCTGGCAGCAGTGTCTTCTCATACCTGGATGTACTCTGTGAGTGTGTTGAAAACCTGCTTGGCCACATTTATTGCCTTGGAAAAATTCCTTTGGCCCTGCTCATCAATAACATCTTTTCCAGAATAATACCAGTAGAAATCACTGATAGACTCCTGGAGGACAGTGAAGAAGGAGGTCAGGGGGGAGCAGGGGAGGGGTAGTCAGGGGAAGAGAAGAAAAAACAAGAATGAAACAGATTAATTAAGACAGAATAGAATTAAGGAAACCATTTTAAACAGTCAGTTATATTATTGTTACTAGTAGAAGTAGTAGTAGTATCAGCAACAGGATTAGATAGAGGATATTACTACATGGGCCTCTGTATTTTCTTTCTGCCATTGGGACATTACAGCTATACAGACAGAACACAAACAGTTCAACTATTTTCTATACCATGTCTTTTGGCAATAAAATTGACACCACAAACTAAAAAAGAATTTCCTTTATGACACTAAAAGATAAAAGTGTTTGTTGTGTTGCTAAAGTTCACACTGAATTGAAAATGTCCCTTAAAATTTCACTTAACTGAATGGAAGTTACATATTTTTAAGTCAAGACTGTATGAGGACTGTATGACCCTGTGAAGTTTTTTCAAATTTTAGTTAAAACAGGAAAATAAGTCCCTTATGAACCAGCAGAAGTGGCCTGAAGGAGCTAACCTGTACTCTGAGGAGGTAGTCAACAGTCGAGATGATGATGTTGACGGTTGTATTGTTTCCTGTTTGTGTCCTCAAATAGTTCTGGAAGTCTGAAAAGAATACCACAAAATATTGCAATATATTGTAAAATGTGTTCAAATGAATAAATACAATAGTGGTAACATTTTAGTAAAACATTCCGACATGTTTGCGATGCCTTGGATCAGAATGAACTCGATACAGAGGAAATATTGTAATCTTTAGAAGGGGTCATAAGTGACGTCTGCATTAATCAGTGGGTTGATTAAGAGATGTAAAAATGTGGCCTTTCAGGTGACATTGACATATTGGTTGAAGAAAACACAAATCTAACAATTTTTTTCAGTCTGCAATGACACATTCGTTGTGAGCAAATAGCATTAAAATAATGATGTAAGCTCAACAATTTCAGTAACTGGGGGGCTTCGTTTGGTAGCCAGTAAAAGGTTCTGGCATTCTCTTCAAACAAAGCAGTAAATGTGGTAGAACCGCATAATAAAAGACAAATACAACATGACCTAAAAACAGTCTTAGTAGGTCATTTGTTATTTTAATCAAAATGTAGACGCTCAGCAGTTCAAATCAGTACAGTAAGTACCAGAGAAATTGCTCACACACCTGAGTTGTGTCCTTCACAGAGCAGCTGCAGGAAGCGGAAAAGGTCACAGGTGAACTCATCATCCTGCATGACCTTCTCACCTGGCCAGAGAGAAGAAACACACACCCACACACATACATGCACACACACACACACAAACACACACATACACAGACAGACGCACATGCAGACACACATATGCACAAGCACATACATGGGTATGCACAAACATACACACAAGAACACGGGCATGTGCAAACATACACATGAATGCACACACACATTCATATATACAGACACACATACACATAAAGAAAGTCAGAGAACAGAGGAGACAAAAGCAGACAACATATAGGAAAGGGATGTACAGACAAGATGGAGAGTGAAGAAGTGTTAAAAAGAGATGGTGCTAGTGTGAGGAAATCCCCTGTGTTTTCTTTCAGTCAGTGAAAGGTGTATAGTCATAATACACCATTCTTACCTAACACAAACACACCAACACACACACATTCTTGGATGAGCAGTGGGCAGCCACAGCACTTGGTGGTAGACTGAAGTGGATTGGTTTTTAAACTGCAGCATTTTACAGTCAGGACTGGATTTAAACTCTGGTCATGTTTTCTCTAGATTTGCTTCATTTGAAGTAACAAGTGTTGGTTGCTGCTTGCCATTGTAGATTCTGCATAGATTACAAATACACGGAGGACAGCTTCTCTGACTGCGCTAAAATGCTGCTTTGAACCACAGAATGCAAAAAGAAAAGAGGGTCAGAGAAAGGAAGATGAGACACTGCACAATAACTTCTACAATAACATCAACAGAATACATCAATATAATATGACAACAAACTGAACTGGGCTGAGGGAGGAAATTCTGTAGGTCTGAAACAAGACTGAAAGTGCAGTTTTCTTTTTCAGTGCAAGTAATTTAGTGTCAGTACAACATTTCCTGACTGTATGTGTAGATCAGTCCGACCAGGATATCAGAGGTTTAGTTTGACTTATGCCACAATGGAAATCAAAAATGGATCTGACTAACAGAAAATATCAGCACCAAATTGTTATAATAAACTCTGTTACTTTGTAGTAACAGTTTAAAACTGATCAATAATCAATATATAATAACTGCTCAAAAGCCTAAAAATAATACAAGCATTTAAAGCAGTGGCACTTAAAGTGGTGCAGCAATTAGTACCACTAACTCAATGCACAAACATTCTGGGGTCAATCCAGCACCAGTCCAGGGTGTACCTTCCTTCTCACGCAATGAGTGCTGGCTTCCAGCCACCCTATGAGGCAGAGATAATGGCTGCATGGTTCATAATGCATCCATCCTTCTACTTTCCATTACCTACTTCGAGGTCACAGACTTTGAGGGGTGCAGAAGGAGTGCATGCCACAGGATTTCCTCCTGGTGAAACCACTTCTTATAGAATCAGGAAATCCCACGTTCAGAGAGTCTTGCTGACTCCTGGTCACTTCTCTGGGAGAAATGCTCCCACTTTAAAACTTTGACTGAAGTGACACTTTAAATTCTACCCTCCAGTGAAGCAGCAGGTTGATTTTGAAAACAAATTCCTATTAAACAGACTATGTCTCATTATCATTAAAAAATGAAAGCTGAAATGACGGGAAAACTACAGGTTTGCTTTGTGGGAGGACTTTTGAAAGCAATGATGCAGACACCCACTTCCTGATTGGGTCTTGTCAGTCAAAAAGTGCCCTTCCGTGATCCGTCATGTGATCCTTTTAGGAAGAAATTAAGAGGTATCAACTTTTATATATGTATGAGCAGCACCTACCAGCAGTTTATTCAACATGGGTACTGAATTACAGATATTGCTGACCTTCTTGTCTTTGCTAGCAGCTGTTGTGCAGTTAAGTTCTGCATTTTATTATGCTTCTAATGCTACATGCACAGGAGGCACATGCATGCTCAATGTACATGAATGGTCATATGATAAGCGTTTTCAGTCTGGATGGAGATTATTTCTGATCAAAGGCTAAAACGCTCACCTGGACGGCCTGCTGATGTTCGTTTTAAAATGTCATTTTAAGATTAACTGAATGGTTACTGAGCAGTCCTGTTATTATCAGTAGCTCCTGGTTTTGAATTAGATTTTTATATTGAACTTAAGCATTGGGTAATTGCAAGAATTCTTAAAATTTCAACCAGAAATTTTGTAAAGCTGGGACAAAATTGCTAGCTCACATAAACAATGTGAGGATTCATTGAATTTGTGTGATTCATGTGATGACAAGTCTTACATTCCTGGATGGACTGATATATGGACTGAGTAAATCTTAAGTCTGAAAAGACTTTATCAACCTCAACCCCTGTTCTACAGTTATTGATGCTATGGCAATAAAACTCACTATTGAATATTTTCGTAAATATGATAAGTTGTCTTAAATCTTAGATGTCACAATGACAGCATATGATCTTTAGAATTGTCTTTAATAATAGTGAGTAATCTGAACCTACTTCTTACCAAAGTAGATATCTCATGTTTCTTTTCAATGAAAATTTGTTTCTAGAATTTCAAAAGTCAGCTACAAATATTATTTGGGATTGGCACTTTCAGGCTTATTCCCAACACAGTGATAAACCAGATGAGGGGAATACATTTTTCACAGTTGGAAAAAATGATGAGAGCATATTAACGCTTCAGTCTTAATATCTCAACAAGTAAATATCATTTCTATAGATTAGGATTATGAAAATAATTAACTAAGGATGTGGTGTACAGTAAAGGCACATAAAATTTCCTCTAGTTCATCAAAACCTCTAAGTAACACTATTCACAATATAGTGCATGACTACAACTACAACCAAATCATGAGTTTAAAATACAATACTGGGGTGAAATTAAGTCAAAAAATGAAATCATAAAAAATGGACAGGTAATTCAAATTAAGTTTGTCACATAAGCAAAACAGTCATGAAGGACAAGTACACTGACTACAGAACACAGCTCAGCCAGTAAACAGAGAGAAGAAGGGAGGAAGGAAGGAAAAAGGATCAGAGTTCACCCCCCTCCACTCAAATCAGCCACTGCAAGGGCCAAAATGCAAAGAGGTGGCATAGACCCAACAGAATGGATGGAAATGTGAGAGATGAGTACAAAGTAAGGCTGCAACTACTGGATACTTCTGTTCTCATTTTATTTATCTATTTATTTTTGCTGCATACGAATCTAAACATTGAATATTTAAAAAATCTTAAATCTAGAATACTGTCCTTAAAAAAAAAAGCAATTAAAAACACAGAATGTCATAATCTTTTTAACACTGTCCTCTGCCCTAATGTAAGATCAGTCATACTATAACAGTTGACTAAAAAACATTTATTATTTTGTCCACCCCATTTATATCAATGACAGTAGACTATAACATCTCTGACACACAGTCCAACAGTTCATCTAATAAACAGGCAACTGGTGAAAAAAAGGTGTATTCATCCTTGTGTATATTGGTTAATTTCATCTAAATTAATCCTGCAGACAAGAGAGGACATTGATATCTCAAAATGTTAAAGCTGGCCACATTTCAGCTATCTTTTGTTCTCCACCAACTCCTGAGAATAAACATCTACTTCTTAAGCTTCTAAATGCTTAAAATCACTATGTTCAGCAGCAGGTTTCTAGCTGTAGCTGTCTGCTGTCCTCTGCTAAGCAGATGAGCAGTGCTGTGGTTTTATCGGAGCTGGCTGCTGCTGCTGGAAACAGTGTTGATGAGAACGCTGAGACCCAAACGGTTAAGCTGCAGAGCATAAAACCGAAACAAAGAGCCGAAAGACGCCAAAATGCTCATAGATCTGACAGGAACTGCAGAGTTTGGGATAATTCTTTGTGCATTTGTCACTATGAATGACCCTTTTCACCTTAAACATACATTAGAACAATATCATATATGTAAGTGCAGCTAATTGAGGGTTTAATCTACAATTTTTTGTTTGATGTATTGATGTATTCATTGCAGCCCTAAAAGAGTGAGTTAGAGAAAGACAGAGATAGTGGCTGAGAACACAGACGAGATTGTACACTTCACAACAGATAACAACCAGCACATTAACCATCTCCATTACTGAGACAAAACAGCCAGCTGACTTTAAGTTGACTACATAACCGAAGAGGGTGGGGGTGGAGGATGATGGTGGGGGTAGCTAAATAGTCATATTAGTGAGATTTAGAATGTGCCAGATACTGTACAAATCCTGAGAGGGAGGCAGATATGGGTTCTGTTTTACATGGCAGGTTGTGACTACAGCTACACTTCTATTACTTCTGCCCGCGCATGTCTGGATTTTTAAAGCTTAACGTCAGTATGGTATATTCCAAAAGAAGTTGTCAGAATAATCATCGTCAGTTTGCTTATTGTGGAAGAGAATGACATGAGACAATTTCCATCAAAATTCAGAAGTGGACAAAGTCTTTAAACATTAAGAAACAACCAACTACAAAACCAACCAGAGAGCGAGTTATAATTGGCCTAACGGAAAAGAAATAAATATAATATTAGAATGGTGAGGGTAAAGCAGAAAAGTAGCTACAAGCACAGAGCAGGTAAGGACGAGGTTTGAAGGTCAACACTCAGGACCTGGACAGACCTGACACAACAACTAACCAACCGTAGTGAGAGAGAGGGAGAGAGAGAGACAGAGAGAGACAGAGAGAGAGAGAGAGAGAGAGAGAGAGAGAGAGAGAGAGAGAGAGAGACCAACCAACACACAAGAAAATGGCAGGAGGCATAATTACCACGCTCATGAGTGATGACTGAGGAAGGGAAGAAAGTGCAGTAAAACAAAATGAGAAAAGGAAAACAGGGGGAAGAAAGAAAGAGAGAAAGAAAGTAAGAAACAAAGAAAGAAACAAAGAAAAAGATTACATATAGGGAAAAGAGCTTTAAAAATTCCGAATTCAGCTGTTTGGTCAACATGGAAAAAAATAATGTGTTGACAGCAAACCTGTACAGCTTATTAAAACTCAGTAAGTGTTGTCTAAAGGAAATTAAAAAATTCAAATAAAATTATAGATATACACCAATGAACCTATTTTATGCTAGAATAGGTGCAGTAATGATTAATACAAATTCAGTAATTTAGTAATTACTGGTTTGGGAAGTGAGTCTTCTTGATTCTGCACATCTACTGCACAATAGAATTCATTTCTGTAAAAAATACCATCCAGTTGGATAAACACCTAATTATGAGCATCATATGTATTTACTTGATATTTAAACAATCGTAATCTACTTGTCATGAATACCAAGAAACAAAGTAGTAATATTAATGCAGGATTGACTGGTACAGAAATGCAATTATGTAGTGACAGTAATTGTGCCAAATTATACATAATTTGGCACAATTACTAATTTCAGTAATAATAATTACTAATTTCACACACATGTGTGTGAAATTAGCTACTAGCAGTTCCTCTTTGAAATTGCTGTTGTTTGCTTCCATGGACAGCAATCACTGGATGACTTTAATACTGAGGAAAACTTAAAAACCTGATGATTCTCAGTCAAGTTCTGGAGTTAAGGAACATCTTTTTCTCTTTGATTTCAAAATGCATGGCTGTTTATTAGGATGGACATCAGAGGATTGAGGTGGAGTGAGGTGAAATGAAAGTCATATATAACAGAATAATTACAGGTGTTTAACTTTGTATTGAACCAGAAACTACTTAAAACAAACTTGTACTTAGTAATTGCTGCACCTATTGTAACATGCTAATAATGTATGCACCAATAATTTGCTATTATTACACAGTAGTTAGTTATTACTGTATTTTTAAATCTAGAACTATAAAATAGCAAAAACAAAGAAGAATGCTACACTGTTGTCTACATGAAAGTAATTGATTTGAATTTTGAAGAGTAACAGTATGCAATCTAAAGGATGATTGAACATTTGTAACAAATGTACAGTATACACACAGAAAATGTAACAGGCAAATCATAAGCACATACATTACAGTTGTACACCAGGAAATCATCCTTGATGACACACGTGAACAACAGGTAATACTTCATTACCACTTGATAAAATTCAACGAAATGCTCAACCAAAGTGATGACAGCATAAAAGGGACAAAGCAAGATAAAGAATGATGGTTTGACAAGGATAAAAAGAATTTTCATGTATTAAAAATAAAAAACAAGATGCAACACTAAAGAGAATTTCTTCTAGTAACTACTTCAATGATCCCTTTCTACAGTATTATGACTGCTGGAGACAAGTACAGGACATGCTAATGTAAATGTCTGAAATCTTTTCATGGGAAACTTTGAGATTTTGAATTGAAGAAGGAAAAAGTCTTTCCTTCAGCGAACTTAAAATCTGCGCGTTAGTTTTCCACTATGAAACCAATGCTTTCAGCAAGCAGGGCCTTCTGGATTTTCGATAGGTAGATTGATTTAAGTGACATTTAAGAATGTTACCTGCACCTGGTGAAGAAAAGCATTTTAACATCAAAATAATCCAGTAAAAAAATATTCATTGATGCTTTCTTCCTACTGCTGTGACCATTCAACAATATAAATCAATGAGCCGTGAACACAGTGAAGCTTACCTGATCCCTCCTCTGTCACCATTCCCAGCCCCTCTGCTTTGTTCTGCCTCTCAAATGCATTTAGATCCAGAACACTGAAATAAAGACAAAGGTATCATGAATCTTTGTTATTTTGTGCTCCCTTCACTGACCTCCCTCCCTCCCACCTGCAACCTTGACCTGTCGCTGAGCACTGTTCTGCTGCACCTTTCATTTTAACAAACAAGACCACCCCATCCACCTCACTGAGATCATGTAGAGTCAGCCTATTCAGTGCAAAATAAATAAAGGTGTTAGTGTATGTGTACTACTAAAACCTCATGATCATACCAGGACTGATGTATCTGTAGGGACTTGACATCGGTTTTGCAAAACGTTCTACCAGCTTGATGACACATAACATCGCGGAGTCATGGATGGTCAAAGATATGAGATACACTAGGCAGTGTTCGACATTCATTACTTTAAGGAATTCTGATGTTGCAAAGCAGAGGTTTTCAAAGTCTCACAATGTGGCCGAACGTGAGCCCTGCCATTGTAAGCCATTACAAAAGTATGCCAAATTAGCTTGAGTATTAGCAGCTCCTGCTTGCAATCTGCAAAAACAGACAGCTATCACTGACTTACTTTGATACTGAAAAAAGCTTAAAAGCATCATGGTGCAGGGGTTGGTTATAAGGATGACCTTTTTTTTCTGTGATATGATGATATGATGGTCATGGATAATGATATCCTCTGATATAAGTCCCACTGAAACTAACAATATGTCTCCTGTCTGTGTGCTCACTTAAGGCTATGAGAATAAGAGGAATCTGGTCTCGGTGTTTTAAATTAAGTTAACTGCCTCCATGAGCTGTGTGTCACAGACACTACTACAATTACGTGTGGGTGAGCGGTCGAACCAGTGGGCCAAACTACAGTTACTTCCTGTTTTGTTTGGAACATAGGTATGCACCTGTCTTTTTCACCTGTGCATCTGTACGCACCCCCTTCAATTCTCCTGCGCCCTCTTTGTTGCCTGTCAGAGCCCATTAACCAACCCAGCTGTGGTGTGAAGACATTGTAGGTGTGTTTGTTTTTTGAGATTGGAGAGTTACCTGCATGACTGCATCAGACCAGCCAGACTCTGAAAAAAGCCCACATCCTTCTTGTCTTTCAGATAATCCAGCATTTTCTGTCAGAGAAAGACCACAAAGGAATGAACTCTCTGACAGGGTCTCAACAAACACAAGGCTCTTCACAGGAACTCTGGACTTGGACTGCATATTTTGTACACATGTGTCCATTCAGTCAAATACTGCAGCCCTGCCTAAACACCTAGCATTACAAAGCTCATAATATTCAATTTTTGTTGACACTGTCAGAAATGCGTATATGAATGAGTGAATACTTTAGGTATCATAAAATGTACAGTAGTACCTAAAGTGGTTACTGAGTGTATAGCCTTTCAAATACAATGTAAACAGTCACATCATGATATCATGATAAAACTGGTCATGTACATGACAGAAAGATCAGTGACTGAACACTGAAATACCTGCTGTACAGTAGAGTTTCCTCCATTGAGAATAGCTATGCCTAGCTTCAGAGTGGAGGCCACCATGGGACCCATCTCACCTGGGGAAAAGGAAGTGTACATGAGTCTTCTGTCTACCATGGTCATTTCAAGTCTCTGTCACAGTCAACACAGAATTGATGCACCTCTACATTTCAATAATTTAGCCCCACTCTCAGGTAGAGAAAACTAATAAATATAGCAATCAATTATATTCTGGACTAAAACTACATAAAAGTTCAAATGTCAGAGGCCAAGTCCTGACGTGATGTTTATAATGAAGGTTTGAACAGCCCGTGCTTTAAATGGACGCTGACTGTGTAAAATTGATCTGAAAAAGCATCATTCACTTGAAGTAATGAGTTGAAAGGTTACAATTGTGTGACTTTCTGAAAGACTTTCCGATATGGAGTGCTGCAAAGTAGAGTAAGCACCTTCTAACTGGTTTTGAAAAACGTTTGCTGTCTTCAGTTGTCATCTACTGTACAAGCATAAACCTGAGCACTGTAAGTGACTAGACAGCACATTCAATCAGCTAGCAGTGTTATAGTATAGTAATAATATATAGTAGTGTCATAGGAGGTGGGAGGCAGTGAAACCTACCTTTGCTGGCGCTGATGGTTTGAAGCACCATCTCAGCAGCTCCACGGTCATGCAGTCGAGCCTGCTGATACAACAGTTTCTGCTTCTCCATCTCTTTCTCCTATTTATGTGAAACAGGAAACATGTCTGACAGGGAGCAGCATTCCACTTAATAGGCATGACCATCATGGGGACTGACAGACAGACAGACAGACAGAGTGACTGATCACCTACTTCAAAACTCTTAACTTCCTCTCCATCCTCATCCTCTTCATCATGGCAACTCTGAGGGAGCAAAGAGTGATAAAAAGTTACATGTGGACAGCAGAGGAACAGCATGTTGAAAAAAGAAAGGAAGAATTAATATTGTCAACATCACCATCACTGTAACTATCACCACTTCTTCATCATCACATCATTCACTTCTAAGTAAAGAAAAGGTTGTAGCACTGGTATTCAGTGACTGGTACCTTAGCCATTATGTCAGCATAGGCCATGTAGAGATTATCCTCATCCAGTTTACTGTAACAGGAAACACACACAGACACACACACACACACACACACACACACACACACACACACACACACACACACACACACACACACACATATTAGAACAATTTAATTGCTTATTTAAGATGCATTAAGCTTTTCTTTTGTGGTTGCAGCATGGACTCATGGTGTCTGGAAGAAAACCGTGAGCAACCTCTCGCTCCAAATGAGCTCCAAAGAAACAGTTAAGAGTGGAGATAAACAAGTAACTGGTGGAGAGAGCTGAACATCTGCCAAGTCAGAGAGATCAAGATACCTTTTGCCTGTAAATGCTGGCTTGATGTTTGACTGGTGACCAGATAGATGGATACTAGATCTCTAAGAAAGCAGCTGTTTGCTAAAATATGAACAAACTTATGTTCAAGCAGAAAACAGCTCATATTTGGTAGAGCCTTGTATTCTTACATACACAGTATCTGTGAGAACCCACCACTTCTCCGTGAGGGCTGTTCTGCTGAACAGCTGAATGAGTTGATGCAGAGGATCAATGTGTTTCACCCCCTCCTCTTCCTCAGATGGCTCCTGTTCACCTGGTTTCTGAAATAAACACATAGTCATAATCACAGGAGACTATGATACACCATTCAAAACTTCTGGCATGGGTCAACATGATTCCACTTATTTTATATTTATATTGACATGAACTTACAGCGAGGTCCTCTATGAGTTTATCTTCAAAGTAGTGTTCCTCTGCCTCAATCCAGGACTTCTCATAGCCCTGCAGGAACAAGTTGACAGCCCGGTGCCTAGTTTGGGAGAGATGCAAGAGGAATAAAAACCTTTTCACTAGCCTTTTTTACACCACACGTGGAATACATACACATGCACACTCTGTAAACCTGGGACATGCGCTGATGTCTGTGGGTGCATAACTTACCTGGGTAGGTTATAGAGAGGTGCCATCCTGAAGCAAGCAACCACTGCTCTCTTCCTCTGTTTTGACAGCAGTTTGTGCCATACAGCCTTCTTACTGCGCTGAGGATGTTCAACCTAAATACACAAACTGGAAGACTCAGTACAGAAGACTTTCAGTTGATGCAGCTCATCGTCTAAAGGCCACATTGCCATTTTTGCAGGCATTTTAATAATGGTCAAAACTACCAGCTGTTCTAAGAGGAGAGTGCAGGCAAGCGCAAATATACAGTGCCTCAACCCAGATATGATGATACCCCCCCCCCCCCCCCCCCCCCCCCCCACACACACACACACACACACACACACCTGGTCAAGGTGAAAGAGGACATGAGCAATGTCCAGGACTCTCTCCACAGTCTTCTCTGGGTCCGAGGTGTCCTCACAGTGGTTTGGGAGGTCTCTGTACAGAGCCATCTGCCAACGAATAGCTGGGTCCTCCAGCTGTACAAGACACAAGATACAGTCGCAAACCCATGATGGACATGTTTATGAAAAGGAACACATCAATTATATGTTTGGATTTGAGCTAGATTGTGAATAAAATGTTGGAGCTGTTATCATTCAGATTGTCCACTACAAAAACTACTTTGCTTCTGTAAATATAAATACATGACCTCAGATATAACCTCTAAACATAGCTGCAGTATGTTGACTCTGATAAGCTCAAAGTATTCTTACCTTTCCTTGTAAATGGAGATTGTTCCTAATAATCTCTCGAACTTCATCCTCCGTGTCTTTCTGTTCAGAGAGCAAATGCACAGTCCATTGTGAGAGCAATGGTAAGCATCAAATAACAGGTCATAAATGACATATAAATCAACTGTACTGATATTGTAAGCAAGAAATAGTATGCAGTAATTTGGCTGTCATGTTATATCATCACAAGGCAAAGACAAATGTACCTATATTGCACAAATCATGTTCTGGTGTTTGATTATGATTGGTTCACTATTGTAAAATACTCTATAAACACACACCTGTGACCATATTACATTGGCATTACTACACCAAACAAACAGTTTCGAAATGTCAGATTTTGTTGTAATGAAGATAAAAAGAAAGGAGACCTGCTGAAAATATTAAGAGAGAAACTGAAGAGCTGGAAAAGTTAAGGAACAAAGCTGGGACTGTTAAACAGACTGTAGTACATTCGCTGATTTCAGACCTGTTGAGAAAGATCTGGCTGTTGATTTTAAAACAATTATCAAAATGGAGCTAAGCTGTCCGTCTGATTTACAACACTGTGAAAAATAGGAAAGGTGAAGCCTATGGTTCACTAACTGGCACCCAAACTACAAGAGAAGATCCTGGAGCAATATCTTTGCTTCTGGCACCACACAATTAAATGCAAATACCCCTCTACCAGCAAGAAGGAGTGCTCACATAAATGGACACTGCTTCAACAAATGCACAATTGAAGGGAATATCCAGATAAATGCTAATAATGACCCTGATCTTTAAATACTTCCACTGCACCACATCAATCTGATGCTATTTTTTGTTTTGTTTTGTTTGTTTTGACACTAATTACAATTAAACTATTTGTGATTATGTAGATTTGGTTGTATGATGATATATGGAGAATTTATTGTATACCTATTAGTGTATTTAAAAAAGACAGACTTGGTAGTGTATAAAGGGGTAGGATTAAATAAGTTTACACTTCTTTCTACTCCTTTTCGTGCATGTAAATTGAGAGGTTTAAGTGTTTGTTAATGGAATTTCATTGTCTATTTTGCTGTTGTAATTAATTGTGTTTTTAAACTACCTTCTGTTTTATTTTACATGTCAAAATAAAGACATCAATCAGTCAATCAATCAATCAATCAATCAATCAATCAATTGACAACAAACTACAAGACAAGTGTTTTTCCTGCCTGGGTGAAGCGGTTCTTAGCCAGTGTGATGAGCTCTTGTTCTCCTGGGGCACAGATGTTGAGTCCAACAGGTAGCAGGCGCTTCAGAGTGGCAACGATCAGACTCGTCTGCATCGAGTACCGATCTCCCTTTCTCTTCATCTTCTTCCTCTCCTGGTCGGAAACTATTCCCTGAGGCAAAGCCAGAAAACAAGAAATGCACACAAGGATCAATTAAGGTTCATGTTATATTCTTCCTGACGCAATCCTTGATTCCCTCCATACCCCTTATGTCCATACCTTTGACATCTTACACTTGGTGTCAGTGATGAGGAATGACATATTGTTGATTTCATTCTGGACCACAAAGTTCTGCTCTTCTCTCTTGAAGTTCTGCAGATGACAGCATGACACCATTCATCACTCCACGTTCATACTGTTATGCTTTCTGATGCTTAGCATGACTTGTGCCTTGAAAAAAAAAATAGATTTGTAAAGAAAATGTGATGGCTCAGTGATAATTCAGTTCAAGTTAAAAAGACCATGGTGTTTTAATTACATACTGCAAACAGGTGTAGCTTTAATTTGCCTGAGTGGGGTTAAGTTCTGCTCAGCTGCTGGATAAGACCCATGAACAAAGTAATAAGCTATAATATTTCATACCTAAGAAGCACCTTAGCCAGATGGTTAGAGCAGATAGTCACGACTGCTGCTGGTTTGACTGCAGCTGGTGTCCTTAGTTGCATGTCAAATGCCAGCATTGCAACATAATTTTTCATAAGAATATTGGCAATAGTAGTTTTATGGCCAGTAGTATTTTTATAATCTGTACATAAACATAGTACATACATAAACAAAGTTGATTTTGTTTTTTCTTTATTCTGTATCCTCCTTATCTTGACCCTTCTATGCCACTGTTGTGTATGCTGTTTTTGAATTTTAATACGTTGCTGGCTGTAAGGACTTAATTTCCCCACTAGGGATCATCCATCCATCCATCTATTGTTTATACTCGACTATCCCTTTCCGGGGTTGCGGGGGGGCTGGAGCCTATCCCAGCTGTCAACGGGCGAGAGGCAGGGTACACCCTAAACCGGTCGCCAGCCGATCGCAGGGCAACATATACAATACCATTCATGCTCACACTCACACCTAAGGACAATTTTTGAGTCACCAATTAACCTAATGAGCATGTTTTTGGTCTGTGGGAGGAAGCCGGAGTGCCCGGAGAGAACCCACGCATGCACGGGAAGAACATGCAAACTTCACACAGAAAGGCCCCGCCCTAAAGTTTTATCTTATCTTATCCTCAGCTGAGATGGTGAACACTGTACCTGCTAGACATCAGTATGTTAGCATTGTCAGAGCAGCAAGCATGGCTGTAGAGTCTTAGTATTGTTAAAATGCACATGTTAGATTGAATGGTTCAAATTAAAGTAAAGTTTTCTGGGCCCAGGGACAATATGTGATGTGCAGGTCCATTTTTGCCCAGTGGGTCCATGTAGGTGATTCTAAGTGGGATCTGCAGCACAATCAGTCCAATAAGCGGACACATACCAACACATCTTGCACTCACTTGTCTACCTCCCACTATGACATTTTAAATCAGCAGCACATTATTGTGCTTCTTTGCATCCCCCACAGTGTTTTTCTTACATGAGACTTGGCCCAGAAGATGAAAACCTCAGCCACCATGCGGAACAGCTCCTCAGCCTCTGGGTTGGACTCTTTCAGCCACCTGGCTCTGTCAGTATATCAAGGCAGTTTAGTGATAATGGCACTACTTATGGGGTCCTGTGGAGTTTAAGATGTCTTGTAGTGGTTTGGAGCTGTTCAGTGAATGTGTTGTTCATCTTGTGCATGCAGGTGAAACAACACCCAGTCCAGCTAGTGGTGTCACACTACTCTTCTGATCAACAGGTGGTGATAACATGCCATGATAGGCAGCAATGTGCCAACAAAGGCAGCGAAGAAGAAGACTGCAGGCATGTAAACATGGATGTAAACAATATGGGTTTTAATTTACTAGAAAACTGGCCATGCAAATGTTTTGTGAGGAAGAAAACGCACTTGACAATTTTTTATTGGTCAAGGATACAAACAACGTATTCTGGTGAGTAACGCTGAATGTACACATAACTTTTTTTTGTTTGACAGAAAACTCCACAGGGCACCTTTAAGCTTAACAATGTACTCCATGTTGTTGACAATGATTATTAATGTTGATTCCATCATTCTTTCTCCTAAATAAAGCAAGTATGCAGCTTAGTGTTAGTAATACAGAGCTTCTGCAGGACTACATGTCACAGTGTAATTCATGATGTATAAGCAGAGAAGTGTCTGAACCACTCAATTGGAATGCTGTACCTGTTGTAGTCAACAAATCTTATGAGGAGAGGGTAGAAGGCATACAGGTCTCTGACCAGGACAGTGAACTGGTCCATGATGAGAAGCTCCGTCTCTGACATTTCACCCCTCCCCTCTGCCTTACTGTGTTCCTCATCCATCAGCACAACTGCTGCTTTCTATAGGATACAGAAATAGATTACTTTGTATTCATTTGAACACTACATATTGTGATCTTAGTAGTAGTATTATAATCATACATTGAATGCCTTTTGACTATTATAGGACATTAGAATCCATTCTGAAAATATTGGTTCTCTCAGGAAATAAAAGGATATTAGGTACATTTCAGAAAACTGGCGCAGGAAGCTGATATTAGATGTTGGGGGATATTAAACTATGCCACTGTATGTGTGTTATGTTGTCAGATGAAATAAAAATATTTCAATATTACTTTTTTTTTTTGGAAGGAGAACATGTTAGTTTAAAGAGTCTGCGTTACAGTAAAGAAGTCCATAGTTAGAGTATCAGTCCAATGCCTTTCCACAATACTGAGGCTCCTAAACTTACAGTGCACCATACATGTGTGAAGACTGCATGAAAACTCCAGGCCATGGAGCCTTACAATGACTCACATTTATGGATGCGGGGAAGAGGGGTGCCGAGGGAGCACCCCCTAAAGTCAGGCAATATAAATCAATTCATAAAAAAGTGTGATGCAAACTCACAGCACAGAGAGAGAGAGAGAGAGAGAGAGAGAGAGAGAGAGAGAGAATACGGACAGAAGGGTTGACGTGAACTACACTGCAACTGGAGTCTCAGTGACAGTGACAAACAGATCTGCTTTGATCAGCTTGTCTCCGTGAAACATCTGTATCCTCAGTGTGCTGATTTATTATAAACTATGATGAACTGTTTGTGGGGCACATCTCTAGCCCCCTTCCAGCCGCTCCTTGCAGTTCTAATGCATTTGTTCCATTTTGGTGAAGTTGGGGTGGCTGCTTTGACATACACTATGTTGGTGTTCAAGCTTGTTGTCTGTTGTAGTGTAAAACATTCTCAAATTGTTGTAAATTGATGTCAATAACTATTAGCTATAAGTTTTCCTGGCTATTCAAACTAATACAAAAAGCATGAATATTGTGCACCATTTACTACAATGACATTCTATACACTGACCTTCTCTTAGCACCCCCAACTGTGACTGACTTCCAGTGTTCCTGCTTGCATCAACATAGTATTCTTTGCAGTATTGTAAGTTTTCACCTCAGGTTCTTTGAATATGACTGAGCAATATAAGGATTAATAACTCTTTAAAAACACTGCATAACTGCATTACAGTATTCCTCAACCTTGCTTGCACACCTCCGATAGCTGAAGGCTGTATTACATGTTTTGCATATATAGAAGATATTTTATGTGCATGCATAACCTGAGTCCATCTATATTCTGGTGAGCTACATAAGAATCTATAATACATAATAAAATGACCAGACTCACTTTTTTGAGTTTCTCCATCAGAGGTAGGAAGTGGGTCTTGAGCAGCTGGGCTTTCGCCTTGCTGATGATTGGCTGAGAGAAGACTTTGAAGCAGGGACAGATATAGGGTTAAAGGATTTAACATATAGGATTACACATAGGATTACACATATCAAATGAGACATTCCATCACCACCCCTAATAGAAAAAAATGGCTATGAAATAAAAGAGAGATTGATACAAGAGAAAATGCAACACTAGTCATGATCAAAGGAAACAGAAGCCAACTATGTAAAACAAAAACAGCATGTTTCAAGGTTTTCCAACATCGAAATATTGCAATATATATCACAGACTGTCACAGGAATCTAAGCAGCACTGGTCTGGGCAGCTGGTCCTTGCTGAGACTGGGAGCAGCAGTCCGGTGCACTCTCTCCACCTCAAACTCTCCATCCACATCAATGCCAGGACCCTCTAGTAAAATTTTCTTCACACACATTTCCATTGTGTCGTTTGTTCCTTCCATCTTCTTTAATCTTACCACTCTCACATTGTTGTCTTGATTTTCAAGCTCTTTCAAGTGATTCAGTAAAACTTCCACCCTTTTGTAATTGTTGCTTACAATCTGTCTCTCTACCCTCTGTCAGATGAGTCTTCCACTCTAAAGACCAGTTCCTCCATTTTCTCCAATTCTCCTGTATAACAATACACTGTGTTCTTTAACTCAGTGGTTTTTGGTCAAAATGTCCATCACACCTCCCCCTGAAGTGTAGCACTCATTTGGTGATCTCAGATTCACTTTTCCATCATCCTGCATTTGTGATGTTAATTTGGAAATTGAGTCCTCCTCTGTCACACAGGGGTTAGGGTTAGGTTTGGATGAGGGCGGTTAGGGTTAACCCCTAAACCTAACCCTAGTAGACATGCAGCCTGTTGTCTGTCCTCTCTTGGAGGCCTCTGAGGTAGTCATTGTGGTCATAGCAGCTCAGAAGCAGTCTCCATGCAGTTCAAATATTTTTAAGACCACCAACGAATGTTAAGCATATTGGTGGCCAAAAGGAGTTTGTTCAATCTTGCTCAACTTACCCACTTGACTCCCCAGCACAATAAACTCTCCTTTAGCTTCAGTTAGCTTGTTTAGTTTGTCTTCAGTTTGATGCAGTGAATGTGTGTGTCTGTTTTTTTTGTTTTTATATCGTGGTGGGGACACACCAAATCATGGGGACCTCCTGTCACCATGGGGACCTTAATTTGGTCCCCATGGGTCCAGACTGCTTTCTGAGGGTTAAGATTTGGTTTCAGGGTTAGAAATATGTTAGGGTAAGGGTTGGATAGGCATTCAGTTGTGATGGTTCAGGTTAGAGTGAGGCTAAGGAATGCATTATGTCAATGGAGTGTCCTCACAGGGATAGTGATACAAAATTGCAAAATGCAGTTTTAAAGGTCCAGTGTCCAACTAATTATCCCTTATTCACCCTCCCCTGTGGCAGCTATTAAAACATAAAAAATGTGAAAGGCCCTCTTTTCAAGCCAGGATTTGGTTTGTTCATTCTGGGCTATTGTAGAAGCATGGCAGTGCACACAACTTCCATGACTCCGTGGAAGATGCCCTGCTCGCAGTGTATACAAACAAGCAACAAAAACCAAAAACACAGCAATTATGATTTTCAGGTTATTAAACATTAATGTAAACACAACAAGTATTGTATACTTATATATTCTGCCGATAGATTGACTAAATCCTTCACATTCAACCTTTAAGTCAAGTCATGATCACTATTTCTGATGGTAAACATGTGGAAAGACATAAGAGAGAGACACAGAAACATACTGTGACCGTCAGAAACAAGGCATAGAGATGGAAGTTTGAAGACAAACACCCATCTTGTCATGTTTACCTGCTAGTCTTTTCATCCAGGCCCCTTCATCTATTCCCAAGTTGTTGTAGATGATCTTGAGAATATTTCCCAGGAGAGTGTTCATGTGCTCAGAGGTCACGGAGGTGCAGCAGCTGTCAGCTTTATCTGGATTGCTCTCTGGTCCATGTTCCCACCAGTGAGACATGTAGCTGCACAACATTGGCAACACCACCTACAGAAAAAAAGAAAAATATGTAGTTGAGGTGAAGTTATTATGAGATCACCCACTTGCCATACTGACAGGATGCTCTGTGAAGTTTCTCACTGACAGTTTGACAATGAGCCCACACATATATCAGGGTTCAACATAGGCTTAACATCTTTGATTTCCAATCAGCACTGTCTGTGGTGTCGGTGGCACAACACCACTCCAAACTAACTTTGATTACTATTAACGTTACAGTCGGTACAGTTTCTTACATTCCTGTGTTTTAAATTTTGATTTAAAAGCTAAATAGACATACCAGTCATATATTACAAATGCTACAGAAGTAAGGCTGATTTGCATTTTTCCATTAGTAATAAAACCCACCTCCATGACATGGGGCATCTGAGTGTATCTCATGCCAGACTCTGCCAATTCCATGATCTCCTCCAAAGACTTCTCTAAGTTTGGGATCAGAGGACAAACCTCCCCAACCTGCCCTGGAAGACCTAGAGCTGAGAGGTGGAAAAAGAAATGCACTCAAACACCAAAAATACATTGTACAAAAATATTAATGCAACATTTTCATTTTTACTCCAATTATTCATGAGTTTCATGAATTCAAATAAAGGATTTAAGACTTTTTATATGCACATAATAAAAGGCCACTCATCATTAGAACATCTTTCCCATGGACGGTGGCGGGGAATGACCTACTAGAAATTACTCTATATACAGATGAGCTTTCCTGAGATGGTTTCTGACAGTTTGACCTGAAAGTTTTTGGTTTTGCAAACCAGTTGTTGCACCAGCTGTCCGGGTGGCGGGTCTCAGATGATTTTGCAGGTGAAGAAACCAGATGCGGAGGTCCTGGGCTGGCATAGTTAGTTATTTAGTCTTGATAAAACTAGAGTGGCCTTTTTAACATAGATTTGATCACATTTTTGAACAAGATTTCAGAAAAATACACCTTTTGTGTGCATCTGTGCAAAAAGTTTTAAATCTTCTATCTAAACTCGTGAAAATGGGAGCAAAAACAGTAATGTTACATTTATATTTTTGTTCAGTGTTAATATAAACATGAATGTATACATTCATAATTACATTTTTATATATATATTAATGCTGTAAAGTTTGTGTTCCACTCTTACTAGATGTTACTTTTGCTTCACGTTATTTCAACACCTGGTGAGTCATCAGCAACACCTGCACACTGAGCATTTGTGTTTTCCCTTCATTAGAAAGAAAGGTGGGCTAACTAGTGTTAGCTGTATTTCTTTCATGGGTCCAGCTGTGGTTGTGACAAATGAACAGACTATCAAAATTAGCAGAACGAGGTAGTCCTGTAACTTCAGCGCTCACGTATTATTCTGTAATTCAGATCTCAGAGAAACACACCAAGGACCATTTTCAGAGGACAGAATGACCACAGGACTTATATATCCTTATAGATTTTGGTGTAATTCTGTCCCCTTGTGTATATGAAATGAAAGTACATCGAGCAACTGAACACTGAAAATGAAAATCACATTCAGAAGTACCTGCTCTGTCTTTAGCTCCTTTGCTGTTGTAGATGGAGAAACTGTTGAACTTGTTCATGTGATGCTCTAGGAAAGCAACAGGGAAAGCTGCTGAGAAGGCAGCTAAACACTTTCCTAATGCTGGACGCTGTCTGGGGAGAGGAGAGGAGAGAAAAGAACACAGAAGAGAAAGAAGAAGAAGAAGAGAACAACTATTTTCATCATCAATCTCCCATTTAATTTTTTCAAATAACTCAATGAATCAATGTTGAAATTAATGAGCAATATTTCATATTTATCTAAAAACAATAATAATAAAAACAACAAAAATATTTAGGAAGTGCACACTCCTATGAACTGTTAACCAGTTTAAGGACTACTACAAGATGAACCCATACATTTGGCTGATTTTCCACCACAAAAATTCCAAAAAGAAAGAAAATCTGTGATCAGCACAATTTGTATTCAGCTGCACTGAATACAAATATCACGGCAGCTCTGTGTATGGATCTGCTGAAGGACATCAATGAGTGCCTTTTTTACTCATTAACAGTGAATGTGTTTGCCACTTAGATGTTTCACTGATTCTAGAACAATACTGTCAGTTATACTGTACCTTTCTACATAAATGCTTTTGTTTGTTCCCAGAGAGTAGAGGCTGTTGAGGATTCTGTAGCAGGAAACCTGGACATCATCCACTGGAAGACGAGAGGCAAACAAAAAAGAACTTTTGCAGGTAACATTTAAGGAACTACAAAAAGGGTACCGTTTGGATCAGAATGAAACAGGGATGTATTTCACGTTGGAAATCTGACATTATCCCTGAAGGAGAAAACATGTGAAAACATAAACTGTTGAGATTTCACCTCAATAATATGCCATATGACCAACATAAGTCTGTACGCACATATGAGGTCTTCTCCAAACATGTTCTGTCCGATGTGCTCAAAGAGGGATGAGAGGACGGGCAGCAGGGCAAAGGTAGTGTAGTTGATGATCTGAGTGACACCTCGCGGCTGCTCTCTGCTGTGGGTGAACTGACCGAGCTTCAGGTTCTCCTGCGTCTTCTCCAGATCTTCTGCTGCACTGTCAAAGTACGATCGCAGTGCTGCTTTCACTGACTCCAGACCAGTCTTCATCACTGTTCTGATATATGAGGAGAGTTAGGTTTTACATCATTACAAAAGAGAATTATTCCAACTGTTTATTAATAGACAGTGCATGACAACGTGCACAATATCATGTGTTCTGCTTCGCAAAATAATTCAAACGACAAAATATTCTTGAACAAAAGAACAGAAATGAAAAAGACAGGCGAACAGCCAAAATACATTACATCACAGGTGAAATCTCAGAATAAGATGTTCAATAAGATAAGAACAAGATTGTTAGGATCCTGCAGACCTGTCTGTTCCTAGTGTTTCTTTTTCCCTTCTCCCTATTTTATGTGTTGTCTGTCTGTTTTACTTTGTCTAGTTGGGTGTGTCTCTACACCTAGCCAGCTCCGCCTTTTCAGGTGTACACCTGATGCGCATGACCATGATTAAGGCACAGGATAAAAGGGAAGAGCTCTCTCCTACCTGTTGCAGAATTGTCCTGAATCCCTGGTGTTGTCTGTGATTATTCAGCATGAGTACTTCATTTCCCTCTCGTGAGTTGTGCTAATGTTTATATTGTTATGGACTGCCACTGATAATGTGTTACTGTGTTTCAGTTTGTCTGCCTGCCGCGTCAGGGTGTGCCTTGCCTCAGAGGGAAACCCGATCCATCAGAGCTCCCTTTGTTTCTCCAAAAAAAAATTCAAGCAGCAAAAGCTGGACCACAATAAAAATCAAGCCCACCAACTTAGAACAAAAATAATGTAATAAGCAATGGAAAAGATGTATTACTGAGGAGCACCATATTTATGGTCACTAAAAAGTTTCCCTGAAGTAGGAACACTTTCAATGACATAACATGAACTATAATCATTTATTTTCACATCTATGACAAGAATTAAGAATGATGTGTTTGCAGGATTTTAAACAAGAGACTGAATACCTTGAATTACTGTCTGTGCAAATTGCTAATATGGTTGGCATTACCAACAAAGGGGTGCATGATGTTCACAGTTATTTCCTTAACAAGCCTTCTTGACATAGTATTAGCCAACTTTGTTGCCAGAGGCATACAGTGCATTCGGAAAGTATTCACACCCCTTCACTTTCCCCAAATTTTGTTATGTTACAGCCTTTTGTTACAGCCCAATGGATTAAATTCCTTTTTGTCTCATCAATCTACACACAATACCCCATAATGACAAAGTGAAAAAGGTTTTTCAGAAATGTTTGCAAATTTATTAAAAATAAAAAACTGAAATGCACATGTACATAAGTATTCACACCCTTTACTCAGTACTTTGTTGAGGCACCCTTGGCAGCGATTACAGCCTCAAGTCTTCTTGGGTATGACACTACAAGCTTGGCACACCTGTATTCAGGGGCGGAGCTACGGGTGGGCATGGGCGGGCGTACGCCCGCCCAGATTGACAGCTTGCCCGCCCAGTCAGAAATTCAAATAAAAAAAATTAAATAAAACGATTTTCATAGTTATGTCCCATATTATTAAAAACTCACTTGTTTGGGTCTCTGGTGCTGCCACACACATACAAAGTGTGAAACAAGACCGTCTGCGCTTTTTTGAGTGAGATACAGATCTCTGTCAGCACCCTGCCTACAGCTTCCACACCAGCTTCCACACCAGCCGTTTGAATTCGGCGCTCGGTGTCTCTCCACCCAGCGCCACCTTCCCACAGATCCGCTGTTAGGTTATGGAAAGCACGGTGTTATGAATCATGTCCAGGCGTTGTTCTGTTATTGGCTGTAAAGAGGAGCACAAATCGCTCCATCGGCTCTCAGCCGACAGAAGAGCACCGTGGATTGAATTCACTTTTCAAGGCATGGAGGTGCATGCCATGAACTCTTTTTTTTTTTCATTAATAGTTAAGGTGCATAAACTGCGTTCACGTGTTTCCTCTACTCCAGCCATCCACTTCGTTCAAGACAACAAGACGATTTCTATTCCTTCCTTCAAACTCCATTTAAACTGCATGTTTAACAGCCCAGTTTAATAATAATAATAATGATAATAATAATAATCGGGGATTAAGGCCCAAACCCCCTATTAGGTAGGTGCTGAACACTTTCTAGTGTAACACAGTAGTGATGTGTCGGTCGTGTGTTGGTTTGAAGTAAGCGATTGGACCCAGAGAGCGAGCCGCTTTGGGCTTTTTTTTGTTTTGTTTTCGTATTTTTCTCGACTTTTTTTCCGTTGAAGCCGCACGTGATTGGTCAAATACTTGATGTGTGGCGGCTTCAGTGTGTGTGTGCACGCAATAAGGTGTGTGTGCGCGCGCGTCAGCGCTCGCGCACACACACACCTTATCAATTTTGCCAAAGTGGTGATCAGGCCCGCCCAGACTTAATCCACGCCCGCCCATCGGTCACGTTCTGCATCCGCCACTGCCTGTATTTAGATTATTTCTCCCATTCTTCTCTGCAGATCCTCTCAAGCTCTGTCAGGTTAGATGGGGAGTGTCGCTGCAAGGCTATTTTCAGATCTTACCAGAGATGTTCAATCGAATTCAAGTCTGGGTTCTGGCTGGGCCACTAAAGGACATTCACAGACTTGTCCCGAAGCCACTCCTTCATTGTCTTGGCTGTGTGCTTAGGGTCGTTGTCTTGTTAGAAGGTAAACCTTTGCCCCAGTCTATGGTCCTGAGCACTCTGGATCAGGTTTTCATCAAGGATCTCTCTGTACTTTGCTCTGTTCATCTTTCCCTCCATCCTGACTAGTCTCCCAGTTCCTGCCACTGAAAAACATCCCCACAGCTTGATGCTGCCACCACCATGCTTCACGGTAGCCAGGTGATGAGAGGTGCCTGGTTTCCTCCAGACATGATGCTTGGCATTCAGGCCAAAGAGTTCAATGTTGGTTTCATCAGACCAGAGAATCTTGTTTCTCATGGTCTGAGAGTCCTTTAAGTGCCTTTTGGCAAACTCCAAGCGGGCTGCCATGTGCCTTTTACTAAGTAGCGGCTTACATCTGGCCACTCTTCTCTCTACCAAGGCCTGATTGGTGGAGTGCTGCAGAGATGGATGTCCTTTTGGTAGGTTCTCCCATCTCCACAGAAGAATGATGGAGCTGTTATAGTGACCATCAGGTTCTTCTTCACCTTCCTGACCAAGGCCCTTCTCCCTCGATTGCTCAGTGTGCTCAGCTCTAGAAAGAGTCCTGGTGACTCCAAACTTCTTTCATTTACGAATGATGGTGACCATTGTGCTCTTCGGGACAATCAATGCTGCAGAAATTTGTTTGTATCCTTCCCCAGATCTCTGCCTCAATACAATCCTGTTTCTGAGGTCTACAGACAATTCTTTTGACTTCATGGCTTGATTTCTGCTCTGACATGTACTGTCAAAAATGGGACCTTATTCTCCAGTTGCTCCAGAATGCTGCAGCATGTTCTGGAGCAACAAAAACCAGGAAGAGAGATCATATTTCACCAATACTAGCCACTCTGCACTGGCTCCCTGTAAAGTTTAGAATAGAATTTAAAATTCTCCTCCTTACTTACAAAGCCATAAATGGCCAGGCACCTCCTTATCTTAAAGAGCTCATAGTACCTTATTGCCCTACTCGAACACTGCATTCCCAGAATGCAGGTCTACATAAAAATGCAAGTCTCATAAAAGCAGAACAGGAGTCAGAGCATTTAGCTATCAAGCTCCTCTCCTCTCCTCCATCTTCCAGTCTTTGTCCGGGAGGCAGACACTGTCTCTACATTTAAGAGTAGGCTTAAAGCTTTCCTTTTTGATAAAGCTTATAGTTAGGGCTGGCTCAGGCTTGTCCTGGACCAGCCCCTAGTTATGCTGCTATAGGATTAGACTGTCGGGGGACTTCCAAAGATACACCGAGCTCCTCTGTCTTTCTCTCCCTCTCCATCTGCACGCTTTCATGTCCTACCACGGCGTGTTAGTAACTTAGCTCCTTCCCCGGAGTCTCTGTGCTTTGTCGTCTCGCAGGTTCCACAGTGGCTGAATCTGGATTGTGGATTGCAGCTGTGTCTCCTGCCTTGGCCCTGCCTGACATCCACTGCAACTGCTACTGTTATTACATCCATTGTCACTGTTACTGTGACTGCATGTCTGTCTGTCTCTCTCTCTCTCTCTGTCTCTGACTGCATTTCTGTCTGTCTCTCTCTGTCTGTCCCACTCTCTCTCTCCCTCCGGCCGCCCACCCAGAGCCTGGTTCTGCCTGAGGTTTCTGCCTGTTAAAAGGAAGTTTTTCCTCACCACTGTTGCCAAGTGCTTGGGTCTCTGTAGATAAAAGAGCTCGGCCTGTACCAGCTCTGTATGGAAAGTATCCTGAGACAACTTCTGTTGTGATTTGGCGCTATACAAATAAAATTGAATTGAATATAGACAGGTGTGTGCCTTTCCAAATCATGTCCAATCAATTGAATTTATTACAGGTGGACTCCAATCAAGTTGTAAAGACATCTCAAGGATGATCAGTGGAAACAGGATGCACCTGAGCTCAAATTTGAGTGTCATAGCAAAAGGTGTGAATACTTATGTACATGCGATATTTCAGTTTTTAAATTTTTAATAAATTTGCAAAAAATTACTAAAAAACCTTTCGCTTTGTCATTATGGGGTATTGTGTGTGGATTGATGAGACAAAAAAGGAATTGAATCCATTTTGGAAAAAGGCTGTAACATAACAAAATGAGGGGAAAGTAAAGGGGTGTGAATACTTTCCGAATGTACTGTATATAGAGTTGCAAGGTGGTGTAGATGGACATTCTTAAACTGGGCCATGGCAACATGATTGAGCACAACAAACCAGTGGAAGTAAGACATCAAAACCCTTATCAGTGTGCAGGCCTTGCAAATAGCAGAATGTTGACATCAGTCGGAGCTGACACAGCAAACCATAGCTGCAGCTTTTAGAAGGTATAGTGTAGGTTTTTTTTGTATGCATTTTTGAAGATTTTTATTGTACTTCTCAGATCTCTTTTATCTCTGATCCTACCCTCCAGGATTACAGGCACAAAAAAAAGCAAAGTTCAGCTTTGCATGGCATCATTTAAATTGTGGGAAGTTGTTTTACACAATGTTGGCTGAGGGCCAAGCTATTGACTAGCTTGCGTCCACTGACATGTCCACTGCAATGAGAGAGAAGTGGTGGGGGTGATGGTGTGTGATTTTTTCACCTCTGCTGAGTCATCATAAGAGCATTATCAGCATTCACAATGGGACAATATGCATATTATCTCTCATTCAACACTGGCTTGGACAAAGAATTTCACATGAAACATAATCTCTGCTGTAATGACCAGACAGGCGCAGACACACATGCGTACACGTAGGCGCGCGCGCACACACACACACACACACACACACACACACACACACACACACACACACACACACACAGAGTTGATGTCTTTCCTTACCTGGCATCTAGGCTTTGTCCCAGTATCTGCAGACAGTTGACTATGGATGTGGCATTGTTACCTGGGAAGTAGACAGGATTAGGTATCAGAGGACCCATTGTGTAGGGATTGATGTTCCTATCTGTCAAGAAAGTGGAGAGTCAAGCACTACATCACACTAAAACAACCAAACGGCAGCCCTCTTCAAATCAACGGGATCCCTCTGTCTGGGAAAAACAAATCTGAAGAATGACATGTGTCATGTATGTGCTTTAGTAAATAACATAGCAGAGCATTATATTCAAAGAAAAAAGATGTTCCTTCAAAAATAAAAGCTTAAAAAGTCATATTCATAAGTATGGATGTTACGAAGCATCAATCTCAAGCCTTTTATGCAGTCAACAGCACTGGAATACAACAATGCCGACAGCCTAATAAATAACAAAAATAAACATCTTTTATTTGCCCAAATATGTCTGCCTATTGTATCGGGCTTTAGTCTGCAGAGGTGGAGCATCTTTTTACTTTGAGGAGAACGACATGGATGGAATGCTTTCAGCATTTGGATATGGTACAAGTTGCAATAAACACCACACTCACAATATCATGCATGCATGCACACACACCCATGCACACCCTATTTGAGGATGTTCTTGAGCTTCTTCATGTTCGTCATTTACCTCTGTCTCTGTTCTACACAAACACATAGTAGTATATCAACAATAACTGATGCAAACCTCTATAGGATAGCTCATTCTACAATGTGCCTCAGATAGAATTTTCTGGTGTACATGAAGTCTTGATCTTCACTCAGTCCACCGTATGTTACAGCTATAGACTCCATTACGAACTGCCAATATGTATTCATTCAAAAAAATGTTAAAAATATGGTATTGACTTAGACTTGCCTTGGGTCTGATCTTACCTTTAAAAGGTTTGCTGAAGAGTTTTTGACTACTAGTAATGCTATGGAGCAATGTCTATGTTACAGGTGGGCAGTATACCAGTTTCATCACCGTCTCTGGTGCAACGTCGTGGATTTTGTAATGCGGTCATTATCATGATAAAAGTTTCAGCATATTAAAAATAATGTGCTTTACTGTGGCTGCTAGAACATTCAGACAGAGGGCTGTGCATATACTCTAAGACCTGGATTTACACCCACGGCTTTGAGGGCCAATCCAAAGCAGGATTTACTGTAAAACTGAAGCGTTCTGCAGCTAATGTGGTGACGTATTTAATGTTGATGGACAGTCAGGAGGAATTGTGTGAATGTTAAGCCTCATTTGAAGCCAATTAAATAAGGAGAGTAGTAGCTTGGATGTGGGAAACTGTTTTTTCACACTGCTCTTTGTGTAATCTCACAAAGTCACCGCTAACATTATCTCCATCCTTCATACTGCAACACAAGCTCAGCTGGTTTGTTGTTACAGGAAAGCCCCTCTGCTGTGTCAGTATGTGTGTCTGTTGCTGCGTATTTAAATGTACTTGATAGATATGCCCCGTGGTGCACTGACTACTTTACTTATGTGTATCTGTCAGTGTTGGGCAGTAGCAGCACTAAAAGTAACGGCGTCACTACTTTAACTTTTTCAGTAGCATGGTGGTACTGTCACTGTTTTCTGGATCAAATAGCTTTTCACTCTTTCAGCTCTTTTAATGATCAAGTAGTGTAATAGTGTCTGAAGCTCAAATACAGCAGCCTGCCTGCTGCAGTCTGAAATAAAACTGGCAAGCATCAGTAATGGCACCACCGCCATACACAGGCGTGAGTTCATCATTTGTCCTGCAATTGAGTCTGAATTGAGCATACTCATGCAAACACACACACACACACACACACACACACACACACACACACACACACACAGATTGTGTAATGATTTACATTTTGGGGACCTGCATTTTGTCCCCACAAGTAAGGCAAGTCCCCACAATGTAACTGTGTAAACAGATTTATGTCCCGTATGGGCACGCACGCACACACACACACACACACACACACACACACACACACACACACACACACACACACACACACACTCACACACACACACACACACACACACACACACACACACACACACACAGACTCACACACACACACACACACGGATGGACATAAACACACTCTGGAAACTTGCTTTTTGTAATTATTTGGAGTACATGTTTGTTTGTTTTTGTTGTCATGAGCACAGCTTCTTGTTTAACTAGCAGTTGAAGTTAGTATTTCAACTCCAGCCAGGACTTGGTCTGACATCATCTGCTGCAAAGGCAAATTCAGCAAGAAATCAAATAAGAGGGTACCGACGCTCACTCCACCATCCAAAGTGTCATTCCAAAACAGGTATGACCCACTAATGCTATGTTGAACCAAGGCAAACTGATCACACCACTAAGACTGACCAAAACCTAACAAATACTCCCAAAACCACTGCTAGAATGAGGGCCAGAAGAATAATAAGTCGAGGGCCAGAATAAATACTGGTAACCTCTCACTTGATAAGCCAGACACTATTCAGATTGGGGACTATAAAACCAAGGACATAACAATGGCAAAGACTGAAAATCTAACTATGAATGACATATCTTCCAAGAGCTAACAGAGCTGTTGCCAGTGTTCGTCTCTACACATTCAAGTAACAGAAAGACTATCACTCACATTGGATCTTTTGACATTCTTCCAGTAACAAATGGAATGACTTTAGAGCACTGCTGCTTTACATTACATTGTACATTTAGACATTAATATGTACATAGCACACACACATTTTTTACAACGTATTGAATTACCAAAAACCTGACAAGTTCTCATATCAACCAAGTTCTGACCCATTCAAACCATCCTCCCCTGTTAGCTAACTTAAGTCATATTAGCCATATGCTAGCAAACTACTAATGTTAGTTAACAACAGCTAGCAAAAATCATTTCGTTGTTTGACTTATGAGTGTTCAGGCCATTACAGTAGCACACCTCCTTTTGGAAAGAGGTTGTCCTTCTTTTACTTGTTGACCTGCCAACAATTCCAAATTGTCTGTTTAAAAACAGTTTCACGTCAGTCTTAAGAAATATGGCATCTCTTTTGGGGTTGCACAAGGCAGCTGTCTCGGTCCATTACTATTCTCACTATATGTGCTGCCACTTAGTGACATCATTAGAGAACACAATGTATTCTCTTTTTTTAAAAAATTCTTTGTGGATGAGGTCGCTGACATAAGGTCTAAAATATTGCCTTCCTGTACCATGGGGAGCAACTGTCCAGCCTGTGTTTCTCTGTTGAGCCAGTTAAAAGAACCTACAGCCACTGTCTTCCAAATGCACTCTCTTTTTTAAGATGTTTTTAGTTATTTTTGAACATCTCTGTGAACACTTCTTTTAGCTCTGGCTGTGTGTGTATTGTTTTAAACGTGATTATTCAGCCACTTTTCTTTCCTCCTATCTATCTATCTATCTATCTATCTATCTATCTATCTATCTATCTATCTATCTATCTATCTATCTATCTATCTATCTATCTATCATTTATGTTAAAATATGGGCAAATATTTGCCCATTAATACATCCAGCATACACAGAGCTACAACAGCATCCATTTGGAGTCATGTTTGTGTCCACCTGATGAATATAAGTCCCATATTGCCTCTTCTTTTAGAGGAGTTAATGCTCCTCTATGTTCACCATCTAGTCAGACAGCAGTGAGTTGAGTTCAATAAAACCAAAACAATGAGATGGAACAATTATTATTATTATTATTAAACTCAGTCAACTAAGAGGAACTGCAGACTTGGTGATGATGCTCTGTTGGTTTGTCACTAGCATGAGCAATGTTCATGTATGATCAGTTACCATCATTTTCCACTAAGGGCCACAAAGGTGATCATGTCTATATCAACATATATTCATATGTAAATATATGTCATATTTATTCCTAACACATTAAGGCTACTTTCATCAGTATTACCTAGAGGTGATCTTTCATTTGTTTCACCACTAATTGTAAAAATAATGGAGGGACTTCCCAATTCATCTAAAATTTTTAACATTGACTAACCTGGTCCGGCATAATATAAAACCATCCATACTGCACTCACTCAGAACATCAGCAGAGAAGGAGCAGAAGTGCAAGCATTAGGCATGAATGTCCTTACCAAATAAGGATATCCTATGTCTGACAAGAACTCCCAGTTTGCAGAAAAGACTGAAAGGATTCAATGAAAAGAGAGAGGAGGTAGACAGGGAAGCAGAGAAAGAGATAAAAGAAAGGTGTGAGACAATTAAATGAGAGAGAGACCCAGAGAAAGACAAAGAGGGAGCATGGTAGATATAAAGGCACACAGCCTGATGTCAAGCTGTGACACTTCCAACAGCTCAGTGACCTTCATAGATATGTATTCAATTAGAAACAGCAGTCTCCAGCATACAGTCAAGGTCTTATATAACATTTAAACACAAGACATTTGTGCTGTTTCCTGCAATACTGGTGTTGTTGGCTCTCTATCTGCCTGTTTTATCATTTATCACACTCACCTGGTCACCATCTCTTTCTCCTTGTTGGAGGCATGGCCACCACTGCTGATTGGATGGATGGCCGTGGACAAGAAGTACAGCCTGTGGTTTTTAAAGTACTGATCCACCAATGGCAAGACGACCTGAGGGTTAAATGACACAGATACTTAATTACCTGTCTGTTTTTCAAATATAAAGCTTAGGATGTTTTATTTTTTGTCAGGCAGTGCAACACAGAATTTATTTATTTCACAACCAGTGAGTCAAATACAAATATTGACCAATACAATTTTCATACAGTATATTAAAGCTGTGATTTAAAAAAAAAAAGAGTTTTTGGATTTAATTTATCCAGTGTTGTTTGATAAAAAACAAAAGTATACTCTCTTTATCAGAAATGGCCTGCTCACACTGATACTGTTACATACAGGTGCTGGTCATAAAATTAGAATATCATGGAAAAGTTGATTTATTTCAGTAATTCCATTCAGAAAGTGAAACTTGTATATTATATTCATTCATTACACACAGACTGATAAATTTCAAATGTTTAGTTCTTTAATTTTGATGATTTTAAACTAACAACTAATGAAAATCCAAATTTCAGTATCTCAGAAAACTAGAATATCACTTCAGACTGATACAAAAAAAGGATTTCTAAAAATGTTGTCCAACTGAAGAGTATAAACATGAAAAGTATGAGCATGTACAGCACTCAGTACTTAGTTGGGGCTCTTTTTGCCTGAATTACTGCAGCAATGCGGCGTGGCATGGAGTCGATCAGGCTGTGGCACTGCTCAGGTGTTATGAGAGCCCAGGTTGCTTTGATGGTGGCCTTCAGCTCTTCGGCGTTGTTGAGTCTGGCATCTCGTATCTTTCTCTTCACAATACCCCATAGATTTTCTATGGGGTTAAGGTCAGGGGAGTTTGCTGGCCAATCAAGAACAGGGATACCATGGTCCTTAAACCAGGTACTGGTAGCTTTGGCACTGTGAGCAGGTGCCAGGTCCTGTTGAAAAATGAAATCTGCATCTCCATAAAGTTGGTCAGCAGCAGGAAGCATGAAGTGCTCCAAAACGTCCTGATAGACAGCTGCATTGACCTTGGACCTAAGGAAACACAGTGGACCAACACCAGCAGATGACATGGCACCCCAAACCATCACTGACTGTGGAAACTTGACACTCGACCTCAGGCAACATGATTCTGTGCCTCTCCTCTCTTCCTCCAGACTCTGGGACCTTGATTACCAAAGGACATGCAAAATTTACTTTCATCCGAGAACATGACTGTGGACCACTCAGCAGCAGTCCAGTCCTTTTTGTCTTTAGCCCAGGTGAGACGCTGTCTCTTGTTCAAGAGTGGCTTGACACAAGGAATGCGACAGCTGAAACCCATGTCTTGCATACGTCTGTGAGTGGTGGTTCTTGAAGCACTGACTCCAGCTGCAGTCCACTCTTTGTGAATCTCCCCCGCAGTTTTGAATGGGTTTTGTCTCACTATCCTCTCCAGGGTGCGGTTATCCCTATTGCTTGTACACTTTTTTCTACCACATCTTTTCCTTCCCTTTGCCTTTCTACTAATGTGCTTGGACACAGAGCTCTGTGAACATCCAGCCTCTTTAGCAATGACCTTTTGGGACTTGCTCTCCTTGTGCAAGGTGTCAATGATCGTCTTTTGGACAACTGTCAGGTCAGCAGTCTTCCCCATGATTGTGTAGCTTACAGAACTAGACTGAGAGACCATTTAAAGGCCTTTGCAGGTGTTTGGAGTTAATTAGCTGATTAGAGTGTGGCACCAGATATCTTCAATATTGACCTTTTCCGCAATATTCTAATTTTCTGGGATACTCAATTGGGGGTTTTCATTAGTTGTCAGGTATAATCATCAATATTAAAAGAAGTAAATACTTAAAATATGTCGGTCTGTGTGAAATGAATGTATACATTATACAAGTTTCACTTTTTGAATGGAATTACTGAAAAAAATCAACTTTTCCATGATATTCTAATTTTATGACCAGCACCTGTACATTCACACTTAGAAGCTGACCAGTACAACCACAGTCTTATCTGTTGGTCACTGAACAGCTCATCTGGAGGAGTTGAGAATTCTTGTTCAAGGGCTCAATGCTGCTATTTCATTTTCCCCACTGGTCGCTGTCTGAACTTAAGGTGGCCCACACTCTTTCACTAAACAAGTGTCATGATTTGGCTCCGGTGTCTCTTTTCTCCCAGGGCTACCAGTGTTTTTCTTTCCTCCCTCTCTGTCAGCAGGCGGAGCTCGAGAGAGAGAGAGAGACGGGTCTGATCTCCCCAGGTGCGAGTTCATTAGACACACCTGCGCCTCATCAACCGGCTTCTTAAGCCAGCTCTAGTTTGACTCCTGTGCCAGACTATTCTCTATGCTCTTGCCATACGAGTTATGCGCCTGCTGTTATCTCGTCTCTCTCTCTCTCGTGCCTCCAGTGACTAGAGTTTGATAGTCATTTTGCTCTCTAGTGAGTTTGCTCCTAGACACCTTTAGTTATTCTACCTCCTGAGTGAGTTTTTGCACTTATGGTGTTTTTGTGTTTTTTCCTGATTTGCTACTTTTCCTGCAGTGGTGTTTTTTGTTACGACTCTGCATCTGGCTCCAGGCTCTTCCTGTTCACACGCAACAACAAGCACTGTATATTTCACACAAGTGAAGTGCACAACCATTTAGAGGGCTCCACCTGTGTTCATTAATTACAAATGATTTAAAATAAATGCCATCTAAGACCAATTTCAGATACATTGTGTAGGGAATACCTATATGCAGCTGTCATACCTAAACCTGATTTTATGACTTCAACTGCATGCACAGTGTGGGCCAAATGCTTGTCTTATTATTTATCAGTTAATAAGAAATAATTGGAATTTATGGCAGTTTTGGTCACCTCTATGAGATTACCTGGATTACTGTCACAGACAAGCTTTCTGATTACTGCTGAATAATATACTTTTTGTATTACACGCACTCAAGTTCAATGGTTGCTTCAGAAATACAGACCCATATTTCAATATTCTGTTTAAATCTTAATTAGGAAAAAACAAAAAATACCCAACTGACAGATGAATAAAAAAAAATGATGAGCTCTGACCTTTCCAAAGAACTTAATCTGCTGCTCATGAGGAATCTTCTCTCCCTTCGGTCTTGTTCCCACATCTAAAAAACAGGTAGAACACAATCAAAGACAATGAGGTGCAGATAGATTCACATGGTGACATTCATCTGACATCTGCACATTGCCTCAGGTGGTTGAAGTGGCAGCAAGATTTTTTATCTCATTCCCTAAAACATGTATGCTGTTCAATGTACAAAGAGTCAACTGAATTGTAGCCACCTGCTGTGCAAGTTGTTATTATTTTGGTAAAACACCACCTTCCTCTCTGCACCAGCCTTATGAATCTAGCCCAGAGTTCAGTTGCTTACAGATCTTGGCATCCACATAGCATAAAATTAATTTCAAAACTGCTGATTATTCCTTGAATAATGTCTTACCAAACTCCATCATATGTTGGTGTGCCTGGTCTACGTATGTGATGAGCTGCTGGAGAAAGGTGTAGGCAAATCGTTTCTCTATAGCTGGAGTGTCCAACTCTTGCGACTTCACACCTCTGGAAACAACACACACACTCTTAATAATGAAATAATGATTTTTTCACGTTACCCAGAGTCACTATAGAGGATATATATCAATTTCCTATCTCTGAATCCCTTACAGAGATAGGTCTGGGATGTGTTTAGCCTGGCTTCGTTAGGCATAAAGTCTGTAAAGCTGTCTTATTTAACACTTGCACTGCATCTTCTTTCTCCTACAGTAGCTGCTAGCTGACACGGAAGGCATTTTTATAAGACTAGCTCAGGGTAGCAGTTTCTCTCTTCTTGTACTCTCTGTGGCATGTTTGACTGAACACATCCCAAACCTTTGTTCTGGAGATGACATTGATTTGACTCTGGGTCAGATATTTGAACAAAAATGCATATTTCCTAAAATATCAGACTGTTCCTCTTAGTGTGTGTAAACAAACCCAGTAGATAGACACTGTGACACATACACTGTAGCATGTCATCAGGCAATATCACAGTTCAACCAATCAAATTCATTCAAAATTCAAATATTCTTTGCAGTACATCCATTCTCTGTATAAAGTGTAAAGTCTATTTCCTACCTGGACACAGTGTAACCATTGATCTGGAGGAACTTGAGGATGTCTTGTGCTTTTTCTCTGTCTTTGGATTTTTCTTTGGCAGTCAGTGTATCGTAGGGAACCAGCAGAGGATGGTTTCCTCCACCTGTAGACAGCAACAGCAACACAACAGGATGAAGAACAACAATAACAGACTGACACAAAGAGGACCCATGTTCATTTCAGCACCCCTTTTAACGGTCTGTAAAGCTAACAGAACCTCAAAAGCATCAATATTTTCTGTAATATTCAGTGGCCCTGCCATCAGCTCAGGGAATTTATGTTCATTGCTTTCCTTAATGAACCATATTTTATTTCGAATGCACAGTTTTGAAGAGTTTTTAGTTATTTCGCCATTGTTTTGATTAGAGACAAACCCATGACTGTAGCCACTGACACATGAATATTAAAATTTGGTGATGATGGCAGAGCAGGAGAAGGGTCAGGAAACACTGTGTGTGGATGTGTTGTATCATATCTACCTTTGGCCTCCAGCTCCATTTTCTTTTTCCTGGCCCAGATATTATGATAATTCTCAGCAAGCAGCTCTGCCATAGACTGAAGAAACACAATGTTAAACAGCCACAACATCTTCTAGATTTATATCGATATCAGTACTCATCCTTAGTGTTTCAATAGCCTCGTTTAAGCCCAGGGATCAAATAAGTTTTTATTTGCTCTTGAATACTGTATATCAATGTTTTATCTTTTTGTGTATACAGTAGCCTACCTGCATGTCTCGAGACAGTGTAACATTGCTCATATCAATGGGTCTGGGGCTGAAAGCTGGAGTTCCTTCAAAAGACAGCTGTGGAACACAGGACATATTGATGTCATTTTCTATATGAAAACTCAAACAAAATGTAAATTGAATTTGTTTGTATGTGCGTGTGTGTGTGTGTGTGTGTGTGTGTGTGTGTGTGTGTGTGTGTGTGTGTACCTGGCTGGCCTGTGATATCCTCCTGGACTTGTTGTGGATGTTGGCAGGGTCTCCTTCTCTGATCCTGTCGATGCTCCAGCCCCAAGACAGCATGGTCTTCAGAGACTCTCTGACTGGCCAGCAATATGCTTCCTTATCCTGCAAGAATACGACGAAACTTTAGGCAAAAACTGGCAGCAAGTCAAAGTACCTCAAAGAAAAAAAGATTTCACCAAAACTGCAATAAGCCACGCAATACCTAAACCTGTCAAAAAACAGGTCCATGCACAGTGTGCAATTTCCAGTATTTCCAGGATATTACACCAGTCAATCAGTGGAATAGCATGAAACTATTGTCAAGAATGTGTACTGTGTCTAGAGCATTCATGTGCATGTGAATGACACAAACAAACTGGGGACCTACTTATAGGAAAAGTGCCCCATAGCACTAAAAGAGTTAAGCCCCCATAGGGGGCGGCACGGTGGGGCAGCAGGTAGTGCGCGTGCCTCACTGCAAAAAGGTCACCGGTTCGATCCCCGGGTCGGGCCTTTCTGTGTGAAGTTTGCATGTTCTTCCCGTGCATGCGTGGGTTTTCTCCGGGTACTCCAGCTTCCTCCCACAGACCAAAAACATGCTCATTGAGTTAATTGGTGACTTTAAATTGCCCTTAGGTGTGAGTGTGAGCGTGACTGGTTGTTTGTGTATATATGTTGCCCTGCGATCGACAGGCGACCGGTTCAGGGTGTACCCTGCCTCTTGCCCGTTGACAGCTGGGATAGGCTCCAGCCCCCCCGCAACCCCAAAAGGATTAGGCGGTATAGAAAATGGATGGATGAGACTACCACCATAAACAAGTGCTTAGGCCAACAGTGGTCTACATTTGACTCACCTATTTTCCCCCAGTGCTGGGTATCCAGACTCATGCCAGGCTAGTGGTAAATGCTACTCCAGAATCAGGATTCCATGAGCTGAGCCTGATCCAAAGCTGGTACCCATGGAACCTATTCAAATCCTGCAGCCATAAATTGGCCAGATCTCACTCACATTTGGTGATACTGTGCTATAGTATAACTGAATGCACAGACACTCAACTACCTGCTTAAGTTAAAATTCTAAATTCCACATTTTTACAAATGAATGTCAACATGAAGGCAGACTCTGACAGCTGCATGCAGACTACCTTCTCAGAGAGGCCTTTGTATGGCTTCAGTAAGGTGTGGCTCTTGGAGATTTCACACATCTGTTCCCCAAATGACCAGCCATTGGAAAACTGTAAAACATACATAAGAGACATTTTAAAATATAGACATTTTCTTGCATAACTACTGACACATCACTAAAATAAACAGTACTACCACAATTTGAATGTGACTCGTCACACCTTTTCGATACACCACTTCTCATGGTTGTGCTCTGCATATCTGGTTATGAAGTAGTCGAGTTTCTCTGGGACAGTCACACTGATGAAGACAGAAAAGAAACACATTTATATATGTGGGGTCACCTGCTGTAAAGGCTGATGTGGCCTGCATAAATCTACAAATCTGAATCAGGGTCTGAATCAAAAATAACTTGAAGCATGAAAAGAAAACACTTTTGGAGTAGAAATTAAACATATTTAACAAAGAAGAAATACATATGTTGTTTACTTGGCAGTGTCTGCTGGCTGTGGAGTGAAGTTTCCCTCTGAGTCCATAGACGACTGTTTCTCCATCATGGCCATGTAGTTGGACTCCATGTAGTCTGGAGGAAGAGCTCCCGCCACAGCACTGAGACATGGTAATGCCAGCTTAAACAGCTCCTGGTCATACCGCTATGTCATAAAAACACACATTCAGCACACTGCTTTATACAGCATTAGACAGCACTGCTACGCTTCGACTACAGGTTTAATCTTTTCTAGTTCTGCTGTCACATTTAAGGCTAATGAGTAATTTTAGACTTAGATATTCCTGTGATCATTGATCATTAAGGTAAGATCACTGGCACATTGGCACATATCTATAGGCAGCACAACAAGCCTGGCTGTATACTCGTAAAACCCCTTATGCCTTCACTTATTTTTTTTATCACCTAATTCATTTCATTTTCATTTAACATTCTAGAAGACATAGACCTGAACCAAGGCCTCACCTTGCGCGACAGAGCATCAAATATTCCCCAGAACAGTTTTCTGGAGAGATGAAGCTCTTCATCTGATGCAGCTCCAAAGTTCCCCCAGCCTCCAGCCAGGCAGTAATACTTCCAGCAACGCTCATAGTGATTAGTCAGCAACTGGGGAAAGTCAAAGGGACATTCATCAACCACCTTCTGGCGTCCAGAACAATTTTCTTTAAAAAAAAAAAAAAAAGTGCTGCAAATGGCACTTTTCCATGACCAACATATTTCCAATAAATCTAAATCAGAAATGCTGTTGATGAGTGCACTTGTAGAAAAAAAGGATTGTATTGTTGAAAACTGAATTAAAATGAATACATATGACCATAATTTATCATTTCAATTTAGTGTGGACTGGAGAATCTTACCTGGCTCCTTGTGAATGTTGTCTGAACTGCGGTAAATTCATATTCTATAAACTGTTTGTGCTAAAGTAAAGTCCCTGTAGATTCCTTTTGAAGGAACTTTTGAATTCTCACCTTCAGAGGCATCTTGGTGTGTTCATTAAGCAGAGGAACGTCAAACACCAGCCTCCTCAGCAGATGCTGCATCATGGAAGGCCTCAGCTTACTGCACATGATGAAGATCACATACATTACTTGGTTATTTTCACTGACAAACAGCCAAATGACCAACAATCACATATCAAACTCAAAGAGGACGTTCTTCACAAAAATCTCTGACAGGAAAATGAACAGTGAATGTGTTTGGAAATTAATGAATGAAATATAGCAATTAGCTACAAGTTGAACCCAGAGCTGTGAAGAATAAAGAGACACTTGCAATGAGAAGAAGAGGTGGCAATTCTCCCCTCCCAGGTATTTTAACAATAACTGAAACTGTAGGATTCTGATGACTCGAACACCTATGTGTTAGTTTTGCTATTTTCCATTTTAATGCCACATACCCACAAACAGCCAGCAGACACTCCTCTATGGCGTCCCTTTGGGCTTTGGTGAGGCAGCAGCCTTTGGAAAGGCGGTAAACCGTGTGCAGCAGGGAATCAATTAGTGAGGCGAAGGGCTCCGTTCCCGCAAACAGTGGAGCACATTTAGTCAGGAGAGGCAACACGGCTGTGCACAAATACCTGTTGAGGGCGAGTGCCATGTCTGTGGCACTGAGAGCAACCTGACACAAATACAGAGATAGAAGAAGAGGGGAAAGACAGGGAAAAGCCATATTTGAGTGTGTGATCAGGTTTGGTTTGAGAAAAACGTGCACTCAAAGGACAAGGTGTGTTTGCAGCTGAGAAGAGCTGCATGATTGTACAATAGGTCTACACACATTTGCTGACAATGCCTTCAGAAGGCTGGATGCCAGAAAATGTTGTGTGCTGAATTCCAGTAGCAATTGTTCAAGTTATTTAGCTGTTCATATTGCAGATTGGACAGGATATTTATCCAGCAGCCACATAGGAACATTCATATGAAATGGTGCTTCTGGTCACCCAGTTAAAGAAAGTCCTTTTAGTTCTGGTCTGGTCTTCACCATCTCTTGGCTCTTTAGGAGCTAAATGCTCTTCTGTGTTTACTAGCTAGTTTCTAACTGTCTCTGTCTGCTGTAGGTAGTGCACAGTGGGTTCATCAGGATTTTTCACTAGAAACAGCTGCCTGCAGCTGCTGGACACAAGGTGAGTGTGATGACACTGAACCAAAACAGGACAGCTGTGGGTGCAACACCTTTCACACTATACAGTCATTTTAATGATTGGTAACATAATATTAATTTGTGCAACTTTAAGAAAATATTGAAGAAGAACAAAGAAGCAGCGGTTTCACACACACACACACACACACACACACACACACACACACACACACACACACACACACACACACACACACACTCACAGTGTCCAGAGAGGCAGCAGCTCTCAGGTCTGGTAAGAAGCCGACCTCCAGCAGGTGTAACAAGAAATTCTGGTCTTCTATACCATAGACTCGGTCCAGGAACAGGACCATGGCTGCTTTATGGTCGGGACAGAAACCAGCTGACATGTCTGGCTCAACCACCAATCCATCTGGGCATACACAAGAATACACATAAACACACACATGCACAAACACATAAGAAACTAGATTAAAATCTAGGAGAAGAAGAACCATCAAGCAATCACTGCCTTCTATTCTTGTTTGCACATTTCATCTTTGATGTCACACTGGACGTGGATCAAATCAGGATTACTATCTTATGCATGTCAGGTGTGGTGGGTGCTGGAGGGGTTGCTTACCTTTAGCCAGGTTGGGCATAGAGAATGGAATGCTGATGACTCCCACCAGGTCTTCAATAGGAATTAGAGACCTCAGAATGGCCCTGATACGGATTGCTTCACCTTTACCAGCATGGATCAGCTGATATAAAAATGGGTTTTGTTAGTGTGAGTATCTCTCTGAATGTGTGTGTGTGTATGTGCATGTATGTAGTGTGTTGTCACTCACATGCATCTCTGGAGCACAGCGGCCCAGCAGGTCAATGAGAGCAGCATAGAAGGTCATGATGGCATTTCCCATGTGGATAGTATCATCTTCCTCTTCCTCCAGCATGTCACTGCTACACACACACACACACACACACACACACACACACACACACACACAACATGTCACTTATGTCACTTTCCCTAAAACCTCATTATCTAATAACATAACAGCAAATTAATGAGACATGACGATGATGGTTTACAGTGTCTTGCTGCTCTCAGACATAGGAGAGGGACCGTCTCTGGAGAGATCCTGAGAGATCTTAATGGCTTCCTCCATCGCTGCCAGCAGCCCATCACCACCTTCACCCCGAAGTGCAGGGCCAAAACATTCTGGTCGGCGAATCAGAAGCCTCACCACAACGTTGGCATTCTCCTCCACACTTTCACCTGGCCACAGAGGAGTAGAGGTGTGAAAGACAGATTACATTGCTGGTTGAAAATAACATACACGATAGTATAGTTGACCATGACAAAGGGAATTTGTGAATTGAAATATTGTTTCAATTTTCACCATTGCAGAAGACAGCAAAGCGCAGGAAGTCGAGGTATCGTTCACCCTCCACAGGGTTCCAGCCAATGTCAGGGTATCCTTTACACACCAGCATCACACAGCTCTGCAACCCACAGCCAGCCAGGTACTGCACCACCTGCAGAGGCCACATAAGATTGCCGACATAATTTAATGAAAGAAATGTCTAAAAATCTCTGCTCAACAGAATGTGTGATGGGTTTTCTGTGGAAAAAGTCTGATTATTACAAAAATGTAGAGCAATCTTTTATTGTAGGTGCTGATTTTACTGCAGTGTGGGAAAATAGGGGTATTAACTATTTAAAAGATGTTTTTAATGGCCATGGATTATTTTCTTTTTCTGATATCAAGGATACAATCAAACCTTGCACCCACTCCCCCAGTTAACAACTAATTTTTTTCCAGACTGACAGCAGCAAGGGGGTGCGCCTCATTTTCTTAACGTTAGATCTTGGACCTTCTCCTTTTTAGATGTCATATAGCTCTCAACAGCCTGGATTAATGGAGCCAGTGACAACACATTCACACTCACTACCTCTGAATCCTGGAAAAACATTCTGCAAGGGCAATATATTGCCTCTGTCTTTCTCATTCCAGTGTCCTTAGACGTTTAGTTCGCTCTGTTTTATCTGTGTGTGTGTGTGTGTGTGTGTGTGTGTGTGTGTGTGTGTGTGTGTGTGTGTGTGTGTGTGTGTGTGTTCGATGTGTGTGCGTGTGGGTGTGTGTGTGTAGGAATGCGTAGGTTCACATTTTTGGGGGGTTTTTCATTCTTGCCAATACCACCACTTGGTGTTCTCATGGATCCCATGATGCATTGTTCTTGTGTTGATGTTGATTCTGTGATTCTGTAATCTTGTGTTTCAGAAAGTCAGCATATCTTTGTTTAGTATGGTTTGTTACACATTTGAGTGCAAAAAAAACCCCAACTAAATCTTGGCTACTCATAGTTTTTCAAATGTAATGACGTGCTTCTCTTGTCTGGTCTTCTCTCATATCGGCACTGATTTGTGTCCAAGTAATATCAAATAAATATCTATACAGCGGATTGATTTATTATGAAAGTAAGTTCACTGGTGTGTAATTCCCTCATCTTTATTAGTTACACCTTGAGGTGCAACACTACACAGAGATGTGTTTCTAACATGTAGTCCACCTACACTGATATCATTTGTTTACACTGACTATTAGACACAACTCAGTTTATCACAAGTCAGCAGCAGAACAAACAGCAGCCTCCAAAGTGACCATAAAATTGAATCATCTCTCTAAAGAGTCTAACCTTCATTAATGTAGAAGTTACTATTCTATTAAGACTGCATTTGTTTTACCCTTGACTTTTTATCTGTGTGTGGTGAGGACTGGTGTGATGAATACAGGAGTGATTTCAGAGCATTAGTGCTCTGAAATCACTCCTGCATGTCTCATCCAATGAAGCAACCCCGGAACTACAGACAAATTGTGACGTACCTTTGTGTGTGTGTGTGTGTGTGTGTGTGTGTGTGTGTGTCTGTGTGTATGATGCTGGAGGAAGAGCAAGGTGATATGATTAGATTAGGGTTAGGCTAAGCTTGCAGGAAATGAATGTAAGTCTGTGTAATGTTCCCACGAATAATGGAAAAAAGGTCTGTCAGTGTGTGTGTGTGTGTGTGTGTGTGTGTGTGTTCTGTTTTTCAATCTCACCTTCTCCAGGTCTGGCTCTCTTAAAGCCAGGGCCAATTCATTATTATCCATGACTGATGCTGCAGCCACATCCAGAGGAGTAGAGCCTCGCATGGAAGGAGATGCTGAGGACAGAGGAGAGGAGAGGAGAGGAGAGGAGAGGAGAGGAGAGGAGAGGAGAGGAGAGGAGAGGAGAGGAGAGGAGAAATCCAATTAATATAGATACAAGTAAGAGGATAAGAAGTCTATTTTTAATGAAACAGAGGTGTATCTGTTCCTGGAACAGCACTGTTGGGATAAAGCACTATTCAAACAGACAGTGTTGTCTGTGAGCAATAAGGGATGAAGTTGTAAAAACAAATCGAGTTTCACAAAGTACCCGAAATCTCATTAGAAATCAGCACACATCTCCCCGACACACATGAACACACAACAAGAAAACAGCACAGTATTTAAAGAGGAACACAGGTGAGCAGGAAGGAGTGAGCAGAGGATCTTGATTCTCAGACATAATGATTTGAGTAATGAACACTAAGAAAAAGATCTCATCAATTTGGAAAAATAATATTCACTCAGTGACAGTAATCCCCCCCCCCCCCCCCCCCCCCCACACACACACACACACACACACACACAGTCACACTCACCGAGGCCGACACTGCTGTTCTCCAGCAGGTAGCTGAGATGGTCAAACATGGCTTTCTGATTCTGACGGCTGATTCGACAGAAGTAACAGAGAAATCGACAACAGTTGGCCACCATTTTAGGAAAGGTGATTTCCTACAAAAACACAGACATCATGTACTGGGTTGGTACACACAAATCATGCAGCGACTGTCTTCTCATTATAATGATCTCTTCCTCTTCTTCATTGTCACCACTAATTCAAATATTTTTGTGCTCTTTCAGGTAAAAATGTGCATATATATGTAGTTTCAAAACAGTTCATACTAAATAATAACAAAAGATAAACCGCATATGCACAAAATGTTTCTGTCAACACTCTGATCCAGCTTCAGTTCTTAAGCCTATTTTCTAGTTATTCAGCTTATGTGTACGTCATACCTTGGAGTCTCCTCCACTGAGCACATTCACCATGACCTCCATGACCGTCTCATGCATCCCCAGAGCCCTCATCAGGTTAGGATGTTGGTAGAACACCTTGTTGTTCATGATATCACTGAAGAAGAAGAGGGACGAACTTCCATCATTTATCTTCAGAATCGTGTTGTAGGTCTGCTTTGCTTCAAATTGAAATTAGACTAGACTGCAGTTTACAGGCTCATAGAAAGTAGAAGTAGAAAAATACATGCAGCGTGCAGTTCACACAGAAAGTTTTGACTTTACATTTTGTTATGTTTCAGACTCGTCTTAAAAGGGATTCAGTTTATTCAAATTTTTTCCCCGTCAATCTACACGCAATACTCCACAATGACAAAGCAAAGAGTGGCTTTTGGAGCATTTATTTACTAAAAATAACATACCATTTCCCTAAGTATTCAGAACCTTTGTTATGACACACACAATTGAGCTCTGGTGCATCCTACTTCTATCAATGGTCCTTTAGATGCTTCTATAACTTGAGGGTCTGAAAGCTTTTTGTATGCACTGTCTATCATATATTTATTAAGATATGTATGACCATATTAGACATTCACTTCATTCACAGGTTGGTCAGTACAGACACTTGTCCAGTTGCCCAGTACCCTAATAAAAGGAAAGTCACTGTCAAGAAGACAGAGAAGAGAGAAGGACAAAGGAAATCAGAATTGGCTTTCATGAGTCTGACAGATGAGTGTGTTCTCACCCCAGCCCTCTGATCATCAGTTTCTCTTCTTCTCTGCCCATACGGACACTCAGGAGAGATCTGATCTGACCCAGAGCAGCCAACAGATTGATAGTGTCTTCGATCGATACCGAGTTTATAGTGTAGGTCTTAGGAAGAGCCCGCACCTGCACAGATAAGAGACAGGTTCATATCTTTTCAAACTTATTGCTAAAGTCCACACATTTTCTTTACTGTCAGAGACTTTATTTTACTGAGAAGCTGATAACAGACTGAGCAGTCTGTTATCAGTTACCATATGTTAGAGAATAGGATAATCCTTTATTAATCCCACAGTGGAAAGTTTCAGTGTTACAGCAGCAAATTGGATAGTGTAATATTACCGCAGAGTCAAACAAGAAGATCTGAGTCTCCTCAGCAGATACTGTCTGCTCTGGTCTTTCTAGTAAGGTGCACTGAGAAGCTCAACAGTGAGCGAGAGTTGCTGTAACAGGCTGCCACTCATGTGGCGCCATGCTGGAAACTTGAGTTGTAAGAAAGAGATCATGTAAAAAAGAGAATTCAGTAATCATTTGCATCTATTGTTCTTTTAAATCCTTGTTCCTCATGTTAGCATTACAGATAAGTGTTAAGGATGTTTCTTTAATAATGTACTAATTTACAGAAATATTGAGGATTCTGTGCAAAATGTTTTTAATCAAATAACTTGGTTGTTGGTTGTTATGTTCAAACCTCAGCTTTTAGGAAATTAAGCTCTTATGAACATTCTTTGTTATGAGAATGTGTATGAGCCAGAGAGGAAGTAAAGTACAGCAATGGCAGACACACACCTAAGAAGTGTGTGTAGAGACACTGTGGACACTGCAGTTATGTGATAAGCACCTTAACACTATGGCCACTGAGGTGCCCCATGCCCATCATGTCATATTCTATTGGAACAGAGTAAACAGGCCCTCTATCAAAAGGAAACACACTCTCTCTCTCTCTCTCCCTCTTACACACACACACACACACACACACACACACACACACACACAAGCCAACCTGTCCTCCAATGCCATCATACTGGCGATGCAGCAGGACAAACATGGCTCTGACCAGCTCTGGATCGTCAATAACTGACTCCTGAGCCCAGCGGACCATCGTATCTGAAATCAGCTGCTGCAATGTATCTGCAGAGACAGGAACAGGAGAAGGAGAGAGGGAGACAGAGAGAGTCAGGGGGTGTTGGGGGATTGTGGTCCAATTATCAGAAAATGTTATTTCTCATACAAATAGTTTTGTACATTTTTCACTTCTGCTGATAGTTCTTGACTTTACAATAAAGAATGCTTAGAATCCAAGCCATAGTAGATAAAGGAGGTGCATTTTCCCCTTTTATACGGTCTGTTCACGGTGGGAATGCTGTTATTTCACCTTGCTGCTCTGTATAAACTGTAAAACACAGAATGGGGGAATTGTTTTTCCACAGATAAGGCGGCAGTGGAGGTAGTACCAGGGCCAAATCTACATCTGTGTAATTTGGGGGAGCTGGAACCAATAGATGCTGACACTGTTGTGTTACAGGTAGGTCTTCAAGCTATTTATAAGACAATAGAAGCCTTACCTCACAGATGTTCCATATTCTTTCACTTAACTTGCTCAGCATGAAGCCTCTCAAAATTCCATTAGCAGTGGGGATGTTGTTGAACAACAAAACCATTACAGTGCTGCTAGCTGGAGTGTGTAATGTTTATCGCCTCTCAAACTGTCGGATGGAGTGTACAACTCAACAGGAATATAATCAAAAGATTAAAATGTAAAATTTGTCCTGTAGGTACAACTAGAGGAAAGGTCACAGTGTTCTTCAAATGAAAAAGATTCATCCATATATATATATATATATATGGATGATATATATATATATATATATATATATATATATATATATATATATATTCGTTATCATATAGATGAAAACGAATTGTCAAATGTTTAAATGTACTCCACATCTGTCTGTGTATCAGCTGGTGCAGAGGACTCACTGGGTTTTCTTTCTTTTTTCTCCTTTGGCAGGTTGGCCATCTTCTTCTTCAGGTAAGCCACTTTCTCCACCAATGACATGAGTCGACCTCGGATGGTGAAATCACTGTCACCGCCTATGCCTCTCTCCTCATCCAACTCTATACCTGGCAGAATGGGGAAATCAGTACACGGTGCCAGCAGACGCAGATGACAGATGGGTGGGGGTGTGGATTAAGTCTGGGTGGGCCTGATCACCACTTAACCAAAACTGATAAGGTCCATGTTATAGTGATGGGAATTCCGTGAGAACCGGCTCTCTTAAAAGAGCCGGCTCCCAAGTGGCTCCTCAGATTTTTCGTTGATTAAAATCATTTCTTACCAAAATAATGTAAAATTATGTGTAAAATTAATTACTAATGTACAAAACATACTTTATATCAAATTTTACTGCATTTCCTGCGTCAACTCTTTTTCTCACCTTTCCAGCGTTTCGTCTGTCGCGGCTCTGTGTGTGTGTGTGTGTGTGTGCGTGTGTGTGTGTGTGTGTACATGCGCCTACACACTGAAGCCACCATACATCAAGTAGTTGACCAATCATGTGCGGCTTAAACGGAAAAAAAATCGAGAAAAAAACAAAAAAATGTCCAAAGTGGCACCCGCTCTGGCTCCGATCGTTCTTCAAAGAGTGGCTCTCAGAGCCGTTTCATTCACGACAGACACATCACTACTGTGTTAAGATAGAAAGTGTTCAGACATGTTAATCAGCACCTACCTAACAGGGGGTTTAGGGATTAATCCCCGATTATTATTATTGTTATTATTATTTTAAACTGGGCTGTTAAATATGCAATTTAAATGGAGTTTGAAGGAAGGAAGAGCAATCGTCTTGTCTGACACGGACAAAGTGGATGGCTGGACTGGAGGAAACACATGTGAACGCAGTTTATGCATCTTTACTATTAATGAATATCTATGTTTCAAACTCCAAAAAGAGTTCATGGCATGCACCTCTTTGCCTTCAAAAAGGCCTGTGGCACCTGGACATGATTCATAACACGATGCTTTCGATAACCTGACAGCACATCTGTGAGGACACTGGGAGCGCAAATTCAAACGACTTGTGTGGAAGCTGTAGGCAGGGTGCTTACAGAGATCCGTATCTCACTCAAAAAAGCACTGACGGTCTTATTTCACACTTTGTATGCGTGTGGCAGCACCGGAGACAAAAAAGTTTTTCATAATATGGGACATTTAACTGTGAAAATCGTATTATTTATTTATTTATTTTTCTGATTGGGCGGGCAAGCTGTCAATCAGGGCAGGCGTAGGCCCGTCCATGCCCGCCTGTAGGTCTGCCCCTGCACGGTGCATACTCTATGTTTGATATTGTAGTTCATTTCAAAGCAGATTGGTACATTACCACAGTGTCTCATCAGGTCTTCATGGAAGTCCAGCAGCTGTTCTCGAATGTATTCAGGACAGGGACACTCCTGCTTCTCATCCTTAAAGTTCAGCAGCATGTTGATCTGTAGAAACACAAGCGGGTGTGACTCTGACACAAGTCCTGTTCACTGCATACTTGTACTGCGACCACTTCTACAGCTACTGCACAGAAATCCAGCACACATTTGGTCAAGTTTTTGGAATGGGATGATAGGAACATGTTTCGACCAGTGTACTGGGAAGAGGCTATTTGACTTGGGGTCTACATTGCAGCAAGAGCCAAAGTAGCACAGAATGGAAAACTATGTCTGTCACAACAGTTTCAAAAACTGCAAGAGTGAGTCTGTTCAATGTAAAATGTGAGAAAAAGGGAACAAACTGGTGTCCAGTGTTAAAAGGCCTCCGCTGGATCAGTATTCAAGCTAAAACAGAATATGTACCTCATCTTAATTCAAAGTAGCTACACAATTTCATCTTTTGTTGTCTGTTAAGCTCTATTGTATGCTGTTCTTCTCTGCTTTCTCTCTACTTCATGTGCCACTGTACTCTTCTGTTTTACCAACTTCTGTAGAGACTAGACTTCAACTAATTTCATATACTCAAACACACTTCATGTTTTTTTTCTAAAGTGCATTGTTATTCTACAATCTGCTCTTCTCTTTGTAGTACAGCCTATTCTTCCGTACTGCTCTGTCCTCCAGTCTAGCCTCTCTCTTCCTCACCTCAGCGGTGCTCCTACCTGCTCCTGTGGAGGAGATCTGAACTCTTTGGTCTTCTTTGCAGTGAGGGCTGCAGACATGTTGAGCGCCAGCATCACCTCATTGTAGCGGAACCGCTGGTTGTCTTGGAGACAGGCGACAAAGTCATCAGAGAAGGCGACCACCGCCTCAATACGATGACGCACCTGGCAGTCACACAGGTACTGCAGCACATGGCACATCTACACACACAAACACGCAACATATAAAGCCACACATAGTGTTGAGTTAACTATATATTATGATGAAAAACTGATGTAATAACTTTGTAGGACACTGTACATCTCTCTGTCATCAAGCTTAGGGGTCATTGTCATTGCAGAGTTTACCATATTTCAATCAAAATTATGAATCTGTCACTAATGTTTATTGTGTCTGTGGTCTTGCCATTAGTTACTGTTAACTGCTTTTTTTTTAATTAAAGGTATCATCTGTTTTTTTTCTGATGTTGGGTTTGTTTTCTCATTAATGAGTTTACTGAAAAGCTTCTGTGTATGAGAAACATAAAGTCATGTTCCTCTGGTGTTTTGGTGCTACATGAGTGGACTGCATGAACAAACAGGGTGAAGTTCTGCTGCATCTGTACATTGAGGGCTTGTCTGGCACAATTTGTGGCTATGAGATTCCTCTGTTGCCAACTGTGCAAGTTCATCACAGTGCTCACGATTTTATTTGTGCCTAATCTTAACACCCATACCACTCAGGGCGTTTGAAGATAACCAGAATGCCATTTTCTATCGAGTTTTATGAAACTATAAAAAGAGCGCTGTCGTCCTTAAATAAAAAAGTAGGGTTAAAAAAAAAAGTTGAATTACACTGAATTCTATAAATATTCCAGATTGAATAACATAAAAACAAATTGCAATGTGACATAATGACTCAATGTTACATTGAATGTTATTCTTTCTAAAAACTATCCATAAATAGACTAATGATCTGACATAGAAAAACAAAAGAGGGTTTACTGAGTGTCACCTGGAGTTTTACAGGCTCTGGTAGCTTCATCTGTAAGAGTCCTTTAGGCATGTTCCTCCCTCCATCCTCTCCTCTTCCGTCAGTCTCCAACTCCTTCACTGCCTCCAGCTCCTTGTGCATGTCCTCCTGCCCTTCTAGCCTTTCAGAGAACACAGACGGTTCAATCAGTCTGAGGATGTTTTTCAGATCTCCATTTTGGAAAACTCCCATTATTAACATGGTGTAGAACAGCTTGATGAGGGGGACGAAGAGAAACTCAGTGCTGCCTCCTATTGGATCCCGTACATGCATGCTTCCCTCTCGCACTGCCTCTGTTAGCATCTCGATGGTTTTAATTTTCAGTATATCTAAGGGGAATTCAGGGCTGTATTGGAAACAGTCTCCTGATCCTGATCCGTTGATGCCGTTATTGCGATACAATGGTCCACTTCCACAGACAAAACTTGGTGATGAGAAGTGCATTCTGGGTCTCAGGGAAGTGCTAAGGCCAATGCCTGGCAGGCCGTGTTTCTTCTTCTCATCTGGAAACAGGGTAATGCTCTTGGTTTCATCTGTCATGGGAACAATATACTCATTGTTCATCATCAGGCGAGCCGTGGCGTAGCTGCTCAGGTGGATGTCAATGAGGAGATCATAGTAGCCTGCACGAAGCAAACCTGTGGGTGAGAATAAGACATTCATGTTCTTAATTAGTGATTATTTAGTAATCTTAAGAATTAATAAACAGACTACATCCATTACCTGGTCTTATGAATGCTATGAATTTGTTCTTTACATAGGTATGTCAAGCCACTTCCTAAGACTAGCACTTATTGTTCAAGGTGAGCCAATGTGTTTGAAGTCACACCCTATATGCTACCTAGACAAAGGTTACCTGAGTTACCCTGGTAACTCAAAGTAGAATGGGTGAGAAGTCTCACTATGGGATATGATTCCCTGTGCCATTATGCTAATCCTGATTGGCTGATTGGGTGATCATGACATCTGCATCAGATAGATCCTGAACTGGACAAAGCATGTGCAACCACTGTTCTTCAGGAGAAACAAAAGGCGGTGAAGAAAATGTCATAAGATCAATGGAATCTTGATCCAAGATGGTACCACGGACGGCTGCCTCGGTGTGTTGGTGCGCGTTGTTTTGTTTTGTGTTTTAATTCTGTTTCTTGCAACAGTACCTCTTTCACTAGAGAAGAACTCACGAACATCAGGGTAACAACACCGGAGGATTTATTTTACTAATTTTCTGGTCCCTACACTGGAAATTTTGGACATCCTGGTCAAAGGTGCGCTCACCCTTGCTCACGCAGTGAAACGCTGGAGGAGAGGAAAACGGGTTGGTGCACTCGTGCGTCTTCGCCAGCGCAGACTACGCACATTGTTACCGGGAATATTACTCTCTAACGTACGTTCACTGTCCAACAAACTGGAGGAATTGCAACTGCTGTTGGGTAAAAACGGGGACTTTTCTTCATCTGTAGTTTTGTGCTTCATGGGGACGTGGCTGTGTGGATTAATACCGGACTCTGCGCTGCAGCTGGCTGGCTTCCAACTGTACTGCACAGACAGAGACATGGAACTTTCCAGCAAAACTAAAGGTGGAGGAATCTGTTTCTACATCAACAGTGGTTGGTGCAATGACATGACAGTGATTCAGCAGCACTGTTCTCCTGACCTGGAATCTTTTATCATTAACTGTAAGCCTTTTTATTCACCCAGTTTGCTTCATTCATTCTGGTTGGCGTTTACATCCCACCGAAGGCCAACGTGCAGGACGTACAGCACATGTTCACTGACCAGATACTGCGTGTGGAGCGGACCAACCCGGACTCTTTACTTATTGTCCTTGGTGACTTTAACAAAGGTAACCTCACTCACGAACTCCCTAAATACAGACAGTTTATTAAATGCCCGACCAGAGAGGAGAATATTCTGGATCACTGTTACACCAGTCAGGGATGCTTATCACGCCCTCCCCCGTGCTGCACTGGGCCACTCTGACCATGTCATGGTTCACCTGATTCCTGCGTACAGGCAGAAACTAAAGCTCTGCAAACCTGTAGTGAGGACATCAAGGAAGTGGACCAGTGAGGCTGTGGAGGATCTCCAGGTGTGTTTGGACTCTACTGACTGGGATGTGTTCAGGACTGATACCAACAGTCTGGATGAGTACACGGAGGCTGTGACGTCCTACATCAGCTTCTGTGAGGACTGCTGTGTTCCATTACGCACCAGGGTGAGTTACAACAATGACAAACCCTGGTTCACAGCCAAACTCAGACAGCTAAGGTTGGCAAAGGAAGAGGCCTTCAGGAGTGGGGACAAACACAGATTCAAAGAGGTGAAGTACACGTTTAGTAAGGCGGGGAAAGAGGCTAAATGACTGTACTCTGAGAAGCTCCAACACCAGTTCTCAGCTAACGACTCTGTGTCTGTCTGGAAAGGGCTCAGGCAGATCACCAACTACAAGCCTAAAGCCCCCCAGTCCATCAACGATCGCCTAGCCAACGACCTGAACGAGTTCTACTGCCGCTTTGAAAGACAAAGGGACAGTCCAGCAACCATCCCCCACGTCACCTCCCAACAGCTCCAGCTCCAGTCACCTCCACCAATGGCAACCTTAAAGCCCCGCCCCCCCCCATCTCAGAGAAGGACGTCAACAAACTCTTCAGGAGACAGAACCCCCGGAAAGCTGTCTCCAGTGTTCACAGACATTTTTAACACCTCATTGGAGACATTTCACGTGCCAGCCTGCTTCAAGTCTTCATCCATCATCCCTGTTCCCAACAAGCCAAGGACCACAGGACTTAATGACTTCAGACCCGTCGCCCTGACCTCTGTGGTCATGAAGACCTTTGAGCGCCTTGTGCTCTCACACCTTAAAGACATTATCACCCTCTCCTGGACCCCCTGCAGTTTGCCTACAGAGCCAACAGGTCTGTAGACGACGCAGTCAACTTGGCCCTCCACTTCATCCTCCAGCACCTGGACTCTGCACGAACCTATGCCAGGATCATGTTTGTGGATTTCAGCTCTGCTTTTAACACCATCATCCCAACTCTGCGTCAGGAGAAGCTCTCCCAGCTGAGCGTGCCTGACTCCACCCACAGGTGTATTACAGACTTCCTGTCTGACAGGAAACAGTGCGTGAAGCTGGGGAAATACGTCTCCGACTCAAAGACCATAAGCACTGGATCCCCTCAGGGCTGCTTTCTTTCTCCTCTGCTCTTCTCCCTGTACACGAACAGCTGCACCTCCAGTCACCAGTCTGTCAAGCTCCTGAAGTTTGCAGATGACACCACCCTCATCGGACTCATCTCTTATGGACCAACTGCCTACAGGTGGGAGGTTGACCATCTGGTGACCTGGTGCAACCAGAACAACCTAGAGCTCAATGCTCTAAAGACAGTGGAGATGGTTGTGGACTACAGGAAGAACTCAGCCTCAGCTGTCCCCATCACCCTCTGTGACTCCACTATTGACACTGTGGAGTCTTTCCGCTTCCTGGGAACTATCATCTCCCAGGACCTCAAGTGGGAGCTGGACATCAGCTCCCTCATCAAGAAAGCACAGCAGAGGATGTACTTCCTACGGCAGCCGAAGAAATTCAGTCTGCCAAAGACAATGATGGTGCACTTCCATCCTCCACCATCCTCAGCTCCTCCATCACCATCTGGTACGCTGCTGCCACCGCCAAGGACAAGGGCAGACTGCAGCATGTCATTCAGTCTGCAGAGAAGGTGATCAACTGCAATCTCCCATCTCTTCAGGACCTTACACCTCCAGGACCCTGAGGCGTGCAGGAAAGATTGTGGCTGATCCCTCCCACCCCGGACACAAACTCTTCGAGACACTCCACTCTGGCAGGAGGCTGTGGTCCATCAGGACCAAAACCTCACACCTCAAGAACAGTTTTTTCCCATCTGCTGTCAGCCTTAGCAACAAGGCCCGGAACCTCCCCGACACTCCTCACACTCCACCTTACACTCCACATTACATTAACGTTCAGCTTGGGTTTCTTTCTGAATAAAACTGTGTTCCTGAAAAAACAGACTGTGCTTCTGGTTAAACCGATATATTATATTGTTGTATTTTTTACTTTTTAATAGTATTTTTTAGTAGATTTGTCATGCGCCAACTTCACCAACACAAATACCTCGTATGTGTAAAATCGTACTTGGCAATAAAGCTTTTTCTTATTTCTGATTTCTGAGAGCATGAGCCAACCACATTGGACACAAAGGCGGAGTTATGCTTCAGTGACATGCCCTAGAGAAAACTGAGTGCATGAATGTCACTGATTTTATCAGATGCCAAAGCCAAAATCAACACTGTCTTTGGAGGCAGATGTTTCAAGACCACTTCCTTGAGAGAGAGAAAGCCAATCTAAAGAAACTGCGAAGTCCACAAGGGTACCAGAGGCCTGGAAACAGGAGGGGCATAAAATGACCAAAGGATAACCAAAGGATGTTGGCTAGCTTGTTTTACCTTCATATCTGACATGGCATGCAGCAATAGCAGCCAAATACACCTTATTTGTGGAGAAGGCTCTTTTCAATGTCCAGTCCAGCAGAAATGTCAAAATCAGACATGTCCCTCTTTATGATGCCACTCTTCAAACACTACATTTATAGCTGGAAAGGGACCTGGTGGAGGAGGCTCTAGTGTTCTGAATAGTGTTAATTACATTCTGAGGAAGTCCCACTGTATCTACATCAAACCACTCATGGGCTAAGCATAACGTGCCAGCCATTCTGGGTGTGGGTGAAATATTACTCTCCCCCCTACCTGAGACAGGTGGAACGGTTCATATATCTCTGCCAGTGCATTACTGCCCAATGCAGAGCCATGAGAATCAGTGTTTGGCCATAACCCTCTGTGCATCCGAGGACTCATCTAACCTTGGAAACTCCTCATATAACAGCAGCCAAGTCAAACTACCAAGATGGCTGATGGCATCAGTAAGTGCTATCCATTTCTCCCTCATCCTGTGGTGGAATGCAGTCATGACCACTGACTGAAACAGTGCATGCGCAACGTGTTAGTGCAGCGACAGAGTGAGTAACGGCTTGTGTGCTGAGGGAGGCAGTAGCCTCCTCCAGGACTGGTTAAACAGTCAAACTATTTAATTTTTTTCTGTTCAACGCTGTGACTGCGCCCTTGACCTTAGGTCTTAATGCAACAGCAGAACATGCTTTATTACTTAAGAATGTTGGTGTGTATTTGAATAACTTAGAGGGCAGACAGATCCTGTTGTCTCTGCAACAAGGTCTCTTTTCCTCTTGCCCTGAACCAGCAGTGTTGAATAACAGAGCCGTGACACTGCCATAGACTTCTGCTGGAACTGTAGAACACAGAAGTAATGCATGATGTAACGCATGATGTAACGCAAATGAGTTCCAAATGCTGAGTAGTTGCAGTACTGAACCCCATTCATTTTCAGTGTTTCCCGAGCATGCTAGCTGGTAGGTCAATGAAATTTCTGCATTTTTGACATTTTAGTGCACAAGCTGACCTCATGAATCTTGTCAATGGTGATAGCTAGTTAGATTCTAATGGCAGCTAAAATTAGCAACACTGCACTAGTTACCATAACCAGATGTCAATTGACTAACATTTACCTCAAATTATTTGCAGTTAGTAGCATGCATTGGCATATAAAGGTTATCTTTGGTTATTAGATTTGTTGTTCTTAGTTGAGACTGTGTCAGTATACCTGACTACAAAGAATGGTAGCTTGCTCAACTAGGTAACAAGGCTGGCTTACATCTAGCAGGGTTGTTCCTTGTTCAGTTCAGTGATTAAGGATTAAGGATTCGCCTGTAAGCTCTCCTTTGATGTGTGGTGGACAAATGCATGTAGGTGTGTGTTTAAATATACACATCCACTGTGTGTATACAGTATATATACAGTATGTACAACAACATTAGCAATTCTCCACAATGATTACTTCTACTTTTGGCATTTTATTTACATTTTTCTAATAACTGTAAGTAAAGTATAAGTCTGGTGATAATATACTATATTTCATATTTTTGTATTGTTAACAAATGCCATATGCAGAGTTAAACTGAGAATGAATGCATCCAAATAACAAATACTGTGTGTGTATCAAAGCCTGATATATCGTATTCTTCTGTTCCATAAAGCTCCACTGTCCAAATGCACCATTTCCTTTTTTGAGTAACGTCTGATAAAACCAACTGTATTAGGAAATTACTGAAAGTGAAACTATATACTTTTGAGCTGTTCTTAAAGATTGATGTCTTCAATAGGAACCATTGGGCTGGGAGCTGAGAGCCACAGACAGAGGGAAGCCAGAAAGTACTAAGAGGAACTAACACATTGTTTTCATGTGACTTTATAACAAGAAAAATATAGAATAATTCCAACCTTATCCTTTAAGCAGACTTTTAAAGGTAGGGTCTCACTTTTTCCTCTACCTATTTCTCAAACAGGTTCTATTACCTTGCATGCAGTTGTTCTCTTTTTATATACAGCAGTTATTCTTTTCATACTATGTGTGTGTTACCTGGCATGTACTTATTCTCTATAGCCTGCAGGAGCTGTGACTCGTCTACATGGGAGCAGAGGGCATGTGCCACCCGGTTGTTTCCCAGAGCACAGATTGCTGAGTACAGTCTGAGGGTATGGTAGTGAAACTTTAATAAGTCCCTTTGCTCTGACAGCTCCAGGATATCCACCGACCTAGACAACAGACAGAGCAATACTGCATGAGAAATGAGAGAGCAGGAGGATGAAAAGGTGTGTGTGTGTGTGTGTGTGTGTGTGTGTGTGTGTGTGTGTGTGTGTGTGTGTGTGTGTGTGTGTGTGTGTAGCTGTGGGTACTCCACCTGTTCTCCTCAGGTATGTGCAGAGACATGAACTGCAGAGGTTCATTACACTGTACCAGCCAGCCATGTCTGTCATTCACTCTGGATGCTGACACCTGGCAAAAAAAAAAAAAAAGACATAAGATGGCCCAGTTGTTACACTCCTTATACTCTTTACATTTCTTTTCATAAATGACTTTACATTCTTGTTGTTCATTCCATTGCACAATTAGTGACTTTAAGATTCTTCCAATAAGCCTAATAAGTCTAAATTCAAGTCCAAAACAAAGGAACAAAGGAAGGCCCTGAAAGGCCCAAACATGCTACTTTAAATAGGTACAAGTGGTTACCTTGAGGAAGTGGTTGGGAACACGGCTCCATAATACAGGGGTAAGAAACTGGACATGCAGCCGTGGAGGACACTGAGGAATCAGGTTCTTCCTCTCACTCTTAAACAGGCCAGCTGACAGAGGCATCACATTCTGACAACAAACACACTGATACATCAGATAAGATGAAGCGGGACAGACCAGAGAGGACACTGTGGACATACTTAAACTCATTGTGCATTTTTTTATGTAAACTGAGTCTTGGTTTTCCCATTAGTGCTCGTTAGTCTTCTTAAAGTGAATACGGATCATTTTTAGACCCTTTATGTTATAGTCTCATCTTCAAATGGATGCAGTTCATTTTTTCATCAGTCTACACACAATACTCCACAATGAAATTTATTAAAAATAAAATCCTGAAATATTCCATCACATAAGTATTCAGAACTGAGAATTGGAAGAGGCTAAAATAGTTCTATGGTGACATCATTTTGATGAAGAAACTGTATGTGTATTAGTGTGTCCTACTCACCTTAATACGGCCAAGCTCAAACTGGAAGACATTGGGGCTGGTGGCCTTGGCAAAGACTGCTGGGAACAGCTTAGTACTGGGTTCCACCTGTGGAGAGAAGAGAGTGCTTAGCTATTTACTTATGTCCAACCAAAACCACAATTAGTCATTCCTTTGTTGCACTACGAAAAAAAGTTAAAATGATGTTTAAATTCATTGTTAGTATTCTTTTTGTTATTCAAAGGAAGGGAAAAAAAATCTGAAATGCTCCTTTAGGATCTAAGCCCCAGAGTGGGTGGGTCAATGTACATCATTACAGACAATATCAACAAACAACAATAACAGCTCTGGTAACTAATTTAGAGCACAAGCTAAGAAGAGAAAGGGTTTGGTTAGCTTCGGTGTTGAAGAATAAAGACCGCAACAGTTAGCAGCACATGTCAAATTCAGTCAGTTTAGATGCTATGTTTTGACGCTGTTCAATGTGTGACAGCTAAGGAGCTAATTAGCTATCTAGCCCTACACTTTAAGAACATTTTTTCCTGCTTTATGTTTGTTTGGTCACACGTTCAACAAGATGAGGTATGGACAAGGTGTGTTCATGTCTGTAGAAAAGCGACTTTAGCTTACTAGCTAATCTCAGCTAATGTCTGACTGTTAATTAGGGCCACTCATAGCATACACAACTGAAAATGAAATTGGCTGTATGAACATAGGGTGTCCATATGTATACAATGCAAATATAGATCGTTCCACCACAAGACTAAAGATTATAGCATTCAATTTCTCCCTTTTACCGTCTTTATTTTTTTAAAAATGCTGTTTAGTTTCAGTCAGACTTTACGTTTTGGAGAATAGAAGAATGTAGTTTTAATATAGCTGCTGCCAGACTGTTGTAGTGAGAGGGACTAACATCAAAAGCCAAAAAAAGGCATAGGAAGAAAAAGAAAAAACAAGGAAGGAAGGAGGCACATTTAGCTGTAGGAAGTAAAATGAAAGGAAGTATAGATGGTAGATGACAAAAAGATTAGGGAGGGGAGTAGGAGATGAAGCAGGAATCAAAGAAAAGGACCATTCAAAAACCTGTAACACTACAAAAAAATGTACCTGGTAGTATGTGCTGAGTTCTTTGCCATTGGCTGTGAAGGTCAGCAGGCCGTTTGTTGTGTCGACCAGACAGCCGATCTCTAAGCCGTTGTTGTTCCTTCCCTGACCAGGACTAGTGCTCTCTCCAGCCCACACCATGTAACAGTTACTACGCTTTATACTGAAGGACACATAGACACAACATGTAACTGAAATCATATGATGTAGTCTTAAACCGGACTGATCCCTGGACAACATTATAACATGATAAATGATAAAAAAAATATAAGAATTTACCCCAAGATTTAGTTGGCTGCAGCTTGACTCACCTCTCATGAACTTTGCCTTTCTCATCTCCCAGGGTGACAGTGACAGTTCGAACATTGTGCAGATCGAAGCCTGGGTCATACTGATGGAAGTCAGAGGTTACCCAGCCCACCCAAACGCTACTGGGCTCCTGACCAGGGAAGATCCGCACTGAGTAGTAGTGCTGCACAGAAAGAGGTGCAATCAAGCCAAGCTTAACTGCATTGCCCTTGATCCCACTTACTTTCCCAAAGGACTTCACAACACCCCTATTATGAAACTGTAAATATGTGGAATTAAAAACACTTGGGTGAACACTTCTGTCAGCTACTGTGGATAAATATTATTTATTAAAAACCAGAGACGCTGTTCCCACTTGGAGTGGGGAGCTACTCATCATCAGTTAAATGTATATTGCATGTGGGTGTTTTGTGAATTTGATTTTGTATGAGCACTCTCTTACAGTGGAGGCTTGCATGAGGAATTCATATTCGTCTCTGTCATCAGCCATGACCTCCTCTGACACACGAGCAGAGGATGGACAGCTGTTGTCTGGCTTGTTTCTCTTCAACATGAACCTGGTAGATCAGATGGTTGGTTTAGGTTTATAAAGTTTAAAAACAGTGATCAAACACAATGACGGAGGGGTACAAATTACTAGAGTGTACAAGAAGGATGTAGATGACAAATGTTCTAAACAATTTTTTAATACTATTATTTATTTAAATGTAGAGATTACCGTTGCTTGAGCTTGGAGGGCTTTTCCTGGTTATAATCTTTGTGATTGTTGAATTCATCTCGCTCAGGTCCATTAGGACCGTTGTGACCATGAGAAGACTTCATCAGGACCTCAAAGTCTGACACTGTTTCAAAGTCCTCCAGCTCCTGCAGGGGACAGCTCCAGATAATAAACACACCAATCATATACCCAACCCTGCTGTTTACATGTGTGAGCTGTAAGTGAACTTTCCTTTAATAATTCTATGAAGAATGTGAAACACTTGAAATACATGTACAGATATGTACACTATGCAGTTTCACGATAATGTGCTGCAGCAGCATTGTTAAGGACATGTCATGTTTGTGGTACGGTTACCCTCTTTGGTGAGAACAGGCTCTCACTAGCTGGGGATCTGGAGAAGGATTCTGAACACTCTATGGGCATGCTCAGTCTGTAGAAGGTAATGTCAGTGTAACTGTTCTGTGAGCCAAATGACCTCTGGGTGACCCTTAGGCAAGGACACGACTCCACTGTCCCATCTATCCTCGTCACCTGAAAGGTAAGGAGGAAAAAACATTCGCTTTGCATGTACAGTCAGCTTGGCATGTTATAATAAGCTTGGGTTACTTTTCAGTAAACAAGCTAATGGAACAGTTTTGTGGAATAAAAATAGAAGACAAAATATTTTCTTGAAATGTCTTGAAATGTATCTGAAGTCATTACGTTTTAGTCCACATCTCAGCCCAATGCCATTGAAACCTCTACCATAAATCGACACTAACTGCAGATTCTACTAGCTAGCTAGCTACATGGCCCTGAGTGTATACTGCAGGTGGCTACCCTCACCTCTATGTGTTGGTGGTTGGTGGGGACGGACACAAACTGAGGCAGTCGCTTGCTGAGCCACATGGTGACATCTCGGTTCATGTTGACAGCAAATGGTTCATAGCCTTCCTGTAGGCCGCAGATGGTGAAGTACTTTAAAGTACTGACGTCTTTACCAAAGTTCATCTTCCCCACCTGACAAACACCCAGACTGCACACTGGGATAAAACCTGAAGACGGACAGAAGAAATACTTAGTTGGACTTTCTGTGCAGTACTACCCATAACACTATACACAGAGGAACTATTTGATGGAGCATTTGTGCAGTTCAATATTCATCCTGGTCAAATGAGAAATTGAAGAGATATCCTCTGAAAGGGTTATAAAGCACTGCTTAACAATTCCATGTTACACAGCCGACTGCAGACAGGGCCAGTGTCCTTTCATCTTTGAAAATGTTCAGACAAATCCGCTCACAGAGGCCTTACATCAAAGAGCAGAATGACACAGAGAAGACTACTACAGTGCTACTAAGCTTCAACTTTACTGATAATAAGAAGGTAGTGAAGGTCCTTGCTGTATAATTGGCATGACTTTTGTTTCAAAGGTTTTACAAAAGAACCATTCTCTTCTTCAGTATTTGGGTTCTTTCGTGTGTATGTGCAGTGTTGTGCCTGAATGCGTTCATGCGTTCAACGATAGTTCATGAACTCATTCATATTTTGGGTGAGCGTGAACTGAACGTACTGTATTTCTGCCTGATGAACGTAACTGTGAACTCGTTCATTCTGGTGTCTGTGAACGGCACGCTCTCTCAGTTTAACTTTGTTCAATCGGGTGCCAGATTTCTATAGAGCCATCCAGGCGAAAACCCGGCTAAAACACACCGTAAACAGGCCTTAATATGTAGCAGAAAAAACACTGCGGCATTGTATGATCATTTAAACAAGTTTTATGACAAGGTCAGTGAGGATGGGAAAAATCTTACATTGCTGTGCAAACTTAGGCTTTCAAAAAGAAAATCTGCACTTCAGTCACATCCACAGCAACCCTGAAACGGCACATTGAACTGAAGCACCCGGCTAGCCTTTCAAGGTATGTTCTGACGCATAGTGACAGTGTTAAAACTGCTAAAATAATTGCTGTCTGTGGTTCTATGTGGGCTGTGGCAATAATTTTGAAAAATAATAGCTCGCAACAACTAAGTTCACCGTTCCCAAAAAAGAACTATGAACTAGTTCATTTTGGGAACGGTGAACTTAGTTCAAAATATTGAATTATGAACTATGAACTGAACTAGTTCATTTTAAATTTTGTGAACTGAACTTTGAACTAGTTCATGTACAAAGTGAACTTTCCCAACACTGTGTATGTGTGTACGTTGTCAATGACATAGCACTGACCTCCACCAACTTCAAAGTCCTTGAAGGCCAGCTCAGATCCAGAGTCATCCAGCAGCACCTCTCCATTAAGTGTGAACATCATGGTGTGTTCGTTCAGATCCACCATGCAGCCAACCACATCCCCTGTCTGCCAGGCTCGCCCAAAGTGCTCATTGCCCTGGTGCCAGCGCTGGACCTAGGAAAGAAAACAACCAATTATGACTCATTTGGGCAAAAATAGAAGCGGTTCAACTGCAGTGCCAACAAATTCAATAAATGTGATGTGTAGAGGAAAGACAATTCTAGCTACCTTGAAGCCGTCAAAGACAAAGGCCTGGTCATCAGACCCCAGCTCCTGGTCTGGGAGGCAACCTGGCCTAGCCCAGCCCACCCTCATCTCTCCTGCTGTTAATACCTGGAGGAGAAATAAGAATGTTCCTATCCAGTTTACTGACAGCAAAACAGTGACAGCAAAAGTTTAGTGTGATAACTTGGCAATGTCTGCTCCTTGCAGTTGGGGACGGAGATTTGGGACATTTGACACTAAACAAGTATATTCTAGTTGGTGTCTGCAGATTATGGTGGACCAAGAAACACACGTGGAATAGCATCAACATTTAGTGAAAGGTTGTAATGATTTTGTCATGCCAGTGTCATACCCAGTACACTATAGATCAGAATCAGCATTGTGGGGGGGTTTATATTTTTAATGCATCTAATACTCAATATTTTAATATGTAGTTATTTTTTCCTCTAAAAGTAACCGATCACAGTAAGCTTTGAAATCTGAATCAACCAATGGCTGATAAATTTCACAGCAACATATTTCTTGTCATGTCTCTTCTTACCTCCAGCTCAAAGTACCACTTCCCTGCATTAACACAGTATGTTTTCTCTGCCCTGAAAATGCGGAACCTCTCAGCAGACATGTTGCTGGGGTCAGATTGAGCTGCTGGTTGAAACAAAAATGATTATACAACATGTAAAAATATTCTTAAAAATGACAAGTCATTGAATAAAGTGATAGAATGAAGGTAAGGTACCATGGTCCTGGTCAGGAGCTTCCAGGTTGTATCCATATCCCAGCAGAGTCCTGACAGCCTCTCTCAGACTATCTTTGTTGGACTTCTTGGTTCTCTCATCCAGCAGAATGTAGGGGACCAGACGAGGGTTTCTACGATTCTTCACATCCTGAGAAGAGACAGAGAACAGATAACAGTCTGAGTTGAACGAAGGCCCTCCTTCTCTTGTCACGTGTGAAGATGGAGAAAATCACAGTCGATTTTGAAGATGACTGACGCTTCAAATAGACGATGAAATTCTGAACACACTAATATGCCACTTCAGTGGTTTCAGCACCTCAAATCAAGGAATTCTGTGATAATAGCAGAATTACGCACAATTTGAAGTGACAAATATAGCAAATGGCCTCAATATAAAGACATGTAGCCTAAACATACCTGTATAAATACCTTATGTATGAATATAAATGGACAAAATTTTGATTTCTTGAATATAAATACAGATATTTAACTACTTAGTAATGAGAGAAAATACATGAAAATATTCAGTTTGTGTGGTATTGTTATCAGTTTTGATTGAACTTGGACGAGGGTTCTGTGGATCCATTGTGTTTTCCAGCCAATAATATTCAGCTGGGAAAAAAACACTTCTACTTCAGTGTGTTTAAACTTCCATTACTCAATGCCAGTAGCACTTACAGTTAGTAGTCAGTTCCAATCGGTTTTACAGATTGTTGGTGATGACAGTTCGGAGTGTTTCCTTTCAAAAGAGACAAAAACCATGTATGTACTCCAAATGGTTCAACAACAGCCATCAGTTGAATTGAGTATATTAGTTTAATTTTCAGTGTATTCCTGTCCCTCTGTGTGGACTAGCCTCTGTCTCTGTCTCTTTGACTCATTTGTGAGGTCAGTTATATTTAGTTCAATCCTCAGTTGCTTTTTGTTTCAACTTAAATTAAAGTTTTTGCAAATTAGTTAAAAAAAACAACTATTTTTGAATTTCATTACCTGTGTCCTCGAGCTTTACTGCTTGGTCCCTGACACTGAAGCATAAACATGTAAGAGCCGATTTCAACTTTATAGCTTCTTTTAGCTTTTTCAGCTTTATATGCTGCTGGGTAGTATAGTCCATGACACTGCATCATATTTCATAATCAGAGCCTATGTTTTACAGTATATGGAAAAACTTAAAAAAAATACTTTTCGTTCTCAAGTATGGTTCATTATGAGATATTTTTATACTTGGCGAAGGTTGTCTGGCACCTCAGGGATGCAATCTTAGTGTTTCTGTGTTTGGTTGACATATTTCCTAAAGAAGGAGATCAGCCCGCTTAAACAGCAACGTCAGCATTTAAAGAAAGGAGTCAGAAATATCATATAAAGAGCCTAAAAGAGGTTTAGCGATTTAACTAGCAACGTAACTAGTATTTTTAATTTGATTTGATTTTGTTTGATTTTCCTGCCATCTCTCATGGCCCATCTCTCATGCTTGTAACTACCATCTGGAAAAATGCAGTGGAGTAAAAAGTTAAGCATTAGCATAAAATAGAAGCAGTCAAGTAAAGCACAAGTGCCTAAAAATGCTACAGTAAATATACTATACTTTCCACCGGACTTGACTCACACTCATACTAACTTATGAAATATGATATCTCTCAGTTACACTGTGAATTAAGAGACACAACAGCAACAGCACAAACATACAGGGACAGGGATTGAAGGACAATGGCAAAGCAAATTAGCACTGCACAGGCCAGGCCACCAGCCCAACAGGACCCACACACACACGCTACTATTTATTACAGGTCTAAAACATAACTGACACAGTGCTTCCCCTAGAATTTTTTTCAGGTAACGTGGCGCCCACCGAAAAAACCCTAAACAGGTGAGACGCGTGGGATGGTGTATTGGCACAGTTGGATTAAATCAGGTGGCACAGCAAGCAGTCTGCAATTCTAGAATTATTATATTTACATTCAAATTTTTGTTCACCCAGACTGTATTCAAGATCACAAGGAGAGGGTGACTTAATAAAGTGCATTTATTGGATACAAATGGGACATGCTTGATTACACATTGGCACTTCAACCACACAGCGTGCATTGTTCTGTGCTGCACCTGATTTTTCTCAGTTTAGAGAAGAACTTCACCAAGGCATTGTGGTAGGGGAATTTCCTACACATAATTGAGATTCTATCAGTTATAAATAATTTAAACATTTAGCAAACATTAAACATAGAAGTTGTTTATTTTTTTTATTATAACAGAATTATATACATTTCACAATGCTTGGGGAAAAATGACCCCTTAGTGGTTCTAGTGGAAAACTAGCCTATTGTCTGTGTTATTTTCATCATTATTGCTTACCAAAAAAAAAAAAAAAAGAAGCTCAATCAGAACAAAAATATAAGCTAAACAACAAATTGGAAACTTACCATGGAGAGTGTGGTACAACCAAGGGCTGTATTTATGGTTATTAAGCCATTCGGGATCCCAGTTCTGTGTTTAGCTGTATTTTTTTTGACTGGGTTACCAGTCAAAAAAGGTGGCAATCGGAGCGGGGTCACCCATCGGATCGCGGGTAATACTGCCAGCAGTCGGCCGGCAGTATTAAGTTATCTGTCGCCTGCGATATTTTTTCTTTTCTTCGGCGGCCCCAAAGTTGGCTAGCTACAAACCTTAAACATCCCATAAAATATCCCCGCTCTCTTAGCAGCAGTACTCGCATCGTTACTAGGCAACGAAGCTGACTCATGTTGCGCTGCACAGAGGCGCTCCTAAATGTAAATGATTATTGATTTATGAATGTATGGATAGGTGGCTTATTTTTGGCATATTGATCTTTTTTTTTTTTTTTTTTTGGCCTGGCGGGGGGTCTCCTTGGTCTGGCAGCCCGCAAGGCCTGTACAATGGTAGGGGAAACACTGTAACCGTGCCACCGACAATCATGCCAACAACCATTGATACAGACTGTCTATTACAGAGAAGCATAATGCAGTAGAGAATATAGCCAAGCTACATGATCCAGATTGTCAGCTGAACTGTCATGTAATGCACATGAATAAAATGCATGTAATGTATGTAAATATCATGGGTATGTATAATATTAGAATATATAATAAATATCAATATAACAGTATTTTATAAGGTGGACTAAATGCTCTGTGCATTTATAGGCACAATGAAAAGAAAGTTAAATGTGCCTAAGTCTGACCTGAGTTCCATCTATTAAAAAAACTGTTTAAAATGTAAAAAATTTAAAATTCAGAGTTCGGCCCAAGTTGACTCAGCATTCATTGGGTCTTGCCAGGCTTACAGACCTCCAAAGTAGACCACAGCATCCTCTTTTCTACATTTCATTCATTTCACTTCCGTGGAGCAGACCAGTCAGTGAAACTGTGAAACTGCCCCTCAACAAGTGACAGTCAGAGATATACAGTGAGAAACATGACGTCAACACGAAAACAAAACCCCACACAAACACAGTGCCCAGTATTTAACAACATGTGTAACAGTCTCTAACCTGTTGGATGCCATAGGTCCAGCCCTGGCGAATGCGGTCTCTTGCCCAGACGTTGTGTGCGTTCTCAGCCAGTTTGTCCACCATGGCTTCCTGGGTGGAGGTCAGTTTGATGTGACTCAGGTCCAGAGGAGCAGGTTTATAACCACTGGACAACTCATAGCTGCACAGATAGAGTTGAATCACTGAATCGTTAGCTAGACAGCTGCTCAACAACCTTCATGCACTGATGTCTAAGAGCCTCTGGTGCTCTGGTCATCTAAATATTATCTTTGTTCTGACCTATTAATCCTGTCATGAAATGTCTCACTGTCCTCATTAGTGTATCATCACATCATGTAAGAATCATCCTGCATTCCTACCTTGCTGAGTCGTGGCATTATTTCGTTAACTGATGATTGAGGTGACTTACGTTGGTGAAAGTTTCATGCTCTTTACTTTCTCTACAGCATGCTCATCTGCAAGGCCAACATGGCAACCCAAGGCCAGGAGAGTTCTGTAACACACACAGACATCAAATGATCAAACATCACCCATTCCCCTATATGGTACATCGAAACTCTGTGAATTAGCTGCTTAGTCCACAGAAAGGAACTTGAGAGTTTGCTAATGTACAGTATGAATATGTCATGTGTTATCAGGGCTTAACTGTGTCACAGATTAATATTTGATCTAAATGTCATATCCTATGCACTGCATTACTTGAGAGTCTCCAGAGACATCTGTAAGTTGTAGCTTCGCTCTTGTTCAGGAAGCTTGGAGAACTCAACCAGACAGGGGTGCTGCCGCTTGTTATCATCTCGCACCTGTAATCCGCACACACACACACACACACACACACACACACACACACACACACACACACACACACACACACACACACACAAAGCAAAGGTTAGTACAGTAAGGTAGCCTGTTGCTTGGCACTCTTATCTCAAGTCATGGAGAACCACAGGATATCTGGATGCATGTAGGCATAGAACTGGAGTTACATCAAGGTTTTTGCCATCCCAATAAACAACACTTCTGGCTTCATTAAGTTGTTAAAGAGATGGCTCTTTGTCATTCAAACATGAGACGAACATGTTAAATTACCGTTCGATTCATGTAATGAGAAATATGACTGAAAAGGGCTTATAATCAGTGTTTCATATGAAGGAGCGAGCTGTTTGTCTGACACTCACTGCACCGTAGGTCCAGCCCAGTTCTATTTTGTTCATCACCCAAAGTTCATGGATGTTTTCTGCAAGCTTCTCCCGGATCCTCTCCAAGTGAGGTGGCAGGACAATCTACATACAAAGACAGTAAAACAATTTCTTTAAAGTGCTTCAGAAATGACTCTTCTGTTTCTTTAGTCTGGTTCGGCTCTCTTTGTTCAGATCAGACAGGAAAAACTAGCATGGGCATGAACTAAAACATTCATTGGGTAAGGTAGCATCAGAACTTCAAAACTTTTGGAAAAGGCCATTTAACAATAAAAAATGAATAACATATTGTGGTAATCAAAGAATTAAAAATGTATTTAATTGTTTGTTTACATGAAAATTTCATAGTTACATTATTGTGTCCGTGTTTATTCATAATGTCTTTTGTATATGACATTGAATGTTTATTTTGGGTCTCTATGAATGACTCCCTCTCTCCTCTCAGCTGGTAATAACCGTGACAATGGTCTGTACCTGGCTGGTGTCCACAGGTGTAGGGGTGAATGCCGCCTGGCTCAAGGTGACTGTGGGTCCCAGCAGGTCTCTGGCTGCAGTCTGGTCTTGACTGGGCTCCAGCTTCAGTTTCTCCCTAGGCAACACCGCCTCAAAGCAAGGAGCGTAACCTGGAGGAGGGAGGAACTTAAACTCCCCATGACGACCCCCGAGGAGGAAACGCACCCTGTGGTGATGACAGATGACAGGTGGAGGAATCAAGGGGGAAAGATTATGGTTCAACACAGAAACATGTCTTTATTTATTTACTTTCCCAAATGTCAAAAGAAGCAGTCTGTACATCACCAAATCCAGTAGTTAGCAAGCATTAGACTCTTCTTGTTTGATCAACATTGCTTTTGAGACTTCAGTTTTCTGTCCAATTTACCAGACGTGTATGGTTATTCATGTAAAAGATATGTATCTAAAAATACATTTTAATAGAAACAAACAATATACATCAGAATTTGGTCATGTAACGAATGCATTTTGTTTTGGTGTTCCATTTTTTTACTCTTACTAATTCTAGGGCCTTTTTTTGCAGTCGTTTTAATCAGTTGTTCAATACACAATGTAAAATATGTTAATTTAATTGTGTGACACTAAGCCAAAATTCTACACATGATATCTAGTAAATATTCAAACCAATATGCAATTCAGTCTTATTCTAGAGGAAAGGAGAGGAAGGAGCTAGAGGAAAAAACACGCTGTGTCAAGAAAGAAGTGAATTCTGCAGCTTCAAAGTGTAGAAACAGACTCTCTGTTGTCCTGCATTTACTGTACCACCTTTATGATTATATGTTTGGTGGTCAAACACACTACAGCTTCCTCTGACGTGAGAGATACAGACAGTAACTGAATTTTCATTTTGTGTGAACGGTTTTCAGTGAAGCACTGACTTGACTCCAGCAGAGAAGCTAGCCACAGGGAAGAAGAGGCCATCCGAGTTGAAGTTTTCAAACATGCCCTGAACAGGCTGGCCGTTGATCCTGAAAGAGATGCTGGGCACACTGAGGTCCAGGCAGCAGCTCACCACATCATCTGCTCTCAGAAGGTGCTGATTGGGTGAGTTAACAGTCCGTGCAATGCAGCCTGCACAGTGATGATTCCAATTTGTTAATAACATCAAAGCATACGCAGCAAATACTTTTCATGTCATGTTGTCTTATTAAGTGAAAATGTGTCCAGTAGCTCGCCCTAACTTACTGTTATGCAGAAAGATGTGCACATTGTTTAGCTGATATTATATATAAGTAGAAGTACCAGCTATACCTGGGTATACTAAGCTAGGATAAGATAAGATAATCATTTCTCTTGATACACACAGACACACAAACATGCACGCTCACACACACACACACACACACACACACACACACACACACACACACACACACACACACACACACACACAAACCTCACCTGACCAGAGATGGAGCCCATCAAAGCCATAGGAGTAGAGGTCATCACCCACCCCGTTGCCTCCCCACCCCTCCCCCCCACTGGGGTAGGGTGCATAGCCACTAGTGTTGGCCCAGCCCACCCTGAGGTGAGTGGCCTCTGCTGTGACGAACGGCAGCGCTTGATCCACGATCAGCTCGTAGTACCACTTCCTGTATTGAGCAGAGCCATCACTGACTCCCAGGAAGATGTTGGGACGCATGCTGTGAGGGGTGGAAGCAGTAGAGAGACTAAACTGGAATGCCTGAAAATCACCATCTTGTGGGCTAGAACAACAACTTCTGTGCATGAGCTTAAAGTGTGCAAGCCAGGAAAGATTTTTTTAAAATGTAATTGTTCAATGCTGTGGACACCACATATTACATTATACGTGGCTGTGCGAGTGTGTGTGTGTATACCTGCTTACGTGGTTGATCAGGCGCGTCTGCAGTAACAGATCTCGTCCTGGTAGCAGGTTGTCACAGATCAGGTGCTGGTTGGAACGCACTGCCACGCTGTGACACACGCACAGCGAACACAACACATCTAGAACCTAGATGGTGCACACACATCAGAAAATCCGTCAGTGCTCTGAATATATCACGAACACACACATACAAACACTTGGCATGCAGAGTGAACAGCAGGATTGCTGATTGAACAATTTGATTGGACAGGCTATATCTAAGCTGAGGAAAATGCCTAAAGTTATAAATCACTCTTTGTGGTTTGCTCATCCAGCACTGTGTTCTCAGCTGCCTCAGATTCTTTCAACAGATTCCTGGAAGCCTTCTCACAGCACACACAAACAGATTATTTGTAACAACTTTTAAACTGATTTCAAAATGTCTAATGGAAGCCTGGACATGTGTGAAACTGTTGATACATATAAAGATGTACTGTATATGTACTGTACAAGTATACCTTGTGGTTGCGCCCATGCTTGTCCAGCAGAGATATAATAGATTTGATGTGTCCCTCTTTGATTATGTTCAGTGCCTCAGGACTCTCCACCAGCACACAGTGAAGCACCTCTAGTATACCTAGAAAGACATAATACGTATAGTAAAAATAATTACATGCACAGTCAGCATTGAAAACCAGGCACCGTAGTCACAAATCTTACTAAGGCTAGAATAGGGTACTAACTGGTGGAGATGGAAGGAACCCCAGTTGTTTTCGTAGATTTTGGTCTAAGAGTAAGTCAGGTGTGACATAACTGTGATGGCATTTTAGAAAAATACAATGATAGAAAAATCCTTGTGATTACAACAACATTTAACATTTTATTTATATATTTATTGTGTCACAAATAATGTCCGACACAAATATTGACTGACTGGATAGCTAAGTGGTTTAGACTACTGACTGCCACATGGGAGGGCGGGGTTTGAATCCCACTTAGGACAGCATATCCAGGTGGGTCTTTAGGCAAGACCCTTTTGCAGTTACCTCGGATGAGAGCAACAATTACAGATAAAGCCGTACCGGCTCAGACGTCGCCCGGTCCAACAAGGTCCACATTAGTTGGCTACTGGAACACGACATACATGGAGCAGGACCTAGAACAAAACACTGCTGGAATGCTACTACACCATCAACCCCAGTGAGAGAGGGGATCAGACAACAGAATCCTGGAGGAACACAACTACCTACCTGCCAAGGCTAAGAGATAAAGTACCAGATGAATCTCTCCTGGAAGACATAAACATGGCACTGATGACTATATCCACAGAAACCATCACTGAGACCAACCGAGCCTTCATCAAGAACTTGATGGGGTTGTGGAAGACAAATGTGGTATATACCAAGGAGATGCACTGTCCCCCCTGCTGTTCTGCATAGGCCAAAACCCCCTCAGCCAGATCATCACCAAGAGTGGCTTTGGATGTCAGGTTGTCATTTGGACTGGAAAGGGGGGGCGGATGGTGTGCAGAAGAGGGAAGATGATCGCCACTGAAGGGGTTGAACTACCTGAAGGCAACATAGCAGATGTTCAGGACAGCTACAAATACCTAGGGATCCCACAGGCAAATGGCAATCATGAGGAGGCAACACAGAGATCTGCCACAGCCAAATACCTTCAGAGGGTGAGGCAGGTCCTGAAGAGTCAGCTGAATGGCAAGAACAAAATCCAGGCAATAAACACCTACGCCCTGCCAGTAATCAGATACCTGCTGGTATAATATCCTGGCCACTGGAGAAATGGAGCCACTGATATCAAGTCAAGGAAGCTCCTTACGATGCATGGAGGGTTTCACCCTAAGTGCAGCGTCCTGAGGCTATACACTAAGTGGAAGACAGGAGACCGCGGACTAGTGAGCATCAGAGCCACTAACCAGGAGGAAACAGCAAGCCCCTGGGAGTACATCAGGAAGATGGCCCCCAATGATGACCTGCTGAGTGAATCCCTCAGGCAGCAAAAGCCCAGTAAGGAGGAGCAAGAAGGGTTGGCATGGACAGACAAGCCCCTGCATGGCTTGTACCATCGACAGCTTGAGGAAGTGACTGACATAGCGAAAACATACCAGTGGCTGGAAAAGGCTGGACTGAAAGACAGCACGGAGGCACTGATCATGGCCGCACAAGAGCAAGCCTTGAACACAAGGTCAATAGAGGCCGGGATCGACCGCAGCAGACAAGACCCCAGGTGTAGGCTGTGCAAAGATGCCCCTGAGACAATCCAGCACATAACAGAAGGGTCTAAGATGCTGGCAGGGAAGGCATACATGGAGCGTCATTACCAGGTGGCTGGCATCGTACACAGGAACATCTGTACCGAGCATGGGCTGGAGGTCCCAGGATCAAGGTGGAAGACACCTCCAAAGGTGATCCAGAACGACTGAGCCAAGATCCTGTGGGACTTCCAGTTCCAGACAGACAAACTGGTGATGGCGAACCAACCAGACATAGAGGTGGTAGACAAAGAACAGAAGACAGTCACAGTGGTGGATGTAGCAATCCCAAGTGACAGTAACATCAGGAAGAAAGAGCACAAGAAGCTGGAGAAATACCAGGGTCTTAAGGAGGAGTTGGAAAGAATGTGGGGCATAAAGGCAAAAGTGGTCCCAGTAGTGATCGGGGCACTGTCTCTAAGATCTCTGTCCAGAAGAGCGCACTCCTGGGAACAGCCAAGATCCTTCGCAGAACCCTCAAGCTCCCAGGCCTCTGGTAGAGGACCCGAGCTTGAAGGAGGCACAATACCGCCTCAGGCAGGGCGAGTAGGGTATATATAAATTTGTTAGTGCTATTGTTTCTCTGTTTATTGTTTGTGACACAATGAATATACAAGTCTGGCAACCAGATTGTTTTGTTTTGAGGTGTAAATTATTATACCACGTTACATAATTAAGTAAAGGTTTCCTCGTGAAATAGTTTTAGGCTGTGTTTTCTGAATAGGTCAAATAGCACGGCCGGCATTAAGAACAAGAAAAACTAATCAACACATCAAGAAAGATTTTGTTTGGGTTTACTTTCAAAATAATTACCAATAAATGCTCAGGTTTCTTTCATCTGTTGTGTCTTAAGAAAACAGAAATTGGACCATCTGATTTCAACATTACAATGGTGATCAGTTTTATACTGTGATTATCTCATTAAGGGCAAGCTAACCTACCAGAGGAGGCTTCCAGTCTCTCCAGTCTGCTAATCAGCCAGTCCAACGAACCAGAAAACTGAGCACAGTTCTTTCTGTTTCCTCTGATCAGTGCAGCTGGGAGGACGACAGGTGAGGGCAGGAGGAAACAGGACAATGGTCAGAAGAAGAGAGACATGACTTAAGAAGTGCTGCTAGTATGTGACAATGGTAAAACTGCAGCAGCAGCTTTTACTTCTCTCCTTATTTCCACATCAGTGTTGAACATTTTTCATTCTAGCTTAATCTTTCCACTGAGTCCATTTCTATCTTTTTAATAATGTGAATATCAATTTAAGTTGACGACTTTCCATGAAGCCCCTCGTATAATCTGCCTTAAGATAATCAATTTTGCTGTTATCATATTATTTTTATGTGTGCAAGTGTGTGTGCAAGTATACCCAGTAGTTGGTAGAGGGAGTTGAGGATGGAGCTCCAGGCCTCTCCTGCCACCCTTCCTACTGCCTCAGCAAAATGAGCTGCACTACTGTAGACGTGAAGACGATCAATGCACTCCAATACCAGGCTGATCATCCCCTACAGACACACAGGGTGCTGGTTTCACTGATTTATTCAGCTGCATTCAGATAATCATAATCAAGTGAGAGAGACAGTGCATAGCAGTACATTTGAACTGCTAACAGTGTGAAGGCCCAGCTGCAGATTAAAGGCTTAGAAGTGACGCTGCAGTCACAAACCTCAGAGAAAGGACACACTCCCATTTGACACATGTGCAGTCTTGTATACTTTGTCAGGGTCATGATAATCCTACATGTGTACATACTGTATGTAAACAGCACATGGTATCCATGCATGCTTTAGAATGTAGCATTTTCACAGCATAATGAAACACCCATGGTGTCTTACTTTAGGAAGTACTGGATTTTTAAAACTCACAAACTCATTTTTCAAATTTCAATAAAAGCACAGAACCAACCAACCAGAACAAGCAAAAAATAAATAAAGTGATTACAAACCACTATGAAGAAGAGTAAAAATGCTAAGAATTCTAAATTAAACAGTGAGACATAGAATGTACTTTTTTAATTGGTTTCTGTGGGATATATTTTGGATTTGATTTAAAAAAAGGAAAAATCCTAGATTAAATAAGACAACATGCATATTATTTGAACTCTACATGAAATTTATCAACAAAACTGTAATGAGTAAGACATGATATGGCTCAGAGGTAGCATGTACACAGACTAAATTAAGTTAAATTGAGTTAAACCTTGTGGCACAAAGTGCTTGGAGTAGCATTGTTAGTTATAGCTGACCATAGAAATTCATTTGGTACGCTCTAGAACAGCTTCTGAATCGTAAATCCAACTTCATATTCTGACAGACAGGCAGGCAGGCAGGCAGGCAGGCAGGCAGGCAGGCAGGCAGGCAGGCAGGCAGGCAGAAAAACATTCCCTACCTCTTCCTGAAAGAGGTTCTGCCGGTTCTTCAGAGCTCTAAGCCGGTTTTGCTTGTCTTCATGTTCCAAGTGGTCTCCAGGTGGTTGGAAGTAGCCAATCAGATCCTGTAGACTCAGACTGACTGAATCTATTGGTAGGTCTAGAGTCAGGCTCTTCCCCTTTTTCCTTAGTGTGTCCAGACCCCTACAGAGCACACATACAGAGTACAGTGTCTTTATAATGTAATCTCATTTGGTTCTCCTCTGGTCCCTGCTGCTGAATCATGGCGCTGGCCCTCACTGTGTTTAGGCTGAGCTCATTGGTTGTGACAAGCTTGTCAGTTTTAGCAGATTGTTTATGTGCACGTACCTGCTGCTCCTCATTGGTCTGATGTATGGATGTGATGTTTCCCTGGTCCAAACTAATGTGCAATACAGCTACATCCATTCAAATGGAATGTACACAGGACAAAGGATGGGAGTGACCTTTCTAAAACCACAGATGTGTATCTACAGTTCATCTTGCGGTTCATTTTTCAGTGGGTAACAGTTGCCACTGCAGCTCTTAACTTCACATGTTTCTCTTGTTTTCTCTGGAGTTTTTACCCTGAAGGAATGTCAGACATCCCTCTAGTGAGTAACGGGCCACACCTCACATCTCCCCTGCTAGTGCCGAGACATTTTAAAAAAATGTCCTTCATTTGTAGTGAGTTCTTCTTGTTGGATTGTAGAGTTTAGGAGAGCACAAAGAACACTGCCAAACAGTATTGTTGGTATTGAGATGCGAATCACATTGGTCTCAGTGGTGAGAGCACATGTTTAGTTTGATGATAGTGCAGCTCTGTATTGGAAGAAATATTTAATTTTGGGTTTTACAGAAGTTCTACTTGGTTCCAATGGTTCATTATTCATATTAGCATTAGCATGCTATGTCTTCATTGTGATGAATTGTGTGCTGAAAGCTCATCTATTTGTTTCATCGCATTAGTATGAATTGTGAATCATTACAGATGACTGGCTGAGCAAGATTTGTTTGCAGGCTTGCAACAACAACTGGTTGCTAACACTTCACTGTACACACTGACAGCAGCTGCTGTCATTACAAACAGGAATACAGCTGCTTGTTGCTTTACAGAAATAAGGCACATTGTGCAGAATTCTTCTCTTGTACTAAGCTACTCTGCAGTATCCCGCCACATGTTCACTGGAGGAGACATTGTTCTCCTCAAATTAAAAGGACATTAATGCACAATGCAGCATGCGTCCTTCTGCCACATACGCTTGGTATATTACTGTAAGTGTGGGACATTAGCTTTTAATTAAGTTACTATGAGCATCTTGTATCATATTCACTTCAGAGCAGCCAGCATTCCCCTGAGCTTCATTTTGCTCCCATTCAAGGGAAACTGAAAAAGAACTTGTTTCATCACATTGGCAGGGACAGCCACGTTTTGATTACTTTTCTATTATGATCACTAAAGGAGGGACTTTGCCAGCATGCAAAGGAAATTGCAGGATGTTTGTTACATAGCTTAATGTACACACAGGACATTGATGTAGGTGGTCGGCTGTTTTAATAATGTTGTCCCTATTGAATTTCTCCACCTGCTTGGATTAATTGTGCAAAGCCTTTTTCACAAGTTCATCACTATTTGCTGCAATAAATCCCCGTTAATCACATGATGTCACTTTAACTTTTCAGATTAATACACTGCTGGTGGTTAATCCTACTTGACACACTGCAGCCTCCTCCTCGGCTAGTGTCTTAATACCATGTTCTTCTATGGTATCTTTCTGTGTGTATGTGCATTATGCATCTACGGTATGTTGTGTGTATGTGTGTGTGATAATCCACCTGATGAATATGTTGAACAGAAACACAGTACTGCGGATGACTCTAGCAGTGCGACTCTCTTCGTGTTGTGACCGAGACAGGGTCAGTCCATCATCCATGTGACCTTCATGGTGCATGATGGCCTAAAATAAGAAGAAACCTTATGAAAAAGCTGACCACTGACCTTCAAACAACACTGAATTAATCCAACTACAGCATTTTCAAAAAACAGTGGTGACTGCACTCAGACCTTTTTCTGACTTCCTTGTGGCCAGTGTCATTTCTTTACCATATAACAGGTATAATAGGTTGCTTAGAAAAACACTTAGAGCTTTATAACGAGTTTTCCCAAAGCATAGATGCATACACCTAAAGTTATACTAAAATTACAAGAAAGCAGAGACAGATGCTAAAAAGTTCTAAATGTGTAGTCTGGTTTAATGCTGTTAGTGACCTTTCTCTGTATTCCTCCCATGCGAGCACATTTGGCATCAACAGTCTGGTAGGTGAGCCACAGGTAGGTGTCAACATGTTGGATGTAACACACAGAGTCGCCATACTTAATATCAGGAACGCCCATCCCATCCACCTCCTTCTTCACACCAGGGTCCAACTTTTCCTGAAGGAGAGAGGAAGGAAGAAACACACTGAATACTAGAATCCAAACTGATGACATGTTCCATGAGATGACGCACAGGGTTGATTTGATGATATTCATTATTAAGCTTCCAGTGATCTTTAACTTGTGTTTCTGGGTGCAGAATTACAGCTTTAAAAGATTCTGCTTGAAGGTTTTTCACGATACACTCATTGATAGCTAATATTACCAAATATTTTCATTCACCAATTTACAACACTGGCCGATATAAGTGCGACAGTGAATAGAACCTGTAGTTAACACTGGGTCCATATTCGGATAATAGGACAGATAGCAGTGTGTTACCATTAGTTTGACAGCACCATATTTCTGTGAGCACACACAAACAGGGCCTGAGCAGATTTTTCCCGTTATATTATTAAGATTTTATATTTCTCCCTTTGTATGTGTTTTACCATGTTTTACTACCTGATTGTAGCAAATAACAACACAGCTCAAATGACAGGAGTAATAAGTTTTAGTGAGATAAGTGGATGAACAGAAATCATCATGGATTAACTGTATGAATCATCTTTCAAGAAAAAATCACTTTCACAAAAATCACAAAACATCTCTGAGGCCATGTTGAAACGTTATCCCCTTAGGCGGCACAGTCCAGCCTTAGTCAGGTGTCTTTGGGCTTAGGTCTCCTGCTTATTCCAACCACCTGCTGCATTACTAGAGGTGACAGGAACTTTGCCGTCCGTGGCCCTCAGCATGAGCATTAAGCAGTCCAAATCTGTATTTTCCTTGTGTCCTTGTACCATCTATACATTCACTTCTAAAAACCAGTTTGCTTGTACTTGACCTTGTGAAGTATTGTAAAGGATAAGCCACAAGGACATGTGAGTCTATCAAAATATAATGTTAAATACAGAGGTTTGCCCTCCATTATGAAGCTCTAATACACCACACAGACACCTTCATAGAGTGTGGTTATGCATAATGTTGTCTTTGTACCTTGGAAGACCTGAAGCAGAAGGCTGTAGACTTCACATCAGCTTTCTCCTTGTCCATCAGCAGCAGAGATTTGTCTTCTATCAGACTGAGATATTTCCCTGTGGTCACATGTCTCAGTCTAAATGGCTGACCCCAGCGGATATGGCTGCCACTCCACCTGGACACAAACACAGCCACATAAATACTAAACACATACACAAACAAGAGGAATCCTAAATACAAAGACTGCAAAAATCCACACACTAAAGAGGACTAAAAGTGGGTCATTTTAAAAAATTATATATACTAAATGCACTAAATGAAGTTCCTTGAAAGCTGCACTAATGGATGTTTTTATAAAAACAAGCACAAATATGAGTTCAAATCAATGATAATGTTGTTCTGTGTCTACTGCATGTGTAAATAGGCAACTGTTTGCGCGTTAGCCATAACAATGTTATTCTGCGATAATAGACTATGTCAATACAGCTTGCTCTGCTGCCCCCAGGTGGCCAGAAAAATAATGAATGCAGTTTAAATTATGTACATAAGTTGGGTTAAAATATAAACAAGTAAATATCTTGCAGAAACTAAATTAGAAGCCTGAAGGCTAATGTTCATTTACTCCAGCACACAGCCCTGTGCAAGTCACAGATGTTCACAGCACAGATGCAGCAAAGCAGCAACATCTAGACTTCAGCCGGTTTAAGATGTTTTTCCCCAAGATATGTCAGAATATGGATGAGCCATAAGCAACAAAACAAACAACCATTCACACTCACACCTAGGGGCAATTTTTAGAGTCACCAATTAACCTAATGAGCATGTTTTTGGTCTGTGGGAGTAAGCTGGAGTGCCCGGAGAGAACCCACGCATGCACGGGAAGAACATGCAAACTTCACACAGAAAGGCCCCGCCCGGGGGGGCACACGCACAACCTGCTGAACCATTGATTGTTATTTAAAATGTGTTGGCAGGTGTATTTTTGTGCTTTGGACAAAGCTAGCCAGCCAAGATAATGGCTTACCCCACTTCCATGTAACTGACTCTGCAAGACGTGGTTAGCTTATACTAAGCTAGGCTAACCATGTCCTGTAATGTTGAACTTTTGTTTTATAACATGTGAGCAGTAAACAGCCATTCTTCTTCCTAAAACTGGGGAAATGTGAGTTTTCATTTTATTTAGTCTTTTTTTTTTTTTCTTTTTTTTTATTCTGGTTAGTTGTGACCCCATGTGCAGCAGCTATACTGTCTATATCTGTGCATATCTACCTAAGCTAGACTGGTTTTTACCAACTTCAATGTGCAGTAGTCAAGGTTTGAGGAAGGCTAATATATGAAAAGTATACTGAATTATACTGAAACTTGCTTTTGGTGATATCCATTTCATTTCAAAACGATATGTTTTTTTCAATATCACTTTTCCATCCCTAAAATTTGGAGTGTATCTCTAAACTAACTACAAAAGAGCATTATCACTCCAAAAGTACGCATAAATGTTTAAAATAAGTAGCTGTTACCTGGTTAGCAACATGGAAACCATGTCTGAAAACTTACCATCAGGTCCTGTTATTGTTGTTGCAAAGCAGCTATTGAAGCAATTTCAAGGGTGTTGATGAAACACACTGAGTACAAGGTGTACTGATATTTAATATATATTCTGCCATTCTGCTGCCCACAGTGCTACCAAACCATGCTAGACTCTTTACACTGTGAGGAATCCTCAGCAGTGGATGCAAACAGCTTGACAAATGATAAAAACTGACAGCACATGTGAGATGTATTCACAACATATCTGTATGTGTGTATTATACATGTGTGGTGATCTGACTGCATGGGTTTCTGACTACTTGTTCGCAGTGTGTGTTATAGTACATGCATGCTGTACTCACACAACACGCAGTGTCTCCAACCTCCACAAGGACCTGGCATGACTGGACACTGCTCCCCCCTCATAGTGCACTGTCCTGGGGATAAAATACAACAATCACACCTTCAAACAAATTCTACATCTTTTCCACACATAACATTGTGTATTCTAGAAGTCACTTCTTCCACATCGCCTCCAGCCCAGACATACATGTAGATGTAGTTCGCAACTACCTGGATGACTCAGTAACAAATCTCATCAGAACAATCAGTAGGAGAACACAGTCACTCTCATCGGCATTGTTTAACAACATGGCTGTTCCCTTTGGGAACATCTTAAAACTATAAATATTAATAGTACTCCTTGTCTCAGTCACAGCAGAGAGCTTAGTCTGTGATGGGAGTTTCTGCTTTCCCTTCCTGCAGGCCACAGTAATTTCCCTACACAAGAAGCTGAATACTGTATGTCTAATGGTCTAAAGTGGGGGGCGAAGGACAGCCAAGTTTAAAGTAAAGAAACAAACAGAAAGCAAAACTTCGATTGCAGAGGTGACTTTGACACTGATTTAGAACCTTAAATGAAAACCTGATTTGAATAATCATGAAAAAGCGGAATCACTGGCAGTTCATTGATGACAGTCAGCTACAATGTGATTAGAAACATCCAGTCACATTCATACATGTTTTCCCTCCTGTCCTCACTGTCTGCTGCTGCAGCTCCCTCCATCGCCCACACCTCCTCCTATTATGTTAAAGGGTTAGGGTTAGGTTAGATTTGATCAAACAAGAGACAATTCATTTATTTTCTATGCTTACTCCAGATGACTGAGGCTAGCCTTTTGATAGTCTTAGCACCACTTTTAATGGGGGGATTTTATTATTTGGATTAAGAGGAAATTTTCTGAAGAATGATGAAGTGTTATACTACATTTGGCTTGAAATGAAGAATTAATTTGTACACAAATCAAGGCATGTAGATTTTCTCCCCAATCTCATATACTGGAATCATGATGGGAAGAAATCTCAATACAGACAGGATGAACTATTATTAAAGTGAGCAGTTATTCAGATCACAGATATTAGGCTTTGTAGTCCAGAGAGAACCAGACTAACCTGAACAATGTCAACTCATCTGTGAATATGCCTTGTCAAAAAAAAGACTATTTGGCTTTACACTGAATACAACTTCAACCGCAACTTCTAAGACCAGCAAAATCATAAATATGTGTTTTTTTCTTTCACTTTAGGATTGAAGGATTATAGATTGTAGGCTCCTGGCTGGTAACAGCTCTCTTTCTGAATGTGTATAACTGAATGGCCGCAGTCAAGCATGAGATCTACTGACTCAATATAATACACTTCCCTGGGTAAGAATTATGTAAATATACGCTTACAGTCGTCAGGTAAAAACTCTCTGTGTGTAATCTGATCAAAATATCTTCAAATAATCACTGCAGGTAAAAACATTTTCTTATTCAATCAGAAACTAAACTAAACTGACTAGCTTGAGCCCATAAATCAGTCCAATTGAAATCGTCAGTACACATTACCTTCTCTGCTCGTCTCCATGCTCCCCTGATGGAACAGTTAGACACTCGTCCATATGACCGTGAAGGAGGCGCAGGACATCCCCTCCTATCAGAAAACCTGCAGACAAGAGAGCAGAAAGGGAGAAAAGGGGAGAGAGAGGGAAGAGGAGAGATAAATGAGGGGCAAGACAGACGTCGGGGAGAAAAGTGCAGATGAGAGGTGAGAAAGAGAAGCACAAGGACAGACAGAACAGAAGGTGACAGACAACACATGAATCATACTGCAGAGAAACTGACAGCCAGGTTTGCATAAAAGCACCAGAATTAGTACACAAGCTACTTTGCCTACACTTTGCTAATTTTAAAACTCATTTGAGGACTCTGGTGAACCTGGCTGTGCTGACGAGGGAGGATGGCAGCAGGGATCAAGTGCAGCTTGCAATTATGGTACTAAAGATGACATGGATTACACTTCTGAAACCCACCTCTTGACATATATCAAGACCAGCAGAGCTTACTGCCCAAATCATGTCACTCAAAAAATTCTGTTAATTGTAGTTCTAAACAGACTTGACATGAACAGACTATGTATCCAGACAGTTACAGTGTCCTAATTCTATAGTTTGTATTCATTATTCTGTTGTCTTCTGAGTATCATTACATTGGTAAACATGGTGCATCCAATGTGTACCAGAAATATTATTTCAATTTCACAAGTGAAAAAAAAAAACAAGCTAAAAGGAATGATATCAAAAAGCACAATACAAGCAGCAAGCAGGAAAAAATTCAAAAAGCAAGAAAGATAGAACAATGCACAGAAGAAAACAGAGAGATACACAAAGAGACAGACAGGTGTACCTTGTGCTACTTCACTGCCAGAACAGATGGGAGCCACACTCCACAGTGTCTGCTGGAAGGCTGCATCTACATGGAGACTGCCATTACCATAGGACAGATGCTGCAGGAAGAGAGACATAAGAGCCAAAAAAAATCTAGAAATTAGTGACACACCAGAATGAAATACAAACAAACGTTCCTGAATTCCTGTCCTGTATCTAGAGATTCAGAAGGGCAGGCCTGGTCTGGCCACCTGAACATAAGAGAGTGCACAGAACTCCCAACAAGTTAGATCATGTAATTGGTCAGTCAGTATATGGTCAGCAGTGCTTAGTGTCATTTGGGATTTTGCATTTTACGCAGTGTGATCACAAGGGAAAGGGAAAAGTGAGGAACAGAGAGAGAGAGAAACATAAAGAAAAGGACAGCGCCTGAAGGAAATGCAGCTAAATGTAAAATTACTGAGTTGCAGTCTAGCATATACAAACTGGTACAAGCAGGCTTATGCACAGATATGGATCTTAACTGTCCATGGTGTTTCCAGCTTTTATAGAACTAATAACCTTTGCAGACCAGCCTACAGATTTTAAAATCAAGCCTACACTTGGATTAATGTTGCAGCAAATGTGGCAAATTTTCTAAGGAAGGTTAGAAGGTTGCAGGAGAATTGTCCCCATACTGAGGTATACACCTACTGTCTGTGTCAAAACTACACTTGTAGTATTAAGAAGAACTTAATTGTTAGACTGATGCTTTTTGCTTGCGGGCTTCATCAGGGTCATCATACAACATTTCACAGAAACATTTGAAGTCTGAAAGAAATGCCTGCAGCAGCCACTGGTATAGTCACATACATGTGAGAAAGGAAAAGGATGTGTCTAATGATGGATTTGGTCCATAAGGCTCTAAAGAAGAAGGCCCTAATGTGGCTCTTCAGTGTGTCATACTATGATGTTCATCCATTGGTGCATACCTGTATGTGTGTATATGTGCAATTGGTTCATGTAAGACAGTTTTACTAGGAATAAAGGTTAAGATGCAAAGAGCAGAAACAGTAAAAAGGAAAGAAGAAGACATGAATGAGTGAAGGAAAAATAACAAGGGAAAGAAAGGCACAAAGTTATAGTTATAACAGTAATATTTGAGCCCATTTCTCCTCACAAATGTTCCCACACACACAGCTGCTACTGACCAAATATCTTTCAGAGGAGACGCTGACCAGGATGAGATCATCTCCCACTCTAACCTTCTCTCCCTCTGAACGCTGCTTTGATGCTGGATGGATGGTCCACCAGCACGCCTCGCCTACACACACACACACACACACACACACACACACACACACACACACACACACACACACACACAAAAGCAAACAACAGCTCAGAAAATAAAAGCTGGAATGTGTTCATAACTCACAGACTCACACAGCAACATAAAGTGCTGTGATGCTACCTACTGTATCACCTCAGCCTGTGTACCACTTTGGGAGCCTAGATTTGTCTTGCAGCTGTTCAGCTTGTACTGTAATTTGCATCATCTTTACAAAAGCAGGTCAAGAACATGAACACGACAGACAGTGTACTCTGCAGTGGCTTATTGTCCTGACTTTGCTGTAAAGTGGAGAAGCAGCAGGCATGGAGTCAGACTGTATCTGTACTCAGAAACAACCTGATGGTATGGTAACACTGAAAACAGCACTCCAGAGCTGTATACCAGAAATGACGTGGACATAATGAAAGCAAAGTACAGCTTGGGGCAGGATGAAGCAACTCAAAGCTAATGTATTCAGGCAAATTTAAACCTTAGCCCAATCAGAGTTTGCTAGATTTTCTTGTTGAATATATGACATGATCATTCTTTCTTTATCTGTGTTCATTCATGTAATGTGTAGAAACTGGTTAAGAAAACAAAGGGCTGTGTTGGTAATATTATTTTCCTCACCCCTTTTTCCTTCTTTTTTTCCCTTTTATTTTACCCTTTAAGAGAGTTCCACTTGGAACAATCATCTTACAGTACACCACACTGTCTGACAGTATGACAAATATTCTGTATGAGTTTGTTCAAGCTCTTTAGTTTACACTGAATCAAAGATAACCTTGACCTGCCATATTTGGTGTCTTGGGAAGCTTGGGGATTTCCACAACAGTTGAAAGCTGCATTAATCAACGAGCTGAATATCAGACATACCTTTGTCAGATTATGGCTTTATTACACTAATGGTTGGTTGGTTAACACTTGCCCATTTACATACCAGCAGACACAGAGCAACATTAGCATTCATTTGGAGTCGTGGTTGTATCCACCTGATGATGTCCAGTATTCTCTATCCTTTCAGCTTGCATCTGCTGTCAACCAACTCCTGAGGGAAATATCTGGCTATGTAGCTGCTAAATGCTCCACTATGTGCACTATTTCTGTTGTTTCCTGGTGAACAGGCAGTGTACAGTGGGTTTATCAGAGTTTTTTCAATGGAAACAGCTGCCCGTGGTGAGACTGAACAACAGTGAAGGTTTGGCTTCAAAACCAAAACAGTTCTTTACATTCTTTATATTAAAAAATGATTAGTGCAGCTTTAAAATCTAGTGCTGTAGGTTCAAACAATTTGGGCTACATAGCAGATTAACATAGTTAAAACTTTGTAATAGTAGAGACACATAGTGAAAGAAATGTGTTCAAGTGTATATGAAGATTCTCAGTCATTCTGGTCATGGTTATCCAAGGAGTGTTTAATTGAGGGCAAATGGACTTGGTTGTAGAAACCTGAAAAGGTTTTGCCTCTTGTCCAAGCTCCAGCTCTAACTGACCGGTAGGAGTCTCGGGTATTTAACCTCGGTCACTGAAACCATTTGAGCCATTTGTGCTCCTGCCTGTGTAACAGCAGAGGTATGAACTTTTATTCCCCACCTACAGTGCTGTCCTTCCATCCCTTCCCAGAAGGTTTAACAACCATTCACATTTAGCCTCATGTGACTACTCCAATGACTGCCTTTACATGTGACTCCAGGTGACTCTAGCAACTCTAACAACTGCTGTTCAACAGCCAGCAGCACTAAAGACCCAGGTGGCATCAATGACCTTGAGAATGACCCTACAGAGGTTAAATACATACCTGATACTCCCCGCCAGTCCATTGCCAAATCATGTTGCCCTTGATTCAACCCTCCTTGGATAAATGTGTTTGACTCCTACCTGTGGTATCTTCCTGCAGTCCAACATCAAAAGCCAGTTTGTCTGTGGATGAGCGGGAGGTGGACAGACAGCACAGGTACTAAACAGAGAAACACAATGAATTTGATCATTGCATCTGAGCAAATAGATCATCCACCATCCACAGCGCCGTTGTTCTGTGTCAGCCAATTTGATATGAATGATTTCTCTGGGGGAGATCAGGTGATTTAAATATTACATTTGTCGGTCCTATCTGGAGAGCATCATATGCTTTTTCTACTCCTATCCCAGTAATAATTACAACTTTAAAAACACAATCTCTTTCAAGTTATTGCACAATGTTTCCTGTAAGTTTCATCAGTTTACTGTGAAGTTTGACTTCTATGAGACAATGGAACAAGTAGAAAAGGTGTTTGCTAAACCTTATGCAAAAATAAGAGTCCTGTTTACCAACCCAGGAAGGAAAAAATGAAAAGCCATTACAAGTGCATGATCATCAAATGGGCTGTTTTAATTTCAGAATTTATAGCACAGTTTAATAATAGCAAAAAAAAAAAATATATATATATATATATATATATTATTTCAGATATGCTGTCTGGTTAGTCTGCCAACATATTTTAGGTATATTGGACGGCATTGTGTATGTGTATGTGTGTGTGTGTGTGTGTGTGTGTGTGTGTGTGTGTGTGTGTGTGTGTGTGTGTGTGTGTGTGTGTGTGTGTGTGTACGCACACACTGACCATTCCACTGTAGGAGTGTCGTAGTAGAACAGCATGTCCGTACAGTAAGGTGCGATGACCGCCACCCTGGGCCGTCTGACACAGAGACATTGAGAGAGAGGAGAGAGCAGAGTTACAAAAGACAGAAGTCAGTGAGAGACAAACAGTGACAAACAGCTGAACAGAGATATCAAACAGTACAGACAGAAAGGTCAAAGAAACATGTGCAGACAGAGAGATGTCTGGTGTATCATTTCATTCTCCAAGATTCATTTATCTGCAAATTTGTAGGAAAAAATATTACCTCAAAAAAAGCACGGAAGCTAAACTCTAATGTCATCCATCAATTCATCATAATAGTTTTTAAAGGTACTCTGTGTAGAAGCTCAAATATCAATATATCAGTGTCATATTAACATCCCTAGCTCATAGTATAATTACCATCACCCAGGATTGTCTAATGAAATAATAATCATGATTATGATTTGGCTTCCACAGTTAATTAAACCTGATCGGGTGCACTATTCACACTTTGTGTTTGAAGTGGCTGCTCTGGTTCATCAAATCAAACGCTCCCCATTCACACGTAAACTGTATGGCCAATCACCACTCTCTGCTTCCCACACAGCTGCATTTTACAACGACTATTTGCAAACTGCAAAAGTAATGACAAAATGTGCAGATCCTTTGATTTTGTTGCATGCCTTTTTTGCAGGTACATATTTAAACTGATCTTAATTTCAAGTGACTTCAGACTTGTATACTGATCATCTGATGCAAGTTTGGTTTATTGCTTTATTAGGTTCAGTGTTCAAGTTCAAGGAGGTTTAGTGGTGATTGAAAAATATGAAAGTAATAAAATGTTTTAGTGGAATAACAGTATTTTGCTTCAATGAGAAATAATAAACACAATATTTGCAGTTATTATTTTTGTCACTACTATGGAGCCCTGTTAAATGAACTAAATAATGCCAGTAGAACAGTAAACCAGAGCTAGTGATCCTCAAAACACAACCACATTGTCGACAAAAACCCTTTGCTTCTTGCTCCTTCTCCCTCTCCCCAGCATTTCTCAGGACTATACAGTGTGACCATTACAGTTGCATATATAAGTGCAACACTAAACAGTGACACCAAAACCTTTGATCTCAGCAGGAGTCTGCACCAACAGGACACTGTACCATGCCGCTGGAGTCTTGATTTCTGACTGACATTTGTCTTTGTGGCAAAAAGTGCTCTTTTGCCTGTTAGTCTTATAATTTCTCCTGCTGCGCTGCAGTCATTCTGTCCTCATCCGAGTGAGCACACAGACCTGTACAGGCCTTATAGAGCAGCGCTGCTTCTGTTTCACACACATATTAATCAGTATGTTTAAACAGCAATTACTGGATGCACACTGACTTGCAGAGCTGAAGCTGTTTTTCCCTCTCCTTATTTTTTCATTGGTGATCCAATGAATGCCAAAGGTATGTTAATATATTGCATACATTGTATTATAACACATCAGGAGGCAATGCAGCCTTTGAAGCTCATGACAATTAAATATTAAAAAAACTTTAAACTCTGTATTTAAAATACCACCAATAAAAAATGTCTACCCGTAGTCATAAATGTCCTCGTTTAGTCCTGACTAAAACGTGCAAAACACCAACACTCTGGAATCATTCCAATTTGTTGAATAAACTTGTTGTCGATATGTCAAAGTAACAACAGATATTTTTGACATGTTTGTTACATGTACATGTACTATTATTTGCTTGTGTGCTTGTGCTGTAACTAAAATGCAAAATGATGGATGTTCTGTATACCATTTGTGTGGCCTGCAGAAAATTAGTGGGTGCAAGCAAATTCAGCTAGAAAAGTTACTTGAACTTGTGTCTAGTGTCTGATAACAGCCATTTGAAGAGTTAAACAAAACTGAAAGTCATCATCAAAATTATTTATTCATATGCCGTACGCCTTAAACACTAGGATATCATAAACCGACAAACTACAAAAAAAACTGCATGGAGTGTAGTAAACTGTTATAAAGTAGAATGCCTTTAAAAGTAAACACAGTTGCATTCACAGATGTTTGAGTGAGTAGAGCATCAGGTATTTCCAACTGCCAAAGAAAGAAGTTCTTTCTGTAGAAGAACTGTCAACAGCAACTTAAGTTGATGTCAGTAATACAAAATTGTTGCTTCCTTGACCAAGACATAGTGTGTTCTGTTGATAACCTCCAGGCTGCAGACTTTTCTAAGTAAATTAAGAGTTAAGAGATGCATGAGCTGACAGTACCGTGGCAGGCGTCATGTGCTCACCATGAGAAGCAGTGAAAACAAAACTACTCATCATCTATATTTGAGACTCAACCTGTCTTCCAGTCTTCCAAATCCAGTCTTGGAACATAACGTGACTCAACACTATTTTGTGTGTTTCACTCCATACTGTATGTCTGGAATCTTGCTATGGTAGATTTTCATGAGAGTTGTAATTTTTGGTATGCTGACAAATTCATCATTGTTCAATTTTGCTCAAATCTAATTCAGCACTAAATTTTCATATCAAAAATCAAAAAACACAGAAACCACCAGTAGGTCTGATTACACAATGGTATAGCCATAAGGTTTTGCTCATGCTCTTCCTCTCCTTCCTACTTTTGAACCCCATCTGTCCATTGGAAGAAGTGGTTGCAGCGTTTGAAAACTTCATAATTGCTCTAGATATAAAGGATGATGCAAGAAACATGCAATGCTGTTGCATTATGCAGGGGAAGGTGTGCAGGACATCTTTAATATGATCACCGACACCAGGGAAGCAAAGGAGTATAAATGCAGGGAAAAAAAGTCTGTACTTTTCTCCTTTTCTTTTCTCCTCCTCAGAGACCTATAAATTCAGAAAAGCTACATGATTAGCAGGAAAGGCACTTGACTCAGATCACACAAGGCTGCAGCAATCAGCATCAACCTGTGGCTTTCCTGATGCTGAAAAGGGAGATGAAAATTATGATTATTCAGACACGCATAAGTAAGAAACTGTGGCACAAAGCACTTCAGATATCAGAGATGATTTTGATTGTTTTCCTCTCCCCTGGCAGAACCATGACACTTGCTTTATTCTTTAATGGATCTTCACTGGCTTCTATAAACTGATGACTAGTATTCCTGGACTTCTCATTGACTCAACAACAAAAACTATAAATTAAAGTCACACTGGCAGCATCGGAGGTCGGCATGAAGTGCATGATGTACACACCAGCAGAAACAGTGGCATCACATTGCAAGCAACAAGTAATTCAGACACTTCTAAGGAATGTCTACACAGCCAGCCAACCAAAAGAAATTTTCCCACATGCAAAGATAAAGCTATTGACTGCAATACAAAAATGATGCCTGCAGGGGCAACTGTGAACATCACTGATAACACAACTTCTCAGACTGCAATTTAGGCCCTCACTCACTAAATGTACAGCTCCCATCTTTTCTTTTGGTTAATGCAAAAATTCCCCTAGGTGGCGGAATCCAAGTCACAGTTCACAAATGCAACATTCCATGAGCTACAAGGAAGTAAAAGCAGTTTACTTGGCAATGACACAGTCAGTCATCTGGGACTAATCAAAGCTGCCAACGCACTTCACATTCATTTTCATGACATTCATACAACTTTATTCACTTCCACAGCCAGTGCAGCCTAGAACAACCTCAAGTTGATGTGATGTTTGGCAGGCCTCTCAGAATCAAGCTCCGTTTACCTTAGTCTCATAGTGATAGGATGTGCCATGCTGCACCTTTGGCTATGAAAGTGGGTGCCACAGTCCTGTGTCATCAAAAGAAGGAAGGGAAGCTATGCTGTGCCGACAATCCCTGCTCACTCTGACATCACTGTCACAGGTTCCATGGTGACAGCCAAACACAATGACCATGTGATCCCCACAAACTCATGGCACTTTGAGACTACCATTGAAAATCACCGCTATCACAGAACAGGTTTAACTCGTTCCTGAACTAACCCCTGAATCTTTATCCCATGAGCCCCCTGGGTCACAGTCACCTGTTTGTAGAAACCCAGAAGAAACTCAGAGTAAACAGAGGACCTCAAAAGTGTTGGGTAACTTTCAAAATGTTATGTGTTACAAATTTCTACTTTCACTTTAAACTAGGAAGCTGCTTTACAGTATTACTGTCTCTGTAAATAGGACATTACTGATTGCTCTCTCTATATATATAGGTAAAAGTAACAAATATATATATATATATATATATATATATATATATACACGTGTGTGTGTGTGTGTGTGTGTGTGTGTGTGTGTGTGTGTGTGTGTGTGTGTGTGTGTGTTTGTGTGTGCGTGTATGTGTGTATATACATACATACAATGGTGGAAAAAAAGTTTTTGGACACCCCATGCATTTGTGAAATATTGCATTAAGAATCACTCTTAGGTTTCCAACTGCAATTTCTTTTAGTACAGTCACAGCCAAAATGCTAAACAAATTGATTGGTTCCATAAAAATACAAAAGAAATTTTGAGTATTGGGTCATTTTGGTACCAGTGATCCACTAATGAAGGTCGTGCTTTTTGTTAAAAGACACAATTTTTGTTGCCATGCTTCATGTCTATATAAAGCCAGCACATTTGAAAGTTCTTCAGAGACAAAAATGGCAAAAACAAGAAACCTAATGCAGGAAACATGCCTGAAGATACAGATTCTCAACCAGGAAGGGTACAGCTGCCGCCACATAGCCAGGAAGTGCAGATGCAGTCCTTCAGCAGTTGGATACACTCTGCAGAAATACAGAGCTTGGAAGACAAACCAAGATCTGGGCATCCAAGGGTTTCTTCAGCAAGAAATGACCACATCCTGATCCACATGTGCAGGGAAAACCGCCGAATGACATCACAGGAGCTTCAGCAGCAGTGGACAAACCAAACTGGTGTCCAGTATTCCACCCGCACTGCACGTGGCTGCCTTTTAGATCACCCCCCCGATCAATGAGAGACAGAGGTTAGCCTGGCGTTGTTGGGCCCAAGCACACAAGTGGACAGACAGGAACTGGAAGAAGATTCTGTGGTCAGATGAGTCCAGTTTCCAGCATTATCTTCCCCCTGCTAATGTGAGGATACGCAGAAGGCCAGGCGAAGCATTATCTCCAGCATGTACAGTACCTACTGTCAAGCATGGTGGAGGCAGTATCATGGTTTGGGGATGCATGAGTGCTGCTGGTGTTGGTCATCTCACTGTCTGTGATGGCACATTGAACTCTGCCAAGTATTGTGCCATTCTCGAAACCCACATGTTCCCTTCTGCACGTGCACTGTTCCATCGAGGTCAAAACTGGATGTTTCAACAAGATAATGCCCCTTTCCACACATCCAGGGCCAGAAGAACTTGGCTGCAGGAGCACAGTATCCAGGTCTTAGAGTGGCCAGCTCAATCCCCAGACATGAGCCCCATTGAAAATCTATGGCGGATTATCAAAAGGTCTGTTTCAAAGCATAAACCAAAGAATTTAGAAGAATTAAAAGCAGCAATTCAAGAAGAATGGGACAAGATTACCCCTCAACAGTGTGAAAGGCTCGTGGGGAACATGCCAGCCAGGATTAGAGCTCTACTGCGTGCTAAGAAAGACTACTAAATATTAATTTGATGATGTGATGGTTTATTTATTTTTGTTCAGTTTTGAACACATTCTCTGTTATTTGTTGACTTTGATACTGACAATGTTGAGAACTGACATATTGAAACTGTCAAGAATTTAGTTCTTGTAAACAAACAAACAAAAAATATCATTTGTATTTGTTTGTGTCTAATGCAGCCACACCTTTTGAAACACAAAAAAGAGTTTTCCACAAATATTTCATGATAATATTTGAGATTGTAAAATTTTAAGGGTGTCCACCACTGTATATACATACATACTTCACACTATATACACTAGCATAGCCTCATGCCTCATCTCTATGGCTCTATGTTATCTTATGTTACGATTACGTTATGATAGGTTTGAATAAGAATTACTCTGACAGACTTTATCACTCACATTTTCCCTACTCTCACATCTCACTAGGGCTGGGCGATGTGGCTGAAAACTGTGTCATGATATAAGTGTTTTATATCGGTTGATATCGATAATTATTGATTTTTTTTATGACCTATTTAAAATAATGATCAGGAGGAAAATACATTCAATTTAAACATTTTTATTTTAAATTTAACCTTCCTCTGATTATAATCCCCTCAACTATCAAGGCAGAAAGGAAAGGAAATGTCAACACAACCATGGAAAATAATAAATGTAAATTAAAGTGTAAAAATGTAAACTGAGAGAAACCTGAGAACTTTTTTCTGCAGGTTTAGTGCAGGAAGTTCACAAGCTGATTCACCTTCTGCTGAATAAAATGTTTTCAGATATGTGCAGTGTTTTGGAAACATAGCAGAAACTGAGGTGGACTTGACATCTGTAACATACAAACAAACAAACATGATAGACAGTACAGTAAGATTGATTGAACTATAAAACCAGCCTAGACACATGAACAACTTTAGTCACTCCTCTTACTCTAAACATACATGAACTATTCAATTATGTTTTTATTGCAAGTGTGCTAAAAAAAAAAAAAAAAAAAAAAAACACGTGTAAGAGATGTTTATAACCTGACTTCTCCTCAGTGCTCAGTGAAGCATGTCTTTAGCTATATGATATGCCGCTGCCTCCGTTACGTCTTCATGCCTTTTAGGTGATTTGTCATCAGGCACTGAAGCAGATACCTCTGCATGGTGGTCAGCTGCTTGTGCGGTGGTGCTGCGGTTGCGGACGTTGGCAAATACGGCCGCGCTCCAAAGAGTGAGTGCGGCTAAGGTGGTTAAATAAGTTTGTGGTATTACCGGTCTTGGTGGGGACGACAGTCTTGCATAAGTTACAGACCACATTGGACTATGGTCCAACTTATAAAATCCAAAAAACTGCCATACTGGCGGGCTGACTTTCCCTGTTTTATCAACGATTTCTTCGCTCGCTGCAGCGCTCACTTTCTATTTCTCATCTCACTCCTCGCGAAGAATCAAACATGAGACAACGTGATGGCGCAACTGAACTTGATACTGTTACATGATTGGTGTGTTAGCGTGTCGCTGATCAGCGATTACTCCCTATGTTGCTCGGTTACCTGATAGCGAGTGCCTTTGTTCATGCAACCAACCTCGCTTCACAACTTCTGCTGAGAAACATTATTCTTAAGTTGTTGCACTATTTGCCAGCACAGTCTGTCACTGTGGTGGACCCCTCCCCATCTTTACTTCAGAAAGATTCTCTGGGCTGCTCTTTTCATACCCAGTCACGTTACTAACCTGTTCCAAGTTAACCTCATTCTTTGTGAGATGTTCCACCAGCTGTTTTATTTTCACATTTCACAACTTTTCCATTCTTTTGTTGCCACTGTCCCACCTTTTTAAAAAGTGCTGCTGGCATCAAGTTCTAAATGAGGATACCCTTTTCAACATTTGAAATATTGTCTTTTGTTCAAAGTAAATATGGGGTTTCATTGTTTTGCAAACCATCACACTCAGTTCACTGATGTTTTATACAGGGTCCCAACTTTTTTGGAAATTGAGTTGTATCTACATTTTGCAACTGGGTGGATCATAGAGTACTGCTCTGTGGACAAAGCCAGACACTCACACGCACACCCACCCACACCCTGCCCCCTGGAAAAACAATCATATGGTAAGCTTACATTGTCAGAGACAGGTTATACTGGGGCTAATAGTAGCGATGACATTATCATTACAAACCATAATATAACCGTAATATATAATGCTAGTTGTACTTCTGTCATTATTTTGGTGACAGTAATGCAAAAAGAAGTATAGTCAGTAATGCATTACTCCCCACAGACAGTAATTTTGGTTAAAGTTATCTGTACTACATTACATTTTGAAAGTAGCTCACCCAACACTAGTCTACCTTAATATGCTTCACTTTTTTCTTATGGCCAACAAGTGTCGTATAAAGTCCAAAACCTGGTCGGTCTCTCAATACTCTCACTTACTCTGTTTGTAGCTCTCGGCTTCTTGCCCATTGGATCTTATTTATGGTGTAAATCTTTAAAAACGGCTCACAAATATATCCTTTAAAAGGGCTTAGCAGTGCATTTGTTGAGAAATTTTTTCAGCGTAGATTAATCCAGTGTGCATACATGGTAATGAAGGAACATGTCACCCAGTCCAACAGTGACACTGTGGCCCCAGTCTGAGCCAACACCTCAACATGACCTAATGCCCAGGTATCAATATTAACAAAATCTAAGAAAAGAGACGTTGTAAAGGTGTGTGTGTGTGTGTGTGTGTGTGTGTGTGTGTGTGTGTGTGTGTGTGTGTGTGTGTGTGTGTGTGTGTGTGTTATTATTATCCATCTGGCATTTCAGTCTCAGTCTCAATGAATTTATTCAGCCTAGAACTATAATCCACTGTTTGTACTACCAATGAGAACACAGTAAATTTTCTGGAAACCACTGCATCTCTTAAATGTTCTGTTTGTTTGGGTCCCATTCAGGCTTCTCTGTGCCAGACCGTCATCATCGTGGGACCACTCTCTGGCTGTTGGTGACTCATTCCAGATATTTTGGATCTGGATCTTCGTCCTCCAGGACAGTCAGCCTCATCTCTTGTTTGTCTCTCCCTCTGTGTATGTTTGATATTTTCCACTGTTTGTGTGAATGGTCTGTCCTCTTTAACATCTCCATGATGGAGAGGAGGTTGTGTGGCTCAGGTTTGCTTGGCGACACCTGAAGTCGTTCAGAGTATCCCTGGGTCCGTTCTTCAGATATGTTTGCAGTCTTTCTACAACATTTGTCATCCTGACTGTCCATACTGTATTGACTTGTACAGAGCTTGCACATCTTTCAATACAGATGTTCCACACTGATAAGGTTATATCTGAAACCTCCATTACCTCCAACATGTTGACACTCATATAACAAACACATAAACTTGGATGGCAACTCTGCTAAGTGTTTATACTGTTGATGCTTATGACAGTGACTGTAACAACCAACAGTGACAACCACAACAAACACATACAGCGAGTGGAGGCACACCTACCCATATTTCCACATCTACATGCTGTGTGGAAATGAGAGAGAGGAGGAAAAAGTAAGTTGCTGTAGTCATTTTACAGACAGCACATAAAAACATCACACCTATCAAACAGATAAGACTGTTGGATGATGAGGTTATGACAGCTTAATAATATATTCAAGGTCTTGTTCTTAAATTTCCCTCCATATGAAGATTTGAAACATGAAATATTGTCATGAAATATGTTTATTTGCTTTCTTTCTGATAGCAAGATAATTAGATCAGAATCAGTCTCATGTCTGTGTGTTAAGGACAGATTTGGAGTCTGGACCTGGTTAGTCTAGACTAGAAGACTTAATCTGTAACCAGGAAGAAATGAACAACAAGGATACAAAAGGATAGCTGTTCCCCTGCTTCTTGGCTTAATGCTAACCTCTTCATGGCTCTGGCTCCATACTAACTGCACAGATTTAAGCAAATGGTGTTGATTGTCTCATCTAAGTCTTGGCAAAATGTCAAAGAAGAGTATTTCCCCAAATATTGCACTATTGCTGTAAAGAGACCAAAATTTAGTTTATACTGTTTAGGTTTCTGTAAGAAAAGTTAGCCGGGTGGATGGCTGTTGCGCAGTAAAAGGTTTCAGATGGACAAGCTAACGGTGCAACAAGCGATGACAAAATTGTCAACAGAACCCTTCCTTAGATAGCTCCATAATTAAACATGGCTCTGTATCTGTAGTAGCTGTTGGCTAATGTACAAAGAGCACTATTCCTGGAAATGAGTGCAATTGATGCACATCTTTCGTCACATAAAAGCTCAGTAATCCTGCCTATCCACTCCAGTCAAACTCCCCTTCTCCTCCTATCCAATATCCTGTTGGTTTATGTAAAGTTCAGACTACACGATATAATGTTCGTTAAGGTGGTTACACAGCTATAACTTTGTGCCATGACTTGGCTGAGAGACATGGCAGACTACATGTGTGTATTTTTGCAAAAAGCCCTGCAATGTAATCCACTAACACAGTGGAGTGGTCATTCAGATCTATGTAAGTGGACATCCAAGTGGAATAACTTGATGAGTGCAACTTATAGCACTGTGCTAACATAGTGTACCTCATGCCAGCACAGCTTTGCTTTGTGTCATTGTCAGCATGAACGGCACTATCAAAGTCAAGTCTGTGCATGGCAGCGAAGAACTGATTTCACTTCATGCCTCTTGGACAGATCCTCTCTGGATCAGGTTGAAAATGTGTAAATGCATCCATCAGTCCACAACACACATGTAATCTTTACTCCTCCCAGTTTAACTATATCAGTAAACAGCCTGTGGAAGTAGTTTTTAGCTAGCTAGCTTCAGGTGCATTACCACAACCCTCTGGACAGGAGGAAATTTAGCTAATTCAAACAGCTCACACCTTGGTCCTCCTTCCTTTGCTTCCTGTTCTTAATCTTCAGATTTCCTCCACGGCGTTCTAACCAAGCACTGCGAGTGTTGTAACTCTGATGTGTCCCATAGGGCACTAAGCAATACATGACAAAATAAGACACGGTATCCCATATGCCGCTGTCAATATTTAACTGCCTTCAAGTTCTCACAGATTAAATTTCACTTAAATCAATGTTCTGATATCATGTATAAATGCCTTGTAAATGTGCTGGCAGTTCACTTACTATGTAATGGCAGGGGAGGGAAATGCTGCCTTGTATGAAAACTGTACAGGTATGACATTGGTTGCCTATCAGTTGATTATCAAGCAGCAGTAGGAGGTATTGTTTGAGATGATGCTGGTTATTGCAGTATTTTGCTTACTTGTCACACAGAGCAGTTAATTCACAATGCGCTGTTTTATGTGACGAAGTGGAGTGGAAATCACTCCCAAGTAGCTCAAAGCAGCACTGTGCTGGTTGGGCTCTGGAGCACACCCTATTGTATGCTTTATGCATATAATATATGCAAAGCACAGAGCTGCTCAAGCTTCACCTCACATATGCCTGGCTTACAGTACAAACGAACAACATGCACACAGATTCCTCTAAAACACATATTTACCTGAACTTTCCAAGTTACTCTCTATTTGTGGGTCATTTCTTTGAATGAATGTCTTTCTCACAATACAGATAAATCTGATAAATAAATTGATCTTCAAGTGTAAAAGAAGTGAGGTTACGAAGTTGGCAAAGATGATTTTTATTGCCTCCAAAAAGATGATAATCAGTTATTGCAGCAGGTGAGGAATGAAAATAGGCAAATCATTTCATTTTGATGTAAATCAACAGATTTGAGGGTCTGTTTTGAAATATATCCAGTTTTTCCTTGAGCTGGGTGATGATTTGAGCTCTGCTCTCTGGCTCTGCAGTTAATACAGATCTCACAATCAAAATCTGATCTTTGTTTTAATTTTTGGTCAGTTTGAGCATGTTGTTTTAAAGTTTTTGCTAACCCTTCATCACAGAAGCACCATCATTTAAAAATAAAGTACACTTTTGGAAGTGGTTCTATTTCTAGCTAGCCAGCTAGTTACTTTTTAGGCAGCAGTTGATGGCATGTTGTTGGCCTGACTAAACATAGTTGAATAGCACACTTTCTAAAAGCAGAAACTTAGATTACACAATCAACAAACAGATAAAATACAGTGTGTAAAGAAAAAAAAACAAAACAAAACACTAAAGACCCATAAAAACAAAATGCATAAAAGTTGATTTGCAGTTACATGTGACATAAAGACTAATATGTCTGCTGCAAAGATATAGATAACCTCAGATATAGCTCAAATGTAAAAATGCTGAGATAATAATAATAATAATCTGAATAAAAACTGAATAAATAAACTGAATAAAAGTACTGATAAGAGGATGATGCTGTCTTCTTGTTTGGGAGGAAAGATAACAGATTACATTTAAACAGAGTCACATTTGCAGCAGTAGCTGTCTGCACTCAGTCAAGGACATCTGCACAAACGTGATCAGACCAGCACTCTTATATATGAGTATGAGTATGGCTATGAGTATAGCCAAGAATGAACAGACTAGTAAGTGGACTCTCTCTCCTTGTTTGTCAACCACCTCCTGCTCTTTGTGTTTCACCAGGCCAGTGTCTCAGCCAAAGAAAGCCCTGAACTGAGAACGGCCTACTGTACATTCCTTCACCTCCCCTTGCCTGTTGTGTGTTTTAATGTGTGTGTCTCTTCACACTCACCCCCTCAGCCTTCTCCTCCGTGTTGGCCAGCATCTCCTGAAGGGCTCGCACCGACAAGGACTGTTCCAACACAAAGGTGCAGATGGACAGATCTGGAGGCACATTCTGAAACAACAGGGACACACCCTCAATACTTTATTGATGTTAACAAAGTTTTATTTTGCTAATAATGACAGGCTTTTCTGAATGTTACTACTCAAGTCAGTGTCCACTCAAACTGATTCCTGAGGTTCTTGAATTACAATCTTTGATGGTTCTGATTGGCACACACTAGTTCTGAATGATGAGAAACTCTTGCATTTTAAACTCTCTCTATTCTATGTAATCCTCATAAGGATCATTTAAGAAATAAGATGTAATCTAATGGAAACATGAAATAATACAAAAGATGTGTAATTCCACAAAATCCCTGCCACTCAGACAGGAAAAAGCCACCTTCCTGGATAAGGACGGCATCACAGTAGTAGACACAGCATGGTGGGTTCTACTCAGTTTCAACCCTTGCATCCGAAGGCAAGGTCTATCAGGTCTATAGTTTCTGTATTTCCCCTTGTTTAAATTGTTCATATTTTTCAATATCCACTTTGCTGCTGTAATACTGGAAATTTCCCCACTGTGGGACTAATAAAGGAATATCTTATCTTATCTTATCTTATCTTATCTTATCTTATCTTATCTTATCAGGTGCGCCAATTCTGTCTTTCCCTAGCCCAACAGGTCTGTGCTCTGGACCAGCTCTGGACAGCACAGGAAATGACAGAGCACACAAATGTGTTTCAGCTTCGTGCCATACATTTTGCGTTTCACAAGTTCCTTCTATATTTAAAGGGCAGGCATGTTGTTGTATTGTTCAACAGTGAGTGAGCGGTTCACCATGTCAAACATCAAAGGGTACCAGATCAACGCTGATGCTGGTAAGGCTGCTGCTCGTGTGGGCTTTCCCTCGCTTTGCCTGCCTGAAGGCCATTTATTTGGCAGGGCCACAGAAGGTGGTGACAGACTTTCTCTACCATCAGAAACCTCACGTAGGGAGGGAAGTGGAGACTACACCCAGAGGTAGTACAGGAAATATGACACGCATATGGCACAGCAGAGGTGGTCCTGTTTGACTCAAGGGGCTCTATTTTCGTCCCTGCCACTTTGGTGCAGCACAGGCGGGTGTGCAGCGCACTTGGTATTTTGGTAAACCGAGGTGCACAGAGGTACGCCAGGATGGGCGTTGCAGCGCAGTAGGGGGAGGTGTCGGCATAATCAGCCAGCCGATTTTGATTTTCGGTCCATTTCGGACCACGCCGGTGCGCAAAAGTGCGCTGAAAGCTCGCCACCCCAGACCTGGTCAACTCTGTGCTGGGCAAGTGGATTTTCATAAACCGGCGGCGTCGTGCGCACACCTCACCAATACCTCAGGCAGGTTTCCACAGTGTCTGGCATTTCACTGTGATCAATAATTAGCAACAACCACGATTCAATGCAACTATCTGAGTCGGCACACAAACACCTGACTTTGCACCCGCGCTACAGAATCAAAAATAGAGCCCACAGTCTTCACAGTCTAGAGCTTCCTGGAGCCTTTGGACATTTTCGGGCATCCTGAATCCTACATGGCCGCTTCGGCTTGAGTGGTCCATCTCTCAGTAGGCGGCATGGTGATAACTCACTTGGGTAAGCAGAAGATGCAGTGGAAGAACTGACAGAATTTGTCACAATTCTGACCTTTCAAATTTTTAACCAAGTTAGAAATGAAGTCAATGAGCAGACTCAGAGCAGAGACACTTTCTTTCTTTCAAGCTAGCTGGATGCCTTCAGCACGCTCGGTGTTGTTTGGGATTCGGTTGATCTCTCAGCAGTGGAAGTGAGTTGTTCTCTGGATGAGGCTGAAAATTTGAATTTTCCATGTTTAAAGGCTTAGCCTTTTCATTTGCTTTAGGAAACCAAACCACCTTTATGAAAAGCAAAAGATAATCCTTAATAATTAATGTGTAGTAGACGGCATTAAACCAGGTTCATATGCCATGATGGTTATCATGTTACAATCTTGCTATATAGTATATATTCTATATACTCCTACTGTATAGACGCATAGGTACATCTACAGTATATGCACAGCAAATTAAATGACTAAAATAACATCAGTGCTTGTTAGTGTCCATACATCCTTATATTAAAGGTACATCTACTTTCTCCTCTGTCTCTAAGGAATGCAGAAGAGGGACGACAAGTGCCCTGTCACACACACACACACACACACACACACACACACACACACACACACACACACACACACACACACACACACACACACACACACACACACAGGCACTCTGAGAGTGGCCTGTGGAAGTTGTGGCATCTCAGTCTGTCCCTTGTTGTGTGTGCTTTTTCTGAATTTTATTAATAAGCAACAGAAAAAATAACCTTGTTTACTAAGTTATAACAAAACAGGCAAGTAACATGAACAGAAACAATGATTATACCTTGAGTATGGAATAAGGTATATACTAATAAGTATGAAAATGAGAATCATATGCTAAGCGCTTCACATTCAGTGAACCCACATTTTTGCACTGATGATGCAATGTGCACAATTTATGTTAATGTCTCTGCTCATTTATTGGAGTTTTTCCTTCAACGTGTCTCCTGACTGGCACTGTGTCATACATGTGACATAAAGCAGTATATACTCTACATAAGAGCTTGTGACATAAAGCAGTATATACTCTACATAAGAGCTTGTGACATAAAGCAGTATATACTCTACATAAGAGCTTGAGACATAAAGCAGTATATACTCTACATAAGAGCTTGAGACATAAAGCAGTATATACTCTACATAAGAGCTTGTATCAGTACCTTGGAGTTGGAGATGGATTCGAGGAAGCAGAGTCTGTTTCCGAAGCCTTCAGCAGCCAGACAGAGTTTCTGTTGCTCCTTACAGATTGTGGCAGAGCACTGCAGGACCACCTCATCATCCTAACACACACACACACACACACACACACACACACACACACACACACACACACACACACACACATACACACAAAGATGTAGTTACAAATGAAGACAGTCAATGACCTAGAGTCAGTAACAGAGATTTTCTGTAGCTCCTTGTAGGTGGTGGCTAAAAATTGCAGAGCACCATCTTGCCAGAAAACTTCCACACTTCCACACCCAGCCCTACACAGTTTGACCATATGGGCTGTGGCACTACAAATTCCCACTTTGAAGAGGAATCAACTTCATGCATACATACATAGAACACACCATTTGGTCAACAGGACGGACCATTCGTTTGTTCATTAATTTCATAATTTATGTCCATGTGAATATACTGGAGTTGAGGAGCAAACTGACAAAAAGCTTTCCTTTCAAAGTGAGCAAAAATATCTTAACTCCAACCAATCACAACAAAAAGAGGGAATTCAATCTAGGTGGTAATATTGTAAATTTATCTCAATACAGTCTTCATACTGGAAGTAAAGTATAACCCCTATTCCAAACAAGTTGAGATACTGTGTGTTGTCGAACCCACGTAGGAATACGTTTTACAATCATGTGTTCTTAAAGTGGTGAACCTCGCTCCATCCTTGCTTGTGAACAACTGAGCCTTTCCAGGATGCCCCTTTCATACCAATCATGATACTATCACCTGTTACCAATGCACCTGTTTTTGGAGCATTCCACAACTTTCCGAGCCTTTGTTGCTCCAGTCCCAACTTGTTTGATACAAGCTGCTTCCATCAAATTCAGAATAAGGACATATGTTGCACATAAAACACACAGCACATAAGACAGTGTTGATGAGGTCACACATTAAATATATTGTCTTTGTACCATTTTCAACTGAGCATATGTCAAAAAGGATTAGCTAAGTAGCTTAGTTACATACCTGTCAACATTGAAATTTCAAAGGGAAATTTTCTGGTGCCCTGTCCTGAGTCATCCTACCATCCTTACCACTGACCACATGCCCCTTACGTGAACACAAGAGTACACAAATGAATGCTAAAATCAGCACTAGGCAACCACTTGCTTAAAATGTAAGAGCACCAGGCGTTTGTTTTAAGTAGTTCCTACATTAAGTGACGAAAATTAGGTGGTCAGAATAAGATACATGGTTGAAAGTGAAATGCTTTGAACGTCCCTGCATTATTTAAATGAAGAAATTGCTTAGGTTATTTATATAATACTTGAAGGATATGTACACATCACTTACACATTTTGCTTCAATTGTGATTGTTAGAGGCTACTTTCAAGTGAACAATTGATAGGAGAGGATGCTTATAAAATTGGATCACAGACATAGTATAACTACAGTCATTGGTGGAGCATGTTACTGCACCTTAGTTGTGCTCATCTTGGCAGATGTGTCACTTTTCCCTCTGTGTGATACATTAAAATCTGTGACATATTTTAGAAAAACCATAACTTACAAAAACGTATGTTTATTTATTATATACAGCACCCCAACTTTTATGGAATCAGTGTTGTAATGCCAGTCATATGACGTTCTGTTCAAAGTTATCTATTTATAGTATGCTATCAATACTACATTATCACATTTTGTGCTGTTTGAGGAAAATCTGAATTTCTATGATCATAAACACTTAAGGCGAGGTACTGAACCTCAATACCCTAACCAAGTATATCCATATCTTGGACGATTTTTTGCATGGTAACTACAGCGTGGTTAAAGTTAGGCAAAGACTGTGGTTACCAATAAAATTAATTCAGAAATGAAAAAACGGAAATATATAAAGCACAGTAATTGCCCATCCACAACCTTAACCTCCACATTCTAACAAACTACCTGCTACATTAGCATTAATTGTTGGGGTACATAAATTGTGAGGTGCAGAATTGTCCAATGAATGTAATTTTATTTCGTTTTTTTTTTTTTTTTTGCCACAGCTCTCTGTCTGTAATGTTGTATCTCTGCTAGATAGATCTGTACAGAGTAACATCAAATAAACAGAAAAGCAAGACTATAGACTAGACAGATGTCATTTCCCATTCTCTTCAGCTCATGCATTTTAATCAAGAGGAGTTGGACTGACAGAGACAAGCACACGGTGGCATTATAACAAAAGCTAGCAATATACGCTAGCTTTGTCATTCATTCAAACACACACAAGCCAAATCTAGTGCACACTAAGGCGCAGTGTGTCCTAACATATGATGTGGCTATGATAAGCTTCCTATCCGTCAGTCAGACCGTAACGGCACTACAACATGTCCTTCATCTGAGTGTTACTATCAATTAAAAATCTGCAGCAGATCCTGCTATAACTGAGATCTAATCAGCATACATCTGTTTGTCTGCTTAATGTCTGTCTACCCATACATGGGCATATGTACTAAAACCCCAGCAGAAACTACACAAGTGTGTGTCACACCACCACCACCACTTCGACAATAATGACAACAACAATAACAACAAAGAACCCTGGGAGCACAAACTAATCTTGTATTATAGAGATACTATGTAATATTATGTAGACTTATTTTGGTTAATACAAACAATTCCTATTTAAATTCTAACATTGGTTCAAAAATGACGAGTGGACATTTTCCTTAAAACCTTCAGCCCTAAACAAAGCTACATAACTTAGTAACGGCCCCCAGCCATTGGTTTAAGTACGTGGATGACACCTGGGTCAAGATTAGAACACAGAAGTGTAAGCTTTCATGGATCACATCAATGCAGTGGACAGCAGCATCAAGTTCACTCAGGAGGATGTTAAAGGAGGCAGTCTGGCCTTTTTGGATTGTGTAGTGCATATTTAAGATGACAGGAGCCTCAACACTGAAGAATACAGAAAACCCACACACACAGATCAATATCTGCTCTTTGATTCTCACAACCTACTGGAGCATAAGCTGGGGGTTATCAGAACCCTACACCAGGGGTTCCCAAACTTTTCCATGCCATGGCCCCCCAAACAGCATTAGCTTCTGGCTGGGGACCCCCTTTGCAAACCCACTGACAATGCTACAAAATATGTAAAGAAACATCAACTTTTAGAAAGATTTACTTACTTTTATTCAATGTTCAATAATTATTACATTTGTTTAGCATAAGAATATTAACAAACATGTTTTCAACACTGTATTATATTCCCACTGAATAATGAACTTTTCAACAAACTGTTGACAGACAAGAACAGAACAAAAGAAATCAAACCTCTCTCAGTTGTGTGTGTGTTCACTATTCAATAATTATTACATTTGTTTAGCATAAGAATATTATTAACTAACATGCTTTGCTTTTTTGCTTTTTTTCCTTAACTTCCCCCCAATTTTCTGAGGCCCCCCTAGCACCCCCTGGCGGCCCCACTTTGAAAACCACTGCCCTACACCATGGGGCTTGGAACGTGCCAGCAATGACGGAAGGCGAGGACAAGGAGCAGAAACACATCAGGGAAGCATCAAGGAAAAACACAGAACAGAAAGAGTAGAAAAGGACTATAAACGCAATGTCATTTCTTACATTCCTGGAGTATCTGAAAAACTCATGTGTGACTCATGTGACCAAAATGACTCACATGATGGTCAGGTGACTCAACAACTCACCCATTCTCACTTATCAACACCCACTGACCCATCAACTCCATGGCTCATGTGACCTTAACGACTCATATGTTAACAAATCAACGATTCTGCAAGAAGATAAATGCCTGTGACTTCACAGCAGTCAGTTAGAACTATGAAGTCCAGTTGCCTTTTGAAAGCACTGAGAAGTAACATGACCTGGATGAATGCAAATCTTCATGGCAATACTCACTAACTAAAGGAATGTAAATTTGAAGTGACTACATATTATACTGCAAATGGTGCTACAAAGGGGGTTTATATTCATAAAATGTATTAACCATGGACATACTGTAGTCTCTGTGAAGTCACCCACAGAAGAGCAATTGTGAAGCTCAGTAACAGTGGCTCCAGCCATTGGCATCTTGCTTGTTTTGGAGCCTGCCTCAAGTGGGGCATTGGGGTCCATTTTAAGAAAGCATGACATAGCTTTCCATTTTTATGCTGACGACACACAAATTTATCTGCCCCTGAAACAAAACGGCTCCTTATAGCCACTGTTGGACTGTCTGAAGGACATAAAAGCATGGACGGCGATGACGAAAATAACACAGAAGTTCTGTTTTTTGGACTGAGTAATGCGCGTACTGGTCCCCATATGGACCTGAGCTCACTGAGTCCATACATAAAATCCACTGTAAAAAATCTTGGGGTGATAATAATTAAATTGGACAAACTAATTAGGTGGTGAAATCCAGCTTCTTCCAGCTGAGGCTTTTATCTAAGGTCAAGTCCTGCCTGTCTTTTAATGATTTTGAAAGAATCACCCATGCTTTTATTTCGTCCCATCTTGACTACTGTAATGCTCTTGATGTTGGTGTTAGCCAGAATTCTGTCTCACGCTTAGAGTTAGTTCAAAATGCAGCAGCTCGTCTTTTAACAGGAACACACAAGCGAGCACATTTCCCCTGTGCTGGCTGTACATGGGCTAGCTCCAAGTCAACTGGCTGAGCTTTTAGTGACACATGAGCTAGTACGAGCTCTTAGGTCTGCCAGTCATTCACTTTAAGTTGTACCCAGAGCAAGGTTAAAACTTAGAGGAGATCGGGTCTTTTCTGTTGTAGCTCCCAAACTCTGGAACGAGCTGCGTCTGCATATTAGACTGTCCCCCTCACTGCCTGTTTTTAAATCACATTTTAAAACACATTTTTATTCTTTGGCTTTTAACTCAGTGTGAGAGTTTTATTTCTGTTTGTTTCTTGTTGTATGTTGCTTTTATGTTGAAAATTGTCCAGCACTTTGGTCAACGGCTGTTGTTTTAAATGTGCTTTATAAATAAATTTGATTTGATTTGATTTGATTTGATTTGATTTGATTTGATTTGATTTGATTTAAAGGGGTCATCACTTGGGCATTGGCCTCTACCCTACCCAAAAAAGGCGAACATCATCCCCACTGGAACCCATTCTTAAACACAGACTAAGTCTCATTTATAATCTAAGTAATGTACTTTAAATCCGGTATAAGCATATCCCTTTGAGAGCTGTTATTATTGGAGTTTATCTTATGTGCAGTCATGAAGATTTTCCTTCCCGCCACTGTACACTGTACAGCTGCCTCTCTCAGGTCCTTGTGTACAGTCTATAACACCGTCAAGACCTGAGGTCTGCTCCCAAAAGCCAGTATTTTCTTTGGCTGATCCCAGTGGAGCAGAGGGTGCAAGTCTTACAGGGCTACACACCTATACTCGTAGTTCCAGTATATAACTTAGGTTCCTACTTTGTATAGGCTTCACCCTCTGACAGCTGTCACTAATGGATTAAGGGCAAAGCTGATGTAGTCAATGCCCACTGTGACACCAAGGTCCACGAGCAGATAAAATACACTAGTTCATAACCCTGCAAAAACTAAGCTTAATAAGACAGGGAGGCATTGGCTGTGCCATGGATAACACCATGTCAGCCCTGTGTGGAAAAATGGGCACTAAGTGGTTTTATACTCCCTCCACACAGTATTGCTGCTGCAAAAGGGTGGGACACTGATCACATACCATAATGGTCCCCATGCAGCCCATCAGCCGAGGTGATGGGATTAGAGGTGCACCTTTTGGCATGTGCAAACAAACATCAAACGTGACAACGCATCATCTGCTGTCTAACACATTTAAAACTGAATGAGTCAGGGAGAACCCAGACACATCACAAAGAGACAAACAGATAAAAGGGCATGGAGTGAAGCACAAGATGCCACTGCACAGATGTCTGTGCTGTCATCCCTCTAAGGAAGGCCATAGATTAGACTAAGGCTCTCATGGAGTGGCCCCAGCACTCTGCGGAGGATCCAATCCTGCTGCACTGTAGGCTTGTGCGATAGCATCACGCAGCCAGTGAGACAGACACTGTTTAGACAGAGTCATGCATTGTGAGTGCCCACTGTAATGAACAAACAGCTGCTGTGTCTCCTGATGTTTGCGGTGGATAAAACATACTAAGACAAAGCGTACACTGGGCACTCTTCTTTCCCCTCATTTCTGTGAAGCGTGGGGAAGAACCCCTAGAGGGAAAGATTTCTGGACATAAGTAAATGGAAATAAGAAATTTATCTGCCCATGTATTGCGCTGTAGTACAAGGGGCTCTCATGCCCTGGATAGTGCACACCACTGCAGGTGGCAGTCATAACCTTCCTAAGTGCTGCAGATCAGTGGCCAGACCCACACAAGTTGGCCAGTAGATGGAGGATCACACCATCTAGCTATGAAAGTGCATCCCTTTGCCATTTCCCCACAGTTTCCCCACCAGCAGCTGCACCCTGGTCATGAACCAAGACATGCAGTACTGATGCCACCTGAATTGTGAATTGGCACAAATGCACACGACAAGGCGAGGAATGAGAGGAGTAGAACCTGCCCCACACCATCTGATAGAGAGCAGGTGTCTGTGTGACCACATATCAAAAAGTCAGGCTGAGCGCACGCCACCCTGATGATGTATGCCACTCCTGTCATATTGTCTGTCCTTACCACAACATGCCAGTTGCAGGCAGTGAAGGAAAGTGTTGTAACACACTTGTGGCAGGATGGAGGATTCTTCCTGGTTGAACCACCTCTGGATTTTCCTCATGTGCTAAAGGGATGTTTATGTCTAAGGGGACTACAACGTAGCTTGCTGACATCATCCCCAGTGGACACATCACTGACAGTGCCATCACCTCTCTGTGGGGCATGCTGTGTGATAGTAGAGAGTTTGGCGCATACAGCTTGGCTGGGGACAGCTTTGCCTTCATGGAGGCAGAGTCCATTTCCACACCCAGGTAAATTACCGACTGAGTGGGAAGCCGAGAGCTCTTTTGTCAATTCCCGGCAAAAGTATTTGCAGATGCCGTACATTTCTAGTGTGTGGAGTGAAGCTTTCTCCTAGGAGGGTGCCATAAGGATCAGGTCATCCAAGTAGAACCAATCCCTGATGTCTTTGTTGCATAATGGCTCCTGCACCATTTCTTTACACCTGGTTGATGGTTATACTAGTAATGTACTCCATGGAAGAAGAGGTGCAAAAACTTTCTGTGTATGGGAATGATGAGGATATGGAAATAAGGATCTTCATGTCAGTAGATGTGAACTGATCGCTGGGATGCATGCATATATGGGATAATGGGAACATACCTCAGTTCCCATCTGAAGGGGGAAACTCGAGACATGTGCAGCCAAATATTTCTCTGCATCATAGTCTGTGACATAATCCTGGATGCAGCCACTGCTGTCACCATGGAGAGAGTCTGGACAGCTGTCATAGCCTTCCTGATGTTAATAGAAAGTTGCGGGGAAAGAGCCCTGGGTTTAGTGGCCATACCAGGGCCAGCTGAGGCCACCTTCCTGATGAGGCCCAGCAAGGCTGGCTGGCAGACTACAGCCCAAGATGTGGACCCCTGTCCTTGCAATCAGACACCAGGTCTCCTAATGGGGAGATGGGAGAACTGGGAGGAGATTCCAAGATGGAGGAAGCCAAGCCCTTTGACTTGTGCCCGCCATCTGGATTCTTGTCTGGGATGTCTGAGAGGTCACCTTTGAAGATTACATAGTCTGTACAATATTGACAGACAGCTTGTTAAGTTAAAGCTAGCCCAGCCTGGCAAGTATGGCAAGGCAAACATTGCAGCAGAGATGAAGGTCTGACTGCAGGATGTAGCCAGTTTGTACAGTGTGATATATTATCTCACACTGTACATGAAGGCCTGAGAGAGGCAACTGTACAGTTACAGTGTTGGGAAAGAAAACTGTGCATACGTGTGGGGATAAACCACAATTGAACAGTCAACAGAAACAGAGAGGTATACCCATTGATGTAGGCAGTGACCAACTGTGGCACTGCAGTAAATAAGTCCCCTAAAGCCCAAAATGCATTTTCCCCATAGACAGAAAAAAATATGGAAATTTGCTGACAGAACATTTCTACGGAACTACAAATTGGGTCAATTATTATTCATGGTATAAAGAATTTCTAAACAATACAGGTTTTATATTTGCAAAATACAAAAAATGAAAAGTAACCTTAAAATGCACTATCCCACTATCCACACCATCCCGATGTAAAGTCTATGGGCTGAGCAGAAAATTCATAGCCACAGTGAAAGCGAACCTGGAGGCTAGAAAACATTTTCAAATTATGTACTCAGCGAGAAATTTTCATTCAAGTGACTGGGCGCCATCTTTGAGCCTGGAAAACTTTAGACAGTCAGAAAGTAGGTGGAGCCTGCAGGACAAGCACATCATATCCAGCGTGACAATCAGACTGAATTGGTATCTTTTTCTTTTTTTTTCACTTTATTTTTTCACTTTGTGTTCATTCTGGTCAATTTATTTCTTGCAAGGAAAAGGATCTTTTTTGTTAACAATTGTTTAATCCTAACCAGTCATCCATCCATCCATCCATTTTCTCCCGCTTATCCGGGGCCGGGTCGCGGGAGGAGCAGTCTGAGCAGGGACGCCTAGACTTCCTTCTCCCCAGACACTTCCCCCAGCTCTTCCGGGGAGATCCCCAGGCGTTCCCAGGCCAGCCGAGTGACATAGTCACCCCAGCGTGTCCTGGGTCTTCCCCGGGGCCTCCTCCCGGTGGGACATGCCTGGAACACCTCCCTAGGGAGGCGTCCAGGGGGCATCCGATAGAGATGCCCAAGCCACCTCAGCTGACTCCTCTCGATGCGGAGGAGCAGCGACTCTACTCTGAGCTCCTCCCGGGTGACAGAGCTCCTCACCCTATCTCTAAGGGAGCGCGCTGCCACCCTGCGGAGGAAACTCATTTCAGCCGCTTGTATCCGGGACCTCGTTCTTTCGGTCATGACCCAAACTTCATGACCATAGGTGAGGGTAGGAATGTAGATTGACCGGTAAATCGAGAGCTTCACCTTTCGGCTCAGCTCCTTCTTCACCACGACAGACCGGTACAGCGACCGCATTACTGCAGCCGCTGCACCGATCTGCCTGTCAATCTCACGCTCCATCCTTCCCTCACTCGTGAACAGAATCCTTGAACCGACACCTTATCGTGGTGGAGGAGTTTGAGCACCTGAATGATCTTAGAGGCTATGTTGTCCGGGGCTTAATGCCCCTGGTAGGGTCTCCCAAGGCAAACAGGTTCTAGGTGACGGGTCAGACTAAGAGCGGTTCAAAAGCCCCTTATGAAAGAGAAAAAACCAAGGAAGCGTACATCGCCCGGATTGGCGTCACCGGGGCCCCACCCTGGAGCCAGGCCCGGGGTTGGGGCTCGCTGGCGAGCGCCTGGTGGCCGGGTCTTTGCCCACGGGACCCGGCCGGGCACAGCCCGAAGGAGCGACGTGGGCCCGCCTTCCCGTAGGCCCACCACCCGCAGGAAGGATCAGAAGGGGCCGGTGCTATGTGATATGGGTGGCAGTCGTGGGCGGGGGCCCCGATGACCCAAAGCCCTAACCAGTCAGTAGTGAGTTAAATATCTGATCTGATTTTTTGCTGTAGAGGTTGCCTGGGACAATTTACATGACGTTTTCCCCAACAATGAAAGAACTATAAAGCGTTTACTGCATGTGTACATAAAAAGCACAGCAGGCATGTTTTTCAGTTGTCAGTCTCACACACGTCCGATAGAGCAGATATGCTGAACATCAGCATTTCACTGTTCTCCTTATTTGAATGTAGGTAGCTGGCTATGCAGCAAAACGACATTTCCATTGTTAACCCCACCCACTAAGCTCTTATCATATTTCCAACTGTTTCTCCAGGCGGTGTAAACAGCAGTCAATTAGCAAATCACTCAATATTTGAGTCACTGAACAAATCAAAGATGTGACTGCTGATTCAGAGGTCTTATACATATTCACATCATACGATCATAAAGTAAGTGGAACTTGTGGAAAGTTGATAAATTTCTCTCATAAATCAACATACATATGTTAAAAAGGGCTTCCTTTGTTGTTTCATCATTTATGAGGGCTCTCTACTACTATAAGTGCAAACAGACTCTATGCCTCTGGAAAATGGCCTCAGAGTGGTAGAGTGGAATTCTGGGGAGCTGCATCTGCTGCAGTGTTTCCATCAGGCTGCAGCGTGATGATGTTTGTGGATAGGAGGGATGTATGGGCATCTGGCTACTATACCTATATACTATACCTAATAACTATATTTATTCAGTTCCATCTGGGGAACATCGTAGTTGTCCTATGCTGCCTCGGGAACTCATCAGTCACTCTGGTCTTGCTTAATTATCTAGATGTGTGGGCTGAGGGAATACCATCACACACACATGCACCGTCTCTCACACACACACACAGCCATGTACGGTATGTTGGAAACTGGCATAATGTCTTAATGACTCTTAGAATGCACACACAAGGAGATGGGAGATAGCTGAGATATGGCTATCATTAACTTGAATAATGCCTTAGTGACATTTACAACAGCTGACACACACACACTGTACCCTACAGGAAGAGCACTGGTGTCTGTCAGCAGTCGTGTGCATTCCAGCCTTCTATGGAGAGAGAGAGAGAAAATGACCAGAGAATCAATGGAAAAGAGACACAGAGGGACTGACAGAAGATCAGCAGCAGCACTTCTTCTGCAACAGCCACTAGAGGCTGACTGAGTGAGACAGAACAAAACAAGCTAACAGCGAAATGTGTTGTTGGTTGTTGCTTTTGAACAAAAGGCATATTAGTGGTTTTGACAGCATAATTTGACAGGATCTTTTTTTTAAACATTACACTGTTACAAAAATAATTCACGTCTCACATCCTATGATTGCTGCCACTGTGATGAGGGCTTGGTTAGGTTTGGGCATAATAAGCCCAACACAAGAAGCAAGAAGGGGTCAGACAATCGTTCAGGTTGTAAACAAGCCAACAGTTTGGCAAGATTAGACACAGCACCAATTTATCTGGAGATGAAAATGAATAGTGCGCCCACCTGTGATATTGCTAATAGTCTCTCATTTAACATGAAAACCAGGAGTTAGGACAACCACAGCCAATGGCAACAAACTGAACAACAAAATGTGTCATCAGCAGAACATGGAGGCATTTTTAGATGTGACGATCCTTATCAACAGGAAGATCATTTCTGTTCCTTCCAAAACTGTTAAACACTCTGTTTCATAATGTAACAGCTTGTGTGACTGTTGTTACACTGTTGGACCTATTTTTAGTGATGTCACTGCATACAGAGTTCACAGCATGTACGAGTGCAGTGTTATCACAACCAATATAGCCCGGGGCTGAAGCCACAAAAGTGAAAGCTAAGTTGTATGAATTGTAATTTGCTGTAAGATTAAGAAATAAACTCTGGTCATTATTAAAAGAAAGGAACTTTGACTATTGATGGATTAGTGATAAGGTGGAAAACCAACAGCATGTCAAAGTCACACAGTCTTTCTCAGCTAATCCAAAGCATTCCAGCAATAGTTAAAAATATTCATAGCCCCTTTTCCTCACCCTTTACAGCAATAAAGAGCAGTATGAACTAGAGTTAGTATGAGGTAAATAATGTAAACCTCTGTGTTGACCTGTCTGCAAACTTTGTTTCTACTGCGTTCCACTGTGGGCCAGCAGAGGGGGCTGCAGGACCCTAAGCATCCTCACTTCCTACACCAATGCTAGAGTCCACAAAATTCTAATTTATGTCACACAAAGAAAGTTATTGGAAGGCTTTTTGTTTAAAATTGCAACCAACAAATGGATTTCAATACAGCAACATGTCAAAGGAGAGCATATAAGAAAACTGTGCTGTGGAAAAACCCAGAAAAGACATTCAGCAAATGAATGAACAAAATATCCATCGCTTCACTGTGAAAAAGGGGACGGACAGAATGTAATGTGAGGGAAAAAAATCACTTTGAAAGGATGTGGGCTTCATGTATGACTCAAAACACACAGCATGGATTGTCTTGGGTAGCACTATATAAGGGTTTTTAAATATATGGATCAGTGTGTAGTGTGTGAACACTGTTTGTGTGTGTTTTAGACATAGCGACAGAATGGCTTCCCTTTCTCGAGAAAAACACTCTCTTAGGCTGCATCTGCCCTCCTCCCACACACACAGAAATAGACTGACATAAATTAGCATGTCTTCTGTAGTCTACACAGTCATACACACACACACACACACACACACACACACACACACACACAAATGTGTCCACAAGCATAAAAAACAACCAGAAAAAATATAGAAATGTGCACACACGCACAAAAGCACATTAGGGTGCATGGTCAGTCCTCATCAGTTTACACCCAAAAGCAGCACAGAGCTGAATACACACCATCTTACACAACAGCTTATTCAACAGAAGCAGTCAGTGGAAACATTAAATATGACCTTCATAACAGTGCAGGATCGGAGGAAAGGGACAGACACACACACACACACACACACACACACACACACACACACACACACACACACACACAAAGACAGGGTGCTGCCAAAGAGGTCTGTTTGTAATCCAAAGGTAGAGAAGTAGGATCAAGGAAAGACACTACAACAATGATTAATCCTCCTTTGACACAAGAGAGGGTGAGAAAGAGAACCAGATAGTGGGAAAGTTAAAAAAAAAAAAAAAAAAACAGTTCACATCTGTTCATGGTAATGAAGGAACCAGTGCAATGTCACCCAGTGCAATGCTGTGTCTCACTGATGTGTTTTCAATAGTCATTTGAAAACAGCATAGCTCTGTGACACTGGTACCGAGTAGTGATTGGATGGATCGAGTGAGTTTGTTAAGGAATAGCTCCCAGATATGGTTTGTCTAAGATAACCTTTTCTCCTCCTGACTATAGCTCCATAGTTTAAACGCAGACATGAGATTGATCAATCTTCTTATCTCATTCTCAGACAGACAGCAAATCACATTCCCAAAATGTTCAACAAACAGCCTATTTCCACATTCAGCTGACACAGAGCTACACTGCCATTCATTTGGAGTCATGTTTATGTCCATCAGATGAATGGCAATCAAATTTTCACTCCTTTTAGCTCTAGTTTGGTCTCCAACTGATGACATGTTCACCAGCTAACTGTGGCTGCTGTGGCTAGCATACAGTGGGTTTATCAGAGCTTTGGCTGCTGCATATGAGAGAGAGAGAGAGAGAGAGAGAGAGAGAGAGAGAGAGAGAGAGAGAGAGAGAGAGAGAGAGAGAGAGAGAGAGAGGAGGAGGAGGAGGAGAAGTGCAGAGTTGGGTGACAATTTAATGTAGGTTTGTCACATTCCACAGTCACGTCATCCATTATTAATAATAAAGAAGAAGGAGCAGTAATTTTGAAATATCTCAATCTGGCCATTCAGATCAAAGGGCACTTGACACTAAGGACATAAACATAATTCATAATTCTGAAGAAGTATTACATCACATTAAGGCCATTTTGATAAGCCCTGCAGCTGCAGTTTTAATGATGCATTTTAATTCTGGCCTCAAATCAAAGCAGAGGGGCACAAAATACGGTCTGGGTCATGCTGGAGCCCTTCACCAACATTTATATTAAGCCTGCTTGCCCAAATACTTAGTTATATATTCAACTTAACTGAATCCCTGTTTGCATTTCTTTGGTGTTTACATTCCTCATGTCTCAAAGACAAAACAGTCTGTATTAAACCAGTCAAACTATAAATGAATTACTTCAGCAGCTTCTGCTACATTACTGTGGTACTGTATGTGCCAGATCAGCCTGCTGTTTATCAGTATGTACTGTAGTACTGTGTGCGTGTGGGGGTGTGTGTGTGCGTGGGGGGGGGGGGGGGGGTGTTCGTGTGAGTTGTATTCCAAGTATCCCGTGTTATAGAGCATCAGGGATTTGGAAGACACACAGACACACACACTGACAGTGGGCAGGTCAGCGGAGGAGGGTTTAAAAGCTTGGCGGGGGGGGGGGGGGGGGGGGGGGGACAGAGAGAGAGAGTGTGGAGGAGGGGAAGCGCCAATGATGATGTAATCTGAGAAAAGCAGAGGGAAGAGGAAAACAGAGAGGGAGACACTTCACTCTGATCAGATACTGCTGTACAGTTATTCCTTATCACATACATCTGACATTTAATTATAGATGACTAGTTTATTGAAAATACTGTTTAGAAGTAATATGATGTATTTTATGTAACATTTATTTCATCTTTAATATGATACAGACCAAGTTAGGTTTGATTTCCAAATCACTGTTACTGTCAAATTTGTCTCTGTAATAATAAACAATACCTTTTGAAACGGAAAATTAGCTACTCATAATTATTTACTCATTGTACTGAAAAATAACACAGAGCAAAACAATTGATCTCTGGAGCCAGCTTCTCAAATGTGACCATTTGCTCTTTTTTCTGTAAATAATCATTAACTGTTATCGATGGAAAACATTTATCCATTTCATTTTAACCTCACAATGAAACATTCATGTGTGTAAATTCTTATTGAGACCTCAGCACCTCAAAACAAACTCAGATTGTTTGGGGCTTTTCACATCTCACAATCCAAAGCTTAGGTTAGTTTTGCTTTCACATTGCAATTACGTGAACACACTAAAGGACTAGACATGTCATATGTATCTACGTCCTGTCCTCATCACCTATGTGAGCTGCGTCTCCCAGTACTTGCAATTAACTGGTTTGTAGACAGGTGTGCATCAGTTTGCTGTCAATTCAATTCCTTTCTGTTGTGCATAGTCTTGAAAAAAAATGAAATGAAAAGTGTCTGATTTTTTTTGTGTTTTTTCCCCCAACTGATTCTATATAAAGTGTACAGAACAAATGACAATTAAACGTCTACTCTCCTCCTTTACCCACATGCCAAGATTCAGGTGTCTGGACCTTGGACCGGGGAGGTTTCACACTTGTAATTTTAGTTTGGATCTAACTGAAAAATCTGAAAATCTGCACCAGCAGTGGCAGGTGTGAAAGGGCTCTGACGCAATGATTCAATCATCTAAACAAGAGTACCCTAACCTAAATGAGGCAGGAAACAAGAGGACGAAAATCGTAATTTTTTCTGTCGTTTTTTCCGTATCATACAGTAGCAGGTTGCATCCTCAGAATATTTGTGATCACACAGATATCTACAGTCTGCCTGTCTGGTACAGTTTGATTGGGCTGTGTGAAAGCTGTCAGTCAAACTACTGGAAGCGGACCGAGACCCTCTTTTTCAAGCAGTTTCAGTCCAGTTCCAAGTTTGTGGTGTGAAGGCAAAAAACAAAAAAACAACCACAGGACTTTGTGATTGTAGATGTATGACTTCTGCTAATTGTGAACTGTTCAGGAAATTATCTTAAGCAATCCATACAGGAGATATATATAAAGTATATTTATGCAAAGCATTTCTTTCATGGTAACACAGAGATTGTCCACGATCAACCCAACAAGCTCAAGAGTGTCCAAAGCACTGCATTCTGCTGAGATGACTTCATACTTAACTCTCTTGGTTGGTTGGTTTGTTCGTTTGTTTGTGGTAAAAACCACGGGGTCTGGGGGGCTCAGTCAGTGTTGTGCCTGAACGTGTTCATTGAATGATAGTTCATGAACTCGTTCATATTTTGGGCGAACGTGAACTGAACGTACTGTATTTCTGCCTGATGAACGTAACTATGAACTCGTTCATTCTGGTGTCTGTGAACGGCACTCTCTCTCAGTTTAACTTCATTCATTCGGGTGCCCAATTTCTATAGAGCCATCCAGACGAAAACCCGGCTAAAACACACCGTAAACAGGCCTTAATATGAAGTGGAAAAAACACCCAACCTGGCAACACCAGCCACCAGTGTCGCACCACCGCATGCGTCATCAAAACAAAAAGCAGCATGGAGGCGACAATGCAGCAAGGAAGCGTCGTATGATCATTTTAACGAGTTTTAAGACAAGGTCAGTGAGGATGGGAAAAATCTTACATTTCTGTGCAAACTTAGGCTTTCAAAAAGAAAATCTGCACTTCAGTCGCATCCACAGCAACCCTGAAACGGCACATTGAACTGAAGCACCCGGCTAGCCTTTCAAGGTATGTTCTGACGCATAGTGACAGTGTTAAAACTGCTAAAATAATTGCTGTCTGTGGTTCTATGTGGGCTGTGGCAATAATTTTGAAAAATAAAAGCTCGCAGCAACAAATGGGAAAAAAAGAACTATATATTAGTTCATTTTTGGAACGGTGAACTTAGCTCAAAATATTGAATTATGAACTATGAACTGAACTAGTTCATTTTAAAATTTGTGAACTGAACTTTGAACTAGTTCATGGGGAAGCAGATGTACAGAAAATGGAAACCAATGTAGTGCAACAACCTGCTGTAGTAATGGTTTGCAGCGAGATATAACAAAAAAAGAAAGTTGTCTATGCTTCAGTGAGACCTGTAGGTGAGATTTTAACTGTCAGTTTTAAAATCTGCAAAAAAGCATTAGCCTCAATGGCTAGGATATTTACTGGGACTATCGACTCTCTCTCATTGGCTACTGGGGTCCTGTTCAGAAATTTTGGGACTGGATATGTAAACCTCTTACATTAATGATTTGGACCAAACATTGGTACCAACCAAGATCCCAGACCTCTGATTGTCCAGAGGGGTGACTCTGGAATAAATTGGCCCAAAACTCGTGTAGCCTGGGCCCTGCTAAGATCAGAGGGTCATCTGGTCTTGGTCCGAGACAATATAGTTGAGTGTGTAAAGGCCCTCCTGACCTGCACCTCAATACTTGCAGCATCTGGGTTTGACAGACCTTTTGCACTGTCAGAAATGAATGGGAGCCTTTCTTCAGAAGACAGGTGCTATTCCTCAAACGTATTTAACATGTGCACCCCAAAGAAAAGAAGGCTTTCTATTTTATCAGTGTCCCTGAATCTTTCTAAAGTCTGCTTCAGCTCAATAACAATACTCTTCACTGACTGTGAACCCTCATATTTATCAAATGCAGAACACTCAACAGAGATTAACGTGCTTTCAACTTCAGGTCATGCATATCAGGGACAAGGACCATGTTGTTGCTGAGTTATTTATTTGTATGTGAATAATGAGTCATTATGTCCTCATTCTTCACCATTTGCCATTTTGAAAGTTTGTGACTATAAAAGGAAACATGAGGAGAGGCTCAGGAGAATGGTCGACATCTTGCTGAGCACTTTGTTCATTTAAGTTGTTGAGTTAATTTCTTTTTGTTCTCATTTGTTTAGCTGAATGTCTCTGCTTATAATGTTTTCCATTTTTGTTTGGGCTGGTACAGCAGAACAGCTGTTCTGACACTTTTCCAGGTATTCTTTTGTTACCTCAGCCAAGGAGGTTACGTTTTCGGTTTGGTTTGTTTCTTTGATTGCCTATTTGTCAGCAGGATTATGGAAAAACTACTTGCCCAAATTTCAGAAAACCTGGTGGAAGGGTGTAGCATGAGCCAACGGTGAACCCAGAGTTGCACTACTGGTCTTGGTGGAGTACAGTGATAGTAAAAATTACTGAGATTTTCCACAACCCCTTTAACTTCATTTAAGCAAGCCCTCCGATACTTGTATAAAATGCTCAGATGATTATGATACTTTCCTGCGTGTTGGTAAGTCTGAGTGCATAAATCTGTCCTACACTGTGTTAACTTCAACAAATGCTTGGTTATCTTATAGGGCTGTTGTTGACATTTTTTACAGCAGTTGTTAGAGCAGTTGCATTGTCTTTATCCCCAATTTTCCATCTATGGTGTTGAATCCAAAATGCTTCCAGATTATCCGCTCAGAACAGGACAGTTCAGCACTACTTTCCTGCATTTTATGAGAACAATGGTCTTTTTCGGAGTGTAATAGGTAGGCAAATGACTGATTGAACATTTTATGGATGGCCATGCAAGTACAAGATAAGCAAATTTTGCACATGAAAGTTAATAACTGACATGATGCAGTTAAAGTTCCAGAAAAATATTAAGTGGATGTTTGAGTTTTGTCCAATATGCTAGGAATTTTGAATTCTAACAGTCGTTGTAAACCCACTTTGAATGAAGAGCCCCTGCAACTTCCCTACTCCGCTTTCAGTTTATGGCAAAACCAAACAGTTCTAGTGGACTTACATTGACGGTGCACAAACATCAGGAGAGATAACATTACAGCCTGCTTCGTAGCTGCTGGCTGCAGCGCTCTCGCTAAATACTGAAAAAATAATATTTGATTAGAATTCCTTTGTAAGGGACACTGAAATCTTGCAGGACACATGGGCCAGCACCAACTGGAGACTCTGCACACCACGTGACTTTCATTGACTGAAAATGAAATGTAGGTCAACTGTGAATACTGATATGTTTCAGGAAGGTGTGACTGAGGGTTTTTCTTCAGTTTCAACAAAAGTCAAATTCTACTGAGTTAAAAGTTGCATCCCACTCATTTGATTTCTCCCTGAATCAACACTTTGCTACATTTTGACAGAATCCCATCCAGCTGGCTCCACACTCACTCACAATTACAAGCAGGATTTATAGGATACTGACTTTGACCATACAACTGTGGCCAACATTTCTCTGACAGCAATAATGCATCAAGCAAACACACACACACACACACACACACACACACACACACACACACACACACACACACACACACACACACACACACACACACAGGCATTTCTGGCATAATCCCAAATGTTTCTGTAATTACAACAACAGAGCAGCACTGCCTGCCTCGCACTAAGCCGGACTAGTAGAAGGGTACTGATATTGAATAGAGGAAGGAGTATTGTGGCTGTGGTTTTGAATATCTGCTCTGATTTTGCCTGTGTGTGTTTCCAGGGCTGGAGCGCGGCTGATCTTCTCTGGGGTGAGCGGCGATCCGATACACCTGTCACTAATCTTCTCTCATTAGGACTTTCTTCTTCTTAAGCATGCTTCACCCATACTCTGGTGCCAGATGATCCTTTGCTCATGCATTTGTGTCTCGCCACAGATACGATCTCTCGGCCCCTGCCACGTGTTCTACAGCCGCCTTGCCCTCGTGCAGCGCTTTCATTATTACCTGTGAGTTTGCATTACCTGCCTGTGAGGATTATCCCTGATGGAGATTTTTGTTATTTCCTGTGACTGTTGAGTTTCTCCAGCACTTATTGACTTTTGTTTGCCTGTGTGCCTTTTTCCCCAAGTGGAGTTTTTTGTTGTGAATCCAGTGACTGTCTGGCTCTCTCCCGCACCAGCATCTTCAGTCTGCCTGTGTCTTCTTCTAGTGGAGATTGGTGTCCTTAACGGTGTCTGTCGAGTTTCCCTCCAGCACCTGTTTCCTTTTTTGCCTGTGTGCTTTCCCTTAACGGAGTTTTGTGTTTTCTTTATTAGAAACTGTCGAGTGTCCTCCAGCAGAGTCTACGATCTTCGTTTTGATTAACGCCACCTGGCTGAAAATATTTCCGTTGGTCCTTTGTTTAATAAAGTGTGAGACCTTCTCTCTGCAACTGAGTCCTGCTTTCCAGCACGTGCATAACAAGGAGAAAGAGTAATACTCGTGGAAAAAAGTAAAAGACACAGATTGACCAGTGCACAGACAAATGTGGAGGGGTTACAGCAGAGAGGTGCAGCCAGCTGTTATGTAAACCATGTCTTTCTGTGGGAGTGAAGACATATGGCTGCACAGAAAGGAAACTGCACAGAAAATGTCCAACACTCCCAACAAGACAGCTATTTGGTTAGAATAGAGTTATTTGGTGAGAATAGCTAGAATAACAATTCTTTATGGGGCCTTATTCCATAGTGACAAACCATAGTCATTTCTGATTGTTCGACATCTGTTAAAATCAGATTTCAGAATACCTTAACCTACATTATTCCAGGTCCTAGAGATAATGATGTGGGTTGGTTAGTCTGTTCAGCACTTTGAACTAGAGGAAAAACAGGTCCACTTGCTGTGGACATTTATGGTCGACTGGGCTGAAATATTGGAACCATTTTATAATATTATAGTTATAATAATAATTATGACTTAGACTTTGACTTCGACTGTTTCTTTATTGATACCATCCATCCATTATCTATACCGCCTATCCCTTTCGGGGTTGCGGGGGGCTGGAGCCTATCCCAGTTACAATGGGCGAGAGGCGGGGTACACCCTGAACCGGTCGCCAGCCGATTGCAGGGCCACATGTAATGACAAACAAACATTCACACTCACACTCACACCTACGGACAATTTAGAGTCATCAATTAACCTAATGAGCATGTTTTTGGTCTGTGGGAGGAAGCCGGAGTACCCGGAGAGAACCCACGCATGCACGGGAAGAACATGCAAACTTCACACAGAAAGGCCCCGCCTGACCCGGGGATCGAACCGGCAACCTTCTTGCTGTGAGGCACGCGCACTACCTGCTGCGCCACCGTGCAGCCTTTATTGATACCAATTTGGGAAATTATTTTTTTGCAGTAGCAATTAAACATACAGGCAAACACAGGATGTATATACAATCACAATCTGAAAATCTGAAATTTCTCCACTGTGGGACTAATAAAGGTATATCTTATCATATTTAGAAAAAGTAACAAAAAACAGAGACAGTTAAGAAATAGAATTTAAAGAGACGGAAAAAACGAACAAAAATGATGGAGCTACTGCAACAGGCTGCCACCTAGCACAGCGCCATCTTGCACTTCATCATCATAATATTTTATGCAAAAAGACTACATGTCTACAGCCATACATATATGGCCATACTTCAGTGTGATACCTGCTGCGCCACCGTGCCGCCCATCATGAATCAAAGTTTGAATAAATAAAAATTTTGCCACTAGAAGAAAAGTTAAAGGATCATCAAAGTCACTGGAATTCATCCTGGCAGGAACATGACTGTGAATGCACCATCCATGGTAATCCATTCAATAGTTTTTGAGACATTTCCCTAATTACAAAAATGCCAATGCCATTGTGACACAAGAAGTACTGGAATCACCACAGTCAATAGGATTCCTCCTCTGGAAACCATGAATATCTGTAAAAAATGTAATGCCAATCCATCGAATAGTTGTTGAGATACTTCAGTCTGGTCTGTACAATGTTGCCAGATTGTCCGCCACAAAGGTCCAGGATCAGTCTGGTTATACCACTAGAAACATCTTTAGAACATACACAAGAAATATACGAATCTGAATAATAGATTGCCATAATATTTACTGAGCATATTCACACTCCCCAGAGGAGGAACCCTTTCCATTTTAGACACTCTGGCACCACACTTGGGGTATGGAATTGTCACAGAGAATCTAATAGATTATGATATGAAATTTAGTGAATTTATGTACCCTCCAGAGGATGAACCCCTTTGATTTTACTGACTGTTTGTGCATGGTCTCTTCTTGTACCACCTTCATCCCTCAGTTCTCAACACTACCACGGTAAAGCTCTAAGAATAGAAGCTCTATGAATAGAAGTGTTCACCCCTCTTTCTTTCATACCTATCAATTTTGTTTCACATCATTACATTACATCATTTCTTTTCAAACAGAATTGCCCCCTTTCTGTTGCTAAGCTTTGTTCAAGTTTGACAAAATAAAACATTAAAGCCATTCAATCTTGTCTTTTCTGGGCTGGATTGGATTTTTATAACTTGTCCCTAACCCTAACCCTGTCTATCTGCAGCCCTCTGTGGTCCAACAGTAGAGTTAGCAATGAGCAGAGGAAATGGCCACTAAAAATTAAGAGAAGATACATTTTTGCTTTTTCTTTTTTGAGATACAATATTTTTTTATTTGTTGTATGGCGTATGGTGAAGAAAGACTCAGTGGTTAGTGATGCTCTGCTACTGAGGGATGTTGATGGGGTTCGTTGGGTTGCACCTGTCCTGGCCAATGATTTCATGACTCCAGTACATGATGTAGTCTTTTCCACATTATCTGGTCAGTCAGTAATATATTTCCACTCTTCATCCCCAACCTTGGAAATAATAGTTTGACAAAACAATCCCACCTCGAAGGGCTGTGTTTTGGTGAACTGCAGAATTTAACATGAATGATCTCTATCACATCATGTCAACACTACCACGGTAAAGCTCTAAGAATAGAAGCTCTATGAATAGAAGTGTTCACCTGATTAATAATTTTGATTAATAATTAATCAAAACAATAAGTCTGATGCACACACAAACACTGAGGCTCCTGGTGCTTGTTGCACAAAACATAAGTGAATGTGCCATGTGTATAACTCTAGTTAGAGACTGCAGATGAAATAGATACCTGAGTGAATTAAAGGCCTTCAGGAGAGACTACGAACTGTCATGGATTGTGAGAATCACAATTTTTATCCTGTGTGACAATGTGCAATTAATCCAGTAATTCCAATGAAACTTTTTTCCTGTGTGATCAGTTGTTTGAAAAACATGCAATGATTTCAAGTAGTTTATAAAGGAGCTGAGCTGTCAATCTGCTCTGAACAGGCACACTCATTCTTGGCACCAAGAATGCAGTACACTGCCGGATAGTGCCCCCCCCCCCCCCCCAACCCCACATGCCAAAACACCTCTTATTCACACTACAGTTTCCACTGAAGATGAACTGTTTTATGTAATTTCCCACTCAATCCTGTTACACCATCCAATCCAAACCAAATAATACTACTCTCTCAATATTTCTTTGTGCTGAGAGAGGGATATCACAATCAAAGCTATCAGGCTCGATCATACACCTATCTGAATTTCTGAGGACTAACTGTAAAAGACTAACAGTTGTCATGCTCTGATTTTAGTTTCACTTTCTGCCTCTCTAACCCACCACTCAGAGCTCATCTAGGCTTGTAGGAGGATACATAATGCTCTTGCAGAGGCATGAGTGGCCCCTCACACCTGGAACCTGTGAAGCCATTTAGGGCTTGCAAGAGAATTTTTACTTCATTGTTTTGTTTCTGTGTGTCATGGATTGAAACACAAAAACCACTCATTAACACAGAGTATAAAGACCAAGACAATATGTCATATCGACTTCTCACTTCCTCATCCACCACCAGAGTATGTTCATTGTGCATTATGCAGATACAGTAGATAGATCAATAGACTACGATCACACATAGCCCACACACCTCCCACTGTTGGAAACTTGAACCCAAGAGCTGCGGCAGAGGAGAGGAGAATAGATTTCATACAGACACTAATGTTTCAGCAGCTGTTAATCATTCTCCATATTGTTAGCTCTTCTGCACATAGCCATGTACACAAACAACACAGCCAGGATCACGTTTCATTAAGTGTGTGCACACAGTTGTGTTGTAAGATGTATGTGTGTCCTTTTCTATGTGAACATCTTTCATTACTGAGGTTATGAAAAGCATAACATGCACTGCTGAACTACAGTAAAGATGCAAGAAGCAATCTCAGCAACATTATGCATCTGAGAGGGTATGTCAACTTTGTGACAACTGGATTGCCACAACCCTGCACAGGATAAGCAGGACTGAGTAGAGAGATGGGTAGTATTTTTGATGCACAACTCCTATAGTAGCTGGTCCTGCAGCAGTGCATAACAAATTCCTTACTATCCATTTTTCTATGCAAGAGAGCAATGAACACCCCCTAGATCAGGGGTCACAAACTATATTTGTCAGAGGGCCAGAATTTTACCGGACAGTCACCTTGGGGGCCATGGATTGTCCCTGGATAAAATCAACCTGACAGTGACAGATGGTGCACCTGCAATGATTGGCAAAAACAAGAGTCTGGTGAGCAGAATAAAGACTGTTGCTCCTAAACTAACGCACTTCACTGTATTATCCATCAAAGCGTGCTGTGCGCAAAGCTAAGCGGGGAGCTCAAAGAGGTGATGGAGAAAACAATGAGAATTATTAACCACATCAGAGGAAATTCAAGCACGCAGCACCGCCTGTTCCACAAATTTGTGCTCAAATCCCAGGCTTCTCATGATAACCTGTTACTCCACAATGACGTGCGCTGGCTCAGTAAGGGCAGAGCACATTGAACTCCATGCCCAAGTAGTGGATTTTTTGAAACAAAGTAAATCATAAGTGGCAGCTGACCATCTCCGCATCATGCAAGACACAGAATACATGTGCAACGTTGCGTTTTTAACAGATATCTTCTCTTATTTGAATACACTTAATCTCTAGCTGCAAGGAATTCAGAGCGAGCTGGCTGAAATCCAGGCCGCAGGCGACATGAAGGCTGCTCTCCGTGGTGCTGAAAGCCTGAGCGCATTTTGGGTGTCTTGTCCCGAGGACTATGGCACATTGAAGACGCTGGCTATGTATGTGCTCACCGTTTGGTTCAACCTACACCTGCGAGGCTGTGTTCTCCAAGATGAACTCGATAAAAATAAACGAGAGGAACCGACTGTCAAACCAGTCTTTGGAGGACTGTTTTGCGCATAAGTCTGACAGCAGCCAAGCCTGATGTGAAAAAGTTGGTCAGAGGGATAATGTAACTTCAGCCATTAAGCAGCGTGACTAGCCCATTTCAGCCTTGTGATTTGAAATCACTATAGCCCACACGTTTTATTTGATGTGCGAACATTATTTGTGACCTGTTTTGTTCTGGTACCAGGTTAGTATTTATTTACCATGCTATTTTAAATTATGCCAGCTGGTTTTTCCTCCTTTTTTGTCCTGAGAAAGCTTGTTGTTGAGACTTTGAAATAAAAACCAATTAAGTAAGGGCATGAGGAAAAGTTATGTTAAAAAAAAGAACTGTGTGAAACAATAAATGTTAAACAGTGCAGTGAGTCTGTCCTCATTTCGGAATGTAGCCTAAATAGAGTCATAAATGGTGGGGATTACTGATAGTTAAGAGTCTCAGTTGTTGCTGTTTTCAGTTGCTTTAATAGTGTGGACCACATGATATTTTCTCTTTCATCCTCACAATTTTGGAATCCAGTTGCGGGCCGGATTGGACAGTTTGGCGGGCCGGATTAAGCATATATTTACTAAATCAATGAAGGTCATGAGATACAACATTAAAAAGATGGTCTTTCTACGGTTTTCAATTGAGTGTATGTCAAAAAGGATTAGCAAATTATCACATTCTGTTTTTCATACTAATGTTTTACAGTGTCCCAACTTTCTTGCAATAGAAATTGTAGTAGACACTGCCTGTAACCCTGTATGGAGGGGATGTTACAATCTGTTCGTACAATAAATTCATACGTCTTTAATGGGTAATCTGACCTTTCAGGAGGAAAGACGTAACAATAATGCCAGAATCCACTTGGAATTATATTGAGGCTACAATTTGTGTGCCTTCAAAATGTAGAAATTTCAATTGAGGCTGTTCTCGATAGAGATGAACTGAATATGTTGGACTTCTGTTTGTTATATTTTTTGTACAAAAGATATCTAAACAATGAGGTTGAGGCTGGAGTTGATACCAGCTGACAGTGGGCAAGAGGCATGTGGTTAACCCAGATTTGGCTATTGCTCTCCTCATTTGGTCCAAGATGGCTGCCATGCATCATCTCTGAGAATCTGGCTTCTCTAAATTTAACGAGAATCTGTCTAATCCTGTCTGGAACTCTTAAAGACAGCCATCCACTGAATCAAGCTGATTTTGATCCACTTCTGGGCCTACTAGGCCTCTGACATACAGCCTTGACTGGATATAAACATCTCCAACTATCAACTCCTGGTACATCTTGCTAAGACAAAACAACTCCTAAACAAGCTAAAGCATCCATTTGTGAGGATGATTCAGTGGTTACAAGGAGTGCACTTAACCAGCTACCCAGAGCAGCAGAGAGAGATGTTGCTTCAGCAGCACGATAACTTCAAATGTTTTATCCAGTTGATCATGGATGGGACTAACAACAGACTGGATAGAGCTATTGGAGATGTACAGGATCTGAGAACCAGCTTGGAATCCATTTGATAGGTTCGAGACTGGAATATAAGGAGACTGAAACAAAGATAAATCATTTGAAAACAACATAATGAACATAAAACAGGAAATAAATTGAATGTTTACCAAGCTGGGCTAATTTTGGATTTTGTTTTACCTTCTTATATAATTTTTGTTGGGTTATATGTGTCCACATAACAAAAATAGATCTTTGCTATGAAGTTTGCAAAGAAAGGGTTTGGTTTTAGCTCGTTTAATTATATGTAGCCTTAAGAAAATGATTCATAAGATGACCAGAGTCTGCTCCTCCGACAATATTAAATATTTTAGCTTTGTCAGAAACACCACTGGATGATACTTTTGATGATTCTGAGTTGGCTGTAGGACAAGAGACAGCGACAAATTTGGTGGTGTTGCATTTTGTGTTCAAGGGCACATTCCAGTTGTGCTATGAGAGATATTATAATATGGCTACAGATTCATCTTCCATGCAAGCCTACCCTAGTCGGTTATTGTTACAGTCCACCCAGTACTAATGACAATTATTTGTATAGAAAATTTGAAATCCTACAAAAAGTGTCACATGAAAGTAAGGACATTTTTATGCATGTTCCACCTAGAAAATGGTCTGTAAAGGGAGTAGTGGACCATGGTCAAATTACAAATTGAGATCTTTCATGCTTCAAATGGACAATGCCAAGGCTGCCAGTTGCAAGAGGCCTTTACTGAGGTGAAGTTATAAGGTTGCCATGTTCAATTACAAGGCAAACAAAAGAAGTGCAGCAATTTGAATGAAATCATGTGTGGAGGTCCACAATGCACGTCAGTTTATAATCAGGCCATACAATGGTGCTAATTGTTTTACCACCTTTCTTATTCACAAAGTAGACAGTTGAAGATTAACAGCATTTTTAGTGACTAAACATTTTTTGCATTCGATAAAGTTATTCTCTCTTTCAGATGAAGCATCCACTGCATGGAAAAAAATAAAATAAAATTTTGGCTAGGCTGCTTTCCAAACCAATATGTCATATTTGTAACAGATGCGTACCTATTGGAACCTTTGCAGAGCAGTGAAGAGTCTAAAACCATACCTTCACCAAAAGAAAAGAAGATCTGATTGGCTTGAATTGTAGACCAATGAGTATTCTTTCTGTGCTGAATAAGCGACTTCAGAAGGTAATTTTTAATGAAATGTTAATACATTTTAATAGAAACAGCTAGCATGTTCGAGATGCGTAAATGATTATCTTCGCTAACTGTGGAGGCTAAATTACAACTTTGTCTTCTGTTATTCATATAAACTGTCATTACAAAAATATAATCAGCGATCACTGTCTCTGCTCACCCCACAAACCTAAACCTCCTTATTCACATAGACATGCAGATGCACGGTCAAATGGAAAACATACATTCCAACATGTACAGAGAAAACACACACACAAACACACTCTACTCATTCTGCTATTCATTTTGCTATGTCTGCGCAGTGTCAGCAAAAAGGGACAATTAAGCACCCGTTTGTGATGTAATAAAATATTAATAACCATGAGGACAGAACTTGACTGAGATCACTGCTATCTGTAGAAAGAGAGCAGCCTGTATGATCTAGAAATACAAGAGAGCTTGTGTGCTGCTGTTGCATTGCTCATTGGTACAGCAGAAAGGAGATACAACTGCAGATGTACAATGGGATCAGATGTCTTAGAGAATGTCTTAAAAAGGATGAAGAAAGACTGTAAAATGTAACTACATATGCAGCAGAAATGGTCATCGTTACGTGATTTTTACATTATCTATCTATCCATACTTTTTAGTTTAATGTACTGTTTGCAGCAATAATAACTCACATTTGCTATTCGAAATAGAAGAGATTGTATTGTACAGATGATAAGGACACACAGCAGGTGACACATGAAGATTTTTGATCACCTGTCATCATATTTATAGTTCAATTATTGACAGTTTTGAACAGGGCTCTATTCAAGGAGGTAGCTACACTAATCAATATTTTTATATGATCAGTGGATCAAATGACTATGTCTAATGTGAAAGATGTCACTCTTACTGATGAAACCACAGACAAAGATATAAGTAATTATTCTATGCTAGTTTCACAACAATCTTACTCAAGCACTCTTACTTACCGCAAAATAGACCCCAGTGGTGGAAAATGTATTTTCCTTTAAATTCTAAATGTTGTGCAAGTATTTCAATTTTTTGCAACATTATACTTCCATTGCACTGTATTTAAGAGCAAAACATAATGCATGATAATTAAGTACAATGAAAATCAATATTTTACATACTAAGCATAAAAACACTTTCTAAAGTACAATGCATGGTCACAACCTATCAAACAGTAGACAAAGTAGTTAAATGTAAATGCAGCACTATCTCAACCTGCTGCAACATCAAAATGCAGTGATGCATTGAGTAATAATATTAATAATCCAATGGTAACATTCTGCTGAATGGTAGGATCAAAGGGTGGAGTTACATAATCAAAGGTAGTCAGGACTGCACCAAAATAATTTCAATTATATCTTAGTTCTCTTTTTTTTTTTTTTTTTTGAAAAAGTGACAGCCATAGTGACAAATTCAACAAATTTTGGTTCAGCTGTGTTCAGTGAGTGGGAGAGCGCAGTCGACCACATAGCAGCCTGGCTGAAACATTAATTGACTGCACAGTATCCACAGCATATGTGAAACTGGCATGGTGTTCTCCTTCTGGTCATTCTGTGGCTGGTGTTTCTGACCATGAGGCTGCACTCATGGGCCAGCTGAATTAGATTTGGTTAGTCCTGTTTTCACATTTACAGTCTGAATGCTGCAGGTCAATGACTATGTTTACATGAACACTAATAGTCAATTCCTATTATTCCAAATACAATAATATTCCCAAATCAATATGGGTCATGTAAAAGATATATTCTGGTTGGATTTTCAGAATTAGGCCTTACTCCAAATAGAGCAATTTCTGATTACAACATGGGATATACCAATATTACTGGGATTTTCGGTTTATTCCTTGAATGTGTATACAGCACATTCAGAATAAGTACCTCAGATGGGATTGTTCCTGCAGTTTACGACACACTGCCTGTTGCATGCTTATAGTCAGTTCTGTGCATTATAAACAAAGCAACTGGCCAACAGCTTGCAAGGCTCGGGGAGAGATGCATGCACTTAAGGAAAGTCCACATTTCTGGTCCAAAGGAGAAACAAACCTGCTTTTAATCATCGTGAAAGAGATGGATACCAACAGGCTCATGGATATGCACCATACTGCAATGCCGACCTTTACAGGAAGGTGGCTGAACAAATGAAATAAGAGCAAAAAACAGAATATTTTGTGCAAGTACATGTTGTCAATACAGAAGGTACAGCAAGAGAGGTACGCAGATGCAAATTTCTTTAATTACTTAGTCTTTCTCAAACACCAGACATGCTTTCTCTTCCCTCCTTTCTTCCTACACTCTATAGAAAACACATTCATGCACGTGTGTATTTTATGTGGTCATGTATCTGTATGTTTTGGCAGCAACAGCTATTAGTACGGCAATTGACTTGAATTACAGTCTCAAGTCAGAACAGAACACAGAAATAAAATAAAATTTTCTTCACATTAGGAATAGTGCAACATTACTTAAGGGAAAATGCCCAACAAGGTGTCCATTATCAGAAATGAATGGACGGCGCGGAGGCGTGAACAGTCTGAAACAAATGAATGGACTTTGCTTTCATTTCTGATAATGGACACCTCGAAGGGCATTATCCCGCTTATACCATGATCACTTACGAAAGAAATAAATATTAAATCAATTATTAATACGTTAATGTTGTTTCCTCCTTGAACCGACACCTTATTGTGGTGGAGGAGTTTGAGCACCTGAATGATCCTAGAGGCTATGTTGTCCGGGGCTTAATGCCCCTGGTAGGGTCTCCCAAGGCAAACAGGTTCTAGGTGACGGGTCAGACTAAGAGCGGTTCAAAAGCCCCTTATGAAGCAAAACAAATCGAGGAAGCGTACGTTGCCCAGATTGGCGTCACCGGGGCCCCACCCTTGAGCCAGGCCTGGGGTTGGGGCTCACAGGCGAGCGCCTGGTGGCCGGGTCTTTGCCCACGGGACCTGGCCGGGCACAGCCCGAAGGAGCGACGTGGGCCCGCCTTCCCACAGGCCCACCACCCGCAGGAAGGATCAGAAGGGGCCGGTGCTATGTGATATGGGTGGCAGTCGTGGGTGGGGGCCTCGACGACCCAAACCCTGGACAACGACTCTGGCTATGGGGACATGGAATGTCACCCCGCTGGGGGGGAAAGAGCCTGAGCTAGTGCGGGAGGTGGAGTGGTACCGGCTAGAGATAGTCGGGCTCACCTCCATGCATAGTCTGGGCTCTGGAACCCAACTCCTTGAGAGAGGCTGGACTCTCTTCTACTCTGGAGTTGCCTGCGGTGAGAGGCAGCGAGCTGGTGTGGGCTTGCTTATAGCTCCCCAGCTCAGCCACCATGTGTTGGAGTTCTCGCTGCTGAGCGAGAGGGTCGCTCTCTGCGCCTTCGGGTCAGGGATAGGTCTCTCACTGTCGTTTCGGCCTATGGGCCGAACAGCAGTGCAGCAGGCCAAGCATGCGGCAGCTTGGGCGGTTGTAGAAGCAAAAACTCGGGTCTCGGAGGAGTTCGTGGGGGCCAGGGAGGAGGACTACCAGTCGGCCTCGAGGAAATTCTGGCAAACCGTTCGGCGCCTCAGGAAGGGGAAGCAGCTCCTCGGTGGCAAAGCGCCGGGGGTGGATGAGATCCGCTCTGAGTACCTCAAGTCTCTGGATGTTGTAGGACTGTCTTGGTTGACACGCCTCTGCAACATTGCGTGGCAGTCGGGGACGGTGCCTCTGGACTGGCAGACTGGGGTGGTGGTCCCTCTTTTTAAAAAGGGGGACCGGAGGGGGGGGTTCAAACTATCGGGGATCACACTCCTCAGCCTCCCTGGGAAAGTCTTTTCCAGGGTACTGGAGAGGAGAATCCGGCCGATCGTCAAACCTCGGATTCAGGAGGAACAATTTGGTTTTCGTCCTGGCCGTGGAACACCGGACCAGCTCTACACCCTCCAAAGGGTGCTTGAGGGTTCATGGGAGTTTGCCCAACCAGTCCACATGTGCATTGTGGACTTGGAGAAGGCATTCAACCACGTCCCTCACGTCATTCTGTGGGAGGTGCTCTGGGAGTATGGGGTTGGAGGCACTCTGTTGAGGGCTGTACAGTCCCTGTACAACCGGAGCAGGAGCTTGGCCTGCACTGTCGGCAATAAGTCGAACCTGTTCCCGGTGCATGATGGACTCCGGCAGGGTTGCCCTTTGTCACCGGTCCTGTTCATCATTTTTATGGACAAAATTTCTAGGCGCAGCCAGGGGCCGGAGGGGGTTCGGTTCGGGAGACGGCAGATTTCATCTCTGCTTTTCGCAGATGATGTTGTCTTGTTGGCTCCCTCCCGCCAGGACCTTCAGAATGCCCTGGGGCAGTTCGCAGCCGAGTGTGAAGCAGCTGGGATTAGAGTCAGCACCTCCAAGTCCGAAGCCATGGGTCTCGAACGGAAAAAGGTGGCTTGCTCCCTTCAGGTTGGGGAGAGTTCCTGCCTCAAGTGGAGGAGTTTAAGTATCTTGGGATCCTGTTCACGAGTGAGGGAAGGATGGAGCATGAGATTGACAGGCGGATCGGTGCAGCGGCTACAGTAATACGGTCGCTGTACCGGTCTGTCGTGGTGAAGAAGGAGCTGTGCCGAAAGGCGAAGCCCTCGATTTACCAGTCAATCTACGTTCCTACCCTCACCTATGATCATGAACTTTGGGTCATGACCGAAAGAACGTGGTCCCACATACAAGCGGCTGAAATGAGTTTCCTCCGCAGGGTGGCAGGGTGCTCCCTTAGAAATAAGGTGAGGAGCTCTGTCACCTGGGAGGAGCTCAGAGTAGAGTCGCTGCTCTTCCACATCAAGAGGAGTCAGCTGAAGTGGCTTGGGCATCTCTATCGGATGCCGCCTGGACGCCTCCCTAGGGAGGTGTTCCAGGCATGTCCCACCGGGAGGAGGCCCCGGGGAAGACCCAGGACATGCTGGAGTGACTACAGTATGTCACTCGGCTGACCTGGGAACACCTCGGGATCTCCCCGGAAGAGCTAGGGGAAGTGTCCCGGGAGAGGGAAGTTTGGGTGTCCCGGCCCCGGATGAAGCGGGAGAAAATGGATGGATGGGTGTTGTTTTTTCCATTAAAATCGTACGTTTTTCACAAGAAGCGGCTGAGTGGACTATTTAATATCTCTCGTTGTGACACGTTGCCAAGGTAACCAGCTCTGGCCACAGAACCTGCAGCTCGGTCGGCCGCAGCTGTTATATTAGGCCTAATCAGTGGAGGGAAGTGAGATGATTGCTTAACGTTATGTTATGTGATACAAAGTATGATTTCAGAGGGCAAGTGCACCTCTTACCGCTTGTGTGTGTCCTCTACTGTCTTGCCATTGTGATAAATAAACTGTGAAACAACGCATGTTAATGTTCCCACCTCTCGAGATCCCAATTTTGCATATCTCACAGTTTGCAACTGCATTGTTCACGTCATTCACCTAAAAAATTACAAATATTTCCACCCAGCGGACACCTGATTGGTGCTCTCAGCCTTAGAGCACCAATCAGGTGAAATCTTCCTGTATGTCTTTCTTCAATTCCTGCAAGAATATCAGCTTTGTGTTCAACTAAACAGGCCCAGGTTTCACACTAAATTGAGTAAATTGAGACTAGATTTTCATTATATTTCAATAAATATACTTTTTGTGACATTTTTGCTTGGTGGTGTGCCTTGTGATTTTTCTAATGTAAAATATGTGCCGTGGCTCAAAAAGGTTGGGAAACACTAGTGTATATTACATTGTTAACTCAGAGCCTTTATCTTTTGCCTGCTACAACACACTTTAGCCATGTCAAGGCATGATGAGCTGTGAAAGACATTTCCACTTCGACCTTACAGCAGAGGTTAACTACTCTTTACAGCAGGGTAGGGAACTTTTTTTTTTTTTTTCTAAAATAGCCCTTCTTGGTGGTCTCTGCAACACAGACGTAGTGGTTATGTGGAATCGATGACATGACCAAATATGTTAGAGATGAACCTCAAGCTCCAGCCAGCTTCTCAGCTCTCTACTTTCAAATGTGAAATCATTTGAAGTGGAACTACAACTGTGGCGAGTGCAACTGGAAAGAGGTAACACTGTGTATTTTCCTGCTCTGCAAGAACAAAAGCCTGCTCTGACATCTGAATATGCTGCTGAGTGTGCAAACTCCTTCAGGCCTTTGGTGAGAGGTTTCAGGACATGAAAAGGAAGCAAAGGGAACTGAACATATTTACTGAATCAGCTGAGTATCTGACATCCTACAACACAAAATTATTGAGCTGCAAAGTAACAACGAGCTCAAAGCTAGGCACAACAGCCTTCCTCTGTTCAAGTTCTAGAAACTGTATGTACGGTCTGAGGATTTTCCCTATCAATGAGACATGCACTGAAGTTTGCAACTTTGTCTGTGACAACACAATACTGTGAACAGCTTTTTCCAAAACTGAGTTCCGCTCCAAACTGACTGACCTAGACCTGGAAAACGAGCTGTGAGTAGCATCATCATTACTACCACCTGACATCAGATGCCTCGGCAAAGAGTTCCAGCCATCAAAGGAATATGATGATCATGCTTGAGAACAAGATGAAACCATGAGAGTCTAGCCATGCAGCACCATTTAATGGCTCAGCATGTGTGGTAATGTAGGTGAGTGCAGATTTTTAAAGGTTACGTATCCCAGTCATAATGTTGCTGTCAACGTTCTGTGGTCAGTCTGAATGTGAAGGAAATTTTTTTAGATTTTAGGCAGCTCAAAATAATTTGAAAATCAGAGTTACTGCCTTGCAGTTGTATGCCTTTGCCAACCAGTCAAGTTGCACTTAACATCCATGTCTGTCCAGACTCATATCATATATGTCACGATGAAGGGATTAAGTATAAGTATTAAGTATATTTTCTGGCAAAATGGAAATTATAAGATTTAAGATCCATACTTTATTAATCACCACACAACATGCCCTACATCGGTGAACACAACAACACACACAACATGCACATGTCATGCTTTTGGTGAAATTATTCTTCCGCATTTGACCCGTCCTTCCTCTGCAGCAGACCAGGAGCGGTGGGCTGCCAGCCAACAGTGGCGCCCGGGGACCCAGTTCCTTGTTGTCACCATTGGTCAGGTGGTGATCTTCTTGCATGTTTTTAGTGGGGGTTTTTTATGGAGGATACCCCAGGTGAACATGGGGAGAACATGCAAACTCTACACAGAAAGGCCTCGAGACAAAGGGCAGTGGGCACCGAAGGCATGGTGGAGGACACGCACCCCAGCGCCCACAGCGCCCCAGATGGGAATCGAACCCGGGATATTCTAGCTGTGAGGTGACAGAGTTACCACTGTCCCACCGTACCACCAACGATAATATAAGTAACTATAATGACGTATGATTTGAGTGAATAATTCCAGTAAGAAGCATGCTGTCTTCACTTAGAGACTATTCTTCCTGAGGAGTCTATAAGGGCTGATACAGAGCTTCATCACAAATTGAAAAACAAGGATGCTTCACACAAATCTTAAACCCAGCAGCACAGAAGATCCATACAATGATCATAGTTTCAAGCTGGACATGCTGGATTAGTGTCATCAATTCAGTATCTGACCAAATGTGAAATCTTAAAAAGTCTTTTCTGAGTCCCCCAAGTCTATGGAGACACAATACTAATGAAAATCACTAAAGTTCCTCTATAAAAGTATATTTTCAAACACTGTCAAGCAATTTGTTCAAGGTTCTTGTTTATTTGTCTCTCACTGTTTCCCATATTCGCTCCTAGCACTAATTGCTGGGAAATTGTAGATTCTCTTAGTTGCCCGTAAATATAAAGGTCGAACCCAAGTAGAGGCCACAAACCATGAAAGTACTGGATCAAGTCCAAAACGGGCTCTTTATTTTCATTTATTTATTTTTATTTATTTATTTGTTTATTTCGATCACGTAAACAACAATGTACAAAAAATAAAAATAAAATAATAAATAAAGCACACATGTATACATACATACATACATATACATACAAAGTACCTATATAAATAATAATAATCATAAGGAAATGAGTGCACACTAAAAAATGTCTCATAAGCAACATAGTTTACATGAGCGAAAGGGAGTAGGAAGAAGTATAAACTTATCTAATCCTACCCCTATAATCTTAACTATTAATATGTTCTAATTAATTTCATAGCATAAAAACAAAAGGAATGTTTATTTCATTCCTTCATTACACTATGTATCATTTCCTGCCACATTTTAATTCAAACAGCAAGCAAACACCTTGTGTAAATTATTCAATGTACCTCTGGAGAATAATTTCTTTATGTCTCTTTTTAAACAGAATTATACTTGAAATGCTCTAGGACATGCTTTGCTTTAACCAGAACTGAAATGCTGCGAGACAGTTTAGATTTAATATGTTTGATGTGAGGTTTCCAGCAAATTTTGTCATCTATTATCGCTCCCAGGAATTTATTTTGATGTACTCTTTCAATGTTTACACCATCTATTTGTACCTGTATTTGATCATGTATTTTACAATTTCCAAATAACATGATTTTTGTTTTGTTCAGATTTAGTGAAAGTTTATTCTTATCAAACCATTTTTTGATTTTCTTTAACTCTGAAGTGATGACATCCAAAAGTTGCTGCAAACTCTCACCAGAACAAAAAATATTTGTGTCATCTGCAAATAAAATACATTTAGCTAAACTAGACACATTACAGATGTCATTAATATATAGGACAAAGAGTTTCGGTCCCAACACTGACCCACACTTTCAAAAATACTCAAACAAACTGACTATAGCAAAGATGGCCACAGGCTTTTTTCAAGGTTATTTTCCATCATGTCTTGTCCAAGGTCTGGACAGCAGCAGCAGTTAGCACTGCAGAGCCTTGTGCTAGTGTCCTCTCTGAGCACTATCATATATGGGACACCTGAAGTTAGACTTTACAGAGTTTTCTGGTGTCTTTGAGAGGCCACAGCCAGCCTCTGGGACCACAGCAAAATACAGCACTGCAGCAGCAACCTGTCAGTGTGTGTTGGTTTTATGCCATAGGTAGGTCTCCTAGAAATAGGCTGCCCATACAGCCAGCCATCCATCTCCACCACACATCAGCCATGATGTACGAGACACTGCACAGAGCCCATTATTCAAACTCTATGCATGCTTTTTTCTCCCCTCTGACACACACACACACACACACACACACACACACACACACACACACACACACACACACACACACACACCTCACCTGCTCACAGTATGTAGGTTGCTGCAACAACTGCAAAGGGTCACAGTACAGAAAAAAATTTCTCCTACTTTTCCCAGTTTTAAGAGGCAGGACAATAAGGAGCACATCCATTTTAGAGTGTAGTAGAGGCTCCTCCTGAAACCCCTTTACTCCTCACAGTTGGACACTGACAGTGGAATTAGGTGGACTGTGTTCAACAATCTTTGTAAGTTTCCCAAACCAACAACAACATAGCCACTTTAGACAGAGATTGGCTGGATGTGAGGAGTGAATGTAAACATGGCACAATCAAGTGTAACGCCATGAGAGACGGATGAGAGACTGTACAGAGAGAGAGAGAGAGAGAGAGAGACTGGCTGTGTGCGCTGTTATCCAAACATTAATAAAAGACTCAAATCTGAGTTGGTATGGTTCATGACACTTGACCTAGATGTGAGACCGATGAATCATAATGAAGTGGCTTTTAATTGAATAATTGAATTTTTCTACATATAAAGACATTGTGTTTTGTTTTTGAAACATGACTGGGGGATTTCTAGTGCAATGCGCACAAACCCGGTAACCTAACATGACACGGCAGACCAGCAGAGGCCAACGCAAGAGGCCGCTATCGTAAAGGGGACTAGTCCAAAAGTAAGAGAATCTGGATTCAAGGCTTATGTTGTCAATATTGACATTTACAAGAGGACAATAACATGTAAGGTCAAAATTAAGTGACGTGACCACAACTTCCAACTTCACTATAAAACTCACAGGAAAAGGAACATGACTGTGTATTTTTAGCTAACTTATTGGCTGGTCATTCTTTCTAGCTAATGTTTAGCTAGAAAGAATGTTAAGTTTAAGCTTTGTTATACTTGGCTTCTAATTAAACATTTATTGCGAAACATTGTAAAAGACTGATTTGGGGCCATATAAACAGCCAACTATGCAGGCACACAGCTGCATGCTCATGACTTCCTGATGGTTACAGGTGTAACGTTAGCCTTCTCATGGCATGCCAAGATTGTGCTTCCCTCCGCTGTTTCAAGTGCCTCTTCAATACACCATTATTTGAATTGTGTGCCTGCTCTGTTCCAATCACTTTGCTGCTAGTGTTGTTACAGCTGTGCAAAACCTATTCACTGGATTATGTGTTAATAGCAAGCAAACTACAAATACAGGAATGGTCATTACATTATGCCACTCTGCAGCATGTGTAGCTATAAGGTTATCCTCTAATTTCAGAGCTCCACTGACCATTATTGTTCATTTAAGATGCTTGTTACTGATTGCCACAAAATGTCAACTATCAGTAAGATTTACAGAAGTAAACAGTCAGCAACAGTATTCGTTAATTTTGAAACTACAGCAACTTTTCCTGACCACTGTCTTTTGAAGAAAAGAATGAGCTCCTTTTTGGTTTCTACAGTAGCCCAGAAATGACAAACCAAACACTGACTCCAGACAGGGTCTATCGCGTTTCTCACAGCCACCATAGGGGAGGGTGAGGAGAGCGGTGAGCAAACTGCAACCTCGCCACGAGATGTCTCTCAATCCTACACACTGTACCTTTAACTGAACTGAATGAGGAAAGTGGGGGAGATCAGAATTTTGTATGACTTGACTTGTGACTTGCTTGACCTGAGCAATGACTGAACTTGATTTGCTTTATTCTCACCAAGTAAATTGGGACTTACTTGAGACTTCCTCTGACCTCTGCCATCAAATAGCTGTTATATTAACCTTGAGTGAAAATTCTCAACCTGGTGTTGCTGCAGGAACAGTAATCACCAGTCACCAGCATTAATTCTCTGGGAGCCATGACTGCCATGTCATAAAAGTCACAAAGGTGAAGACCTCTTGTGATTTTCTCCTGGGATCGAATGTGTTCAGTTCTGTCAGATTATACTGTGTTTTAAAGCAACTATGTGCAGACGATTTGTGATTATAACATATTTCAAATGATGTGATGGCCTAACTTTTTGTTTGTAAAAAAAAAACACAAAGATAATCCCAAGAAAAATTTGTGCCGTCCATGTTTTAGTCTTAACCCTGTACCATGTGTCATCAGACTGGATTTCAAATTCCACAGATAATGGCTTTAAATTGATATTTTGACTTGAGGATGCTAGAGGGAAAGTGGCGACTGCTAAATAGCTGCACATGAACATTGTTCTTAAGAGACAGTTTGGACAAAAAGTGTCATTACAAATACAGACAGCGGTTTGTGTTCATGGTTCAGTGCATCATTTGGTAACTGCAGTGGGAGAAAAACAGTGTGACTTCACAATTACATGTCAAAGTTCCTCAATCACAGAGCCTCCTCTCATCTGCCCTGTGCTTTCATCTCATTTCATTTTTCTCCCTCCTCTCCCCACTTCTCCCCAGCCCCATTCCTTTCATCCTATCCTCTCCTTTCTTCCCATCTACTCTGCACTACAACATTCCGCTATGATCAATCAGATTACATAAGAGCACTGCAGTGAGAAGCAGCAAGGAAGAGAGAAACAGTCTACTGAGAAGTGAGGGTGACCATGCCATCTCACTTTGCCTCCTTTACACTCCTGCTCCTATTTCTCACTCTCTCACACACACAAACACTTGATCCACACTGCAGTGAGGGTCAGACGAAGGTGGTTTCTTCAACTGTAAGAAGTTCATTTGGCAGCCTGAAGAGAAATCAGAGCCTGGAAAGCCTATAAAGTATCCAGACAGTTAGAAAACCTCAGATGGGGGTGTTCTTGAATACTCAACAGTTACCAATGCAGGTGGGGGGAAAGACATTTCTATATTTTTATAAATTCTGAAAAACTGAATTCTAGAAACAAAATTAACAAAAATAGGTTGCTGTTACACAGTTTGATTGATTGACTGGGAAGATTTTTGGGTTTATATTAAGCACATTTTTAAAAGATGACATATCCTTGAGAGCAATCCGAAGTAAAAGAGCATGACAGTGAGACAAAACAAAAAACCTCTCTGAGTTTTTAAACTCTCAAAAATCCAGCATCAATCTGGCTTTATATAAAACATTCTGAAAATATAATGTACCAATTAAACACAAAGGCATGGCCAACAACATGTTGCATGCTGAGGAAAGGCATGTGCCGGACACGTCGGTCCATTAACAAGCATGTAACAGGACCATTCTGTTTGTGATTTTTGCTTTTGAGGATCCTGCACCCTTCTTTACAGATCAAAACTGTGCACGTTATTACCAAATACGCCATGAAGAGCAAGGAAGTTTAGCTTTTAAGAAGATTTTTCTGGAGATTTCAATGTCCCACTTGGCTACTAGCCCACCAGGAGGCCACGAACATCAGAGATTTGTCAAATCACAGTTTACCTTCTGCCAACTGCTCAACTCAACATTTTTTTTAATTAATTAGAAGCATGGCCCTTCCTGTTTGGTGGCAATGAGATTGGTGGAATCAAATAAATGCTAAATAAATGAAAGACTTTAGGACATAATGAATGAAAAATAATGAAGGACATAATGTCAGTCATTGGAACTGAGGTGTGAAGTGCACTCTGAATGCAGCTGATACACTGTTAATATTGACTTCAAGCCTCGCCTCATTATAGACAGTTCCAGTAACGTTTGTTGTTATTTACAGCATACTGCACAGTTTCTATCTATTCTAATAAAGCGAGGCACTGAAAACTAGATGCCTTTCTTAATTTCCATTTCCAATGACAATTGAAAAATTGTCTCTTTGGCTCAGTGTAGAGGAAAGGTACTGTGAGAGGTACTGTGAGAGCAGCATAACATTACATGCAGATGACCTGTTTTTATATGTTTCTCTTTTTTTCAGATGTATTAGATATTCTTGAACAGTTTGGAATTTGAAAGGTTACAAAGTTAACCAAAAATGTTTTCCCCTTTGAGCTCCCTGATCAGCCCATGTGAGGTTTTAACCTGAAAGGTGAGCTCTGATGCTCACATCTCTGATGCTTTGACATCAGATGTGATTCCTTCTTTGACCCTGCTTCAGATACTTCTACACTAAGAAACAGACAAAGACCATGGCATCAATAAACAAAAAGAGAAAAGAAAAAAATCACTGCATTGCAATTGTACCGGATCTGAAATAAAATGTGAAAATTTTCTTATTTAATTACTATGAAACATTGAACATTGAGCATTCATTGAAATTGAATCAACTTTATTTCATTTTAGAGGATGTGCTATAGTTAATATTGCTATTGAACTGTATTGCATTATACAATATGTTTCTGTTAGCCTTCCCTCACCGTCATAAATGGGATGGACAAAATAATATATTCAAATAGTAAAAATATATATTTTTTATGATTGTGGGGAGCTCTGGTATGGCGGATACACTGAATTCACAGCATGAGACAGAAAGCTATGTATAGTTTCCATTTCCGTTTTCCTACCAGGAAAATCTGTTGAATTTCAACATAACCAAGTCTCTGTTGTCATCATGTCCAGTGAAAATAATGTGAAAATAATCCTGCTTCACAGGCTGTATTCCCCCACTGCTTCTCTGATGTCCGCCCTGTCTCTTGCTCCGCTCAACCAAAGCAGAGTTGATGATGATTGCTGGAACAGTGAAAGACGAACCAAGAAGGTTTTGTTGTTTCTGGTTAAACAAAAAGGACACGAAGGTCTATCTCTGTAGGGATGGTTCAACAAAATGAGCATGTCAGCATCACAAACTACACTTCAAAAATGATCATACATTTGAACCATCACCTCACTAAAAGGGCTTATAACCTCACTGGTAGCTGAGTGTCTATTTCAGGCCATTTGGTCTATTTCAGTCCTTTTGATAACAGATATGTGGACTGAAACACTGCAGAGGTAGTTCAGATTGACACAAATGTGAGCTCAAAAGTTGAAGTTGGCACTAACTGGAGGCTACAGTCTGTCAAATATTAATCAATTTGATGTGAGCTGCATTGTGACTTGGACTTATGTTCCCTGTGTATCAGGAGTGAGGGACCCTGGGGAGGAAATCTGGAGAAAACTGTTTCAGTCTGGCAGACTGATTGAAACACTGGTCAGGTAAAGCTGAGCCTGAAAACTAGCCTGACTGGTACGAGGCTAGTTTCCAGGTTATCTTAGGTCAGACCTAATTAGACCTATTTTATGAGAGGATTTCTTAACAATAAGCCTGGTTTACTGAAATAAGCCTGGCTAAGTAGAACTCTTGCTTTGTGAAACAGCTCTCTGTCCATGTATGTGTTCTTTAATGGTTCAGCTGTTACTGGGAGGATGGTGTGACGTTCAGCCTCTGCTGAAATTCAGACTCATGGCTTGTCCTCTTTCTCTCTGTTCATCCTTTGAACCTATTGAAAGGTCACCTTCAAAGCATGCTTCACTTTTAAAGCACATGCCCCTCAGCGCCCGCGCACACACACACACACACACACACACACACACACACACACACACACACACACACACACACACACACACACACACACACACACACACACACACACACACACACACTCCTCTCCACCTGGAACAGCACTGCTGTCTCTCACCTTCTGACCCTTTAATCGTCCATCAACTTGTTCTTCCTGTCTCTTCCTCTCTTTCGTTCTCTTTCTTCCTGCTGTATTTGTATGAAGATTCTAAAATAACTTAACCAATGCACCGGTACAAATTATCTCAACATCACACACATCTGTGCATGTGTGTGTGTGTGTGTGTGTGTGTGTGTGTGTGTGTGTGTGTGTGTGTGTGTGTGTGTGTGTGACAGTATCTCTGCAGAATCTGGCCTGTTATGAATTCAGCTCTTGTGCTCTCATTCAACACTACAGACTGCACATCAGTAAATTATCTGACTGATGTGTGTTTCCAAAAAATGGTTCAAATATTATTGACAAAGTTCCATTTATTGTTCTAGATATAATACACTGGTTGTTTATGGTTTGTCACTTTCTAGAAATTGCTACAATAAATTCCTATGGAGAAGTAAAGTCGTCTGGATTACATCCTGGTGCAAGAAACTGTTGGCTGCTGGAATATTTCTAACTATTAGACAGACATGAAAGCCATCTGAATCATCAGTACAAACAACCCTGTTAAAAAAAATCAGTCAGATGCAGCTGAACATAAAAACTCAAGGGACAGGTATGGTGTCATTCTGTGTTTTTCTTCTGGTCAATAAATCCCACGAAAAGACCCAAACCAACAACATTAACAACACCAACGTTAGCACATCCCTCAATACTTTCTGACTTCCCTGTCCATCAGTGGCTCACAGCCCTGAGCCCACTGCTTCCTACAGAAGACGTACATCTTTGAAAACACCTCACAAATACATAGTTCATTTTCTTAAAGGCTCAGCAATCCCCTGTAGTTTTTAACAAACGTTACTCAAACAGGAGGAAATTGTGCATTTGACTGTGTTTGACTATTTTAAGCAATTAATTGATCTACATTTACTGCTCCTGTGACAGCAGGAAGGTGTATGTGGGACTGAATCAAAATAAACTTCATGGTAATGAAGGAACATGTTACCCAGTGCAACAGTGTAGCTCACTGACGTGTTTTTATTATTTTTTGGACAACAATGGAGCTCTGTGGCACACAGGAATAGGATATATCTGGCTTTAATACACTCACAATACTTGTTAGGATACATTCATTGAGGGTTTGACTCTTCACATGAGATTTATGAAGAAGAAAAATAAAGAAAATCAGGTAACACCTGTACTTTGTGGTACTCTAAAGACACTATAACTCCGATTTCCATCTTCTGTAACATGAGTGTCACATATCAAACTTGGGGAAATGCCATGATCGCCCCATCTTTTTTCCCCTTTTCATTCAGCAACCAAAAACATTTGTCCCATCTATTGAACTGATTCTTCTTTTTAATTTGAAAAAGCAACTTTCCCCATTGAGAGAATCAAACAATTATGGGATAGTACAAATGAAGAATGAAACCATTTTCATTTGAATAAAATTCAGTTATACACAATGTAAACGGTGTTGTACAAGACAAAAGAAGACACACTCAGCTGTTTCCCTGCCAGCATGCAAATCCTGTAATAACCACACACACACACACACACACACACACACACACACACACACACACACACACACACACACACACACACACACACACACACACACAGCTCTAAATCACAGAAGTGCACTGACCAATATGTTGTCCAACATTAATTAGGAATCCACCAATCAGCCTCACCGCCTCTTTTGAATTATTCAGCAGTGGCATATGCTGTTTAATTGAGCCCGACCAGACCTGAGGAAGAACAGTCAACCACTGTGGTGATTGACTGTGTGTGTGTGTGTGTGTGTGTGTGTGTGTGTGTGTGTGTGTGTGTGTGTGTGTGTGTGTGTGTGTGTGTGTGTGTGTGTGTGTGTGTGTGTGTGTTTGGGGGATTAGCGGGGGAGGGAGAAAGAAAGAGACAGAGCGAGTATGAAGCCTCTTTGTTTTCAGATGTACTTTTAATTTGGTGTTGGTGCAAACTCAACACTTCCTCCATATTACCTGTTGTCTTGATGAATTCATTCCATTAGTCATGTAATACTCACCACTCTGCTGCTCACACTTTCTCTTTTTTAACAGAAAAACTGTTTTCATTCACTAATGACATGTTGTTTTTTTGTGTTCAGCCTCCATCAATGAAACTCAACACTTCATGCAGGTGTATCACAACTCAGACTTTCCATCATATCAAAGGTCTTACTACATGGCTGGTGTTGTGCTGAGGGAATTACTGGTGTGTGCAAATATCAATACACAGTAAAATACCCAAAAGTTGGATGAGTCTTCCAATGGAGATCCAGCATTCATGTTAAATGATGTGTTGACTGGTCATTAGGTCATGCAGTAGGTATCAGGCTGCACAGTCATAACAGAGTTATGTCAGGTGGGTATCTTATCCTAACTTCCCTTTAAACTGCCTTTAACTCCTACTCTCACCCAAGCAAAGAGCAGATACTCAGCACCATGACCTGGCCTTATATCTACACTTATCTGCTCAAGTTAAACCACAGTGACTGGCCCAGCTGCTTCGATAGGCAGCTTCATCTGAATGTCATGGCCCACTCAGGAGTCAGCCACCATCACTGGTTTAAGAGAAGACTCAATCCCAGAACCACCCCCTCTTTACCTGCACCCACACACTGAACACGGTCCTCCAAAGCAAGCCGTGTTCACTTCTGTGCAACATCATCAGCTTACAGCATGTTAGCTAACAACAGCCAGCTGATGATGTGGCAGCCTGAACAGCAGTCCCAAATTTAGAGGATCAACAGAAATCTGATTGTATTTTTCTATTAAAAAGCTAATAATGCCTGATGTATTGCTATCATTTTTTTTTTAAACTCAAATATTGATCAGTATTGATCAGTTCTCATTTCAACTGCTGCAGGTGTTCTTCACTCTCTCCTATGTGAAACAAAATATCTTTTATATACTGCGTACATGCTGTGTCATCAGAGCTGTCTCGTACATTGAGCCTAAAGTCAGGATCTCTTTATTAACAAGTCTTTGGCCTCTAGTTTGAGAGCAGTACAACAGAGCATTCAGCTGATAACCAGCGTTTTCAGTAACAACACATCACTGTAATGTGGTGCTCTCTAAGAACTACAGCATCTACACCTCAGGGAATCACAGGTAACTCCCATTATAACACAGTTAATGCAGAGATAATTCTGTGATACACAATATATTTTAAGAAAGGCATCTACATTATAGGACAGTATCAGCACACCTGAGGAGAAAATATATCCAGAAATAGCTAAAGAAGTTATTTTCAGAAATCAAACAGAGCCCGTGTTTCACTGCCTTTAAAGAGCTTTCACTTTCACAGAGGTGAAGAGAAACAGTGTGTATTCAAATATATAGTCTCAGCTTTTTTAACCACACACACAGCAAAACATGCAGGGAATGTATAAAGCATGCATCATTTCAATGTCAGAGAGCCAGAAAACGGCAAAAGGCTGAAATGTGAGAAAGAAACTCATTTCAGAAAATGTCTGCAGGAAAGGAATAATGCTGCATCAGTATCATAAGGCAACATGTAGTGTATCAGTGTATCTACTATTTTAAGAAAAGACCCTTAAGATACTTTTTTTTAAATAATAACTTTATTTGTATAGCTAAAATACTTAATACTTAAGCCAAACAGTTAAAGAAGGTCTTGAGAGACATTTTAAAAGAGGGCTACTGTTCCTGTTAACTTCGGCTGAATTTTCACAGTGGTGGGCAGCTGCTGAGAGAAGCCCATGGCTGCAGATTGTTGGGACAAGGTTTGAGAAGTCACAGTATTTCTAAAGCTTTGAAATTTGCATCACCTGGAATTTCGTAATAAGGACTGTAAACAAGCCACAGACCTAACGAGCTCATTGAGGTCAGAGACCTTGGTAAAAGTTCTCAGAGCTCAAATCTCTTGGGGTGCCCAAACTTTTGTATGGAGCTCCTTTCTGTTTTTCCCCTCTAAAATTGTACAGTTGTGCTTGTGATTTCCATTTTAGGTGAGTGAAGATGAATAAAATTTTCTGACATCCAATCCTTAACCACTGCTAGGCAACTACTGTATGCAGGGACGATAGCTTAGCTGATTCAGAAGGTTTGCATGACAAGTACAGCTGAGCATCATCTACACAGCAATGAAATGATATGATGCTTGCTTGCTAATGTGGCCCAAAGAGAGTAAATGAAGAGAGAATTACACGGGTCCTAGAATGTAGTCCTGCAGCACCCAAAGCCATCAACAAACACAACAAAGTTACTGTTGGGAAAATATGAAAAGAGCCGCTGGACGGCAGGCCTGGAGATACCAACCATTAATAAAAGGTGTAGTTTTTTCACCCACTGCTGGTCAGACAACAGCTACACTAAAGATATGACCCCTTTAAGTGAATCTGTTGGCAATTTAACATGTTGGTCTCATGTCTCAATAAGCTCTCTTGTAAAAGTCTTGAGTCAATTAATCAATTAGTCGATTTTCAGAAAAATAATCTGAAGATGAGGTTAAAAAGCCTCGTACAACCACAATAATAATGTGACTTTATTTTCTATCTTCATTCATTCCAACTGCATGGATGAATAAATGAATATCCAGCAAAACACTTTATATACAGCATGTGAGCAAACACTGATTAAATGAGAGTCCCAACTTAATGTCCTGCCACTCAGTGCTCAGTCAGTTGGATATTATTAAACAGGGAGCAGGATTCATTCCCTCATAACATTCAAAGATGACACTGATGTGAAATGTATCAGTGGATTCACTGTGACAAGCGGGGATGAGCATCCGTCATGCTAGCGATGGTCATTAATGAATGCTTCAACAGCAAAATCCGTTTTAAAATCCATCAGTGATGCAGCCTGAGAGAGAGCAGAAAACAGTCTTCATCTTATCACAACAATGAAGACCGAAGAGGTGAACAAATCATGGGACATAACATCCATCACTTCTCACTCGCCACTGTTACCCACCTCTGCTCTCTCTCACACACTCCAGGTGCCTGATATCCCACTGAATTGACATTCAGTCAGTGTGTATCATGCATGAATAAAATCGATAGGAACATTAATGTAAAAGTCACCTCTGTCATCACTTTAACAGCAAACCTGCCAGCAACATGACATACTCCATGTCTGAAAGCACTCAAACCTGCTGGAGGACAGTGATTTGCCTGATTGATGCTTATTTTTCTCATATGATATGATCAACTTTAAAGCCAAAAGGATGGTGCACTGCATCCTGTCTGCCCCAATCACACACACTGACTGTATTCCAGATCTTCGAAAACACGCCCACACAGAGCAGAGTTTTTGCTTGATGGATAGTCAGGGAATTGTGTGGCTCAGAGAGAGGACATAACATTTATGAAACTGGGAGGGAAGTCATTAAACTTTCATATTGAGAAAAAGGGCTCATCAGTTTCTTTGTACAAGTGTGTGTGTGTGTGTGTGTGTGTGTGTGTGTGTGTGTGTGTGTGTGTGTGTGTGTGTGTGTGTGTGTGTGTGGTGATTTGACAGCTAATGGAGGACCATGGCTTTTCCACTGCCATTTCTCCCCTTAATGCAACACCCCCTCACCCCACCCTGCACCACACAGGATGACTTCCACAGTGAGCCTATCAGACCTCCCTGAATGTTGTTTGGGTTTTTTTTTCCATTTAAAGGGAATAACTGAGGACTGCTTGGTTCAAAAAGTCTAATCAAACCACCATCCTTCTCCTGTCACTGATTCTGACCTGAACAAAACAAAACCGTACAAGTAGGCCTCCAGATTCCTTTTGTTTACTTATGGATGCAATACAACAAAAATAAAGTCATTTTGCATAAAGCACACTGAAGTGACACAGAGAACATTTAGAGTGGTATTGGGGAAACAATTTAAGCCCACTGTTTTGGTCTACAGTACAAAAATTCTTGAACGAAGTGATCAGAAGTGAGACAACACTTGCACAACCACTTATGTCTAAACAATACCCACCACAAAGCCATACATTCCCACACATACTGGTACGAAAACAATGTGAGCACTGTGTTTCAGATTAGGCATACAAGTTTGGTTTTTGAATGAAATGGAAATGGAAGAAACTGGGTAAAAAAAACAACACACACTGCAAATGTACATTGATTCAATTGCTTCAGCGTGGCCAATGTTGCTGAATGAGTTTGCTTATTGTAGTTTTCAATGTAATCTATAATCTGCCAATCAATGGTGCATTTATTAACCTTTTTTTAGCTTAATTTTGTTTTTCTTATTGTTGTTTTTCTTTAACTTGCAGTCTGAAGCTGCTCACTCTATTATTCCTTGCTTTTGACTTTTTGCTGCTACTAATCACACCACCGTCACTCCTTGTATTTCACTCCACACCTTGTAATTTTGACTTTAATTGCACTTTTATAGTTTGTAAAGTTTTTTTTGACGTTTCAATATGAGTGCCGTAAACCAAATCATGGATTACCTTCCCTGCTGACAATTTCACTGCCACGATGGTGCACAGATAGAGGCCATGGGGCTATATAAAGCCAAAGCAGTGTGTAATGATGAGTGTGCAAGAGCAAATGCTCTACTGCTGTTGGGAAACCTAACCAACATCACACATGCATCCTTTCAGGTTTTGTTACAGTGTTAACTGATTTTCTGCTTGTTGCTGCTAATAAAGCATCTGTTCAAAAGAAGAGAAAACTTCCTCGCTGAGTTCATCATGAGTCAACCACAGCTCACCACAGGATTCTACTGTGCTCAGTCCACCTCCTGAAAATGTTTCCTCACATCTCAAGTCTTTGTTACAAATGCAAGTCACACAACGGTACGGCTTTTCATCTCTTCACATCCTATGATCCAAAAATACCGCAGAGACAAACATTCAAGATGTTATTGGGACAGTTTGCATTGACAGTAAGTCTGCAGAAGTGCAGTTGTATCACTGATGCTATTTTTGATGCAAATACATTGCAACTTTTATTTCGTGAAAATATGTATTTTGTTGCTATGGTCCACTTTGTGTCCTCTGTCTTAAAGTGCATAGATGCCATGATGCCAGTAGAGGAGCTGATCTATGATCTGAATCAAAGCATACGTTTGTAATTTTCTCCACACTGACCCCCTTTGCTCTCAGTTATGTCCTGTTATGGTGTCTTTGAGTTGGTTGTCTTTCTGTATGTATTGATCTGATATACCTAACTGGTATCAGCACAGATGGTATATATATATATATATATATATATATATATATATATATATATATATATATATATATATATATATATATATATATATATATATATATATATATATATATATATATATATATATATATATATATATATATATATATTTTAGGGCTGTCAGTTTAACGCGTTAATTAGATTAATTAATTACGCTGCAAATTAACGTAATTAATCATGAGTGGCAAGTCAATGCGCAAGCATTTTAAATTTGGCCCTTTGAGTGACCCGTAGGCTGCAGTGGCAGGTCGCATCCTACCTGCGCCACTAGTCAAAAGCAGGGTGACAACAGACGTGGATGCGACACCGGCGAGCGAGGCAAGCCTACTTGGACCTTTGAACGGCAAGTTTATTTATAAAAAGAACAAAGACGGGACTATTAACAAGAACGCAGTGATTTGTACCTTGTGTAAAAAAGAATTTTCCTATCACCATAGCAGCTCCAGCCTGAATTATCATTTAAACGCTAAACATGTCGTTGCTGCTAGTGCCGCTAGTGCTACCATGAGCTCACTCCGCCAACCCACACGTGCTGAGTTAGGAAAACCAATGAGCAGAGTCACGACAAAAAAACTGACAAACTCAATGGCAAAGTGGGTTGCTGCTGATTGCAGGCCGATTTCAATCGTGGAAGACGAGGGCCTAAAAGAGGCGTTTCAGATAGCGTCATCTGACTCTAATTTCCAGCTACCGTCGAGAACTACAGTGATGAAAAGAATTCACCAGCTGTAATGTGAATGTCAGTGAATTGTAATGTCCTAGGATTCAAATTCTTTATTTGGGGACCTTTAGCAGATATGAGATTAAAATGCGATTAATTAGATTAATTAATTACAAATCCTGTAATTAATTAGATTAATTTTATCAATCGCCTGACAGCACTAATATATATATATATATATATATATATATATATATATATATATATATATATATACTGATACTCAGCCAGAATATCAGCTATATATTTTCATGTTTTACATTCTCCTTTCCTTAATGTATACTGCTTTTATAAACAGCAGTTGTTTTCATACTTTTCATTCCTGTATTAAATTGCATACTGGGTCAGCAGTCTATGTTAATACAAACTTGTTTTGCTCCACAGGCCGGTCAGCATGTCCTTACATGGGGAACGGAGCTCCCTTGATGAATTTAGGACACTGCTGAACTGGCAGAATGGGTACAGTAAGTTTTATAATGCAAACAAGCTCTGCATGGCTGCTCCTAACACAGTCTGAAGTCTTTGAGCCATTCCTCACTACAGCACACCTATGCACAACTCCACACTATTCTAATACCCTAAAATATCACAGTGACTGTGGTTACAGCTACTTGAAATTACATTATTCCCTGCTTTCAGCAGTAACCTGATGCCTGAAAGCCACGTCAACAAAAGACCCTGTTTCTTTCATCAGCTTATGGAATAGTAAAATACCTTTCTTAGGAGAGTGCCTGTAGAAGACAAACACCTGGAACAAGGGAATATAGTCCTGTGTTGCAGAATGAAAGTAAAGATCATCAACTGTTGTTATGAAACCGTCCTCCAAAAAAAAAGAATCTGTCATTATTTCCAATGCAGATACATCAGCATTGGTGTACATATCAGCCACTAAGTAATGAGAACTTGCTGCACATGAATGCCGAGCTAGGTTTAAAATTCGGTTTTTAATTTAGTAGCAGTGTCACCTTTACATAATTTGTCCACTAGAGAGCACTGACAAGTTGATTTAGACACTGTGAATTGTCTTGCTTAGAGTGTATCTTTGTCACAAGAGAATAGACCAATCTAAGGGATCTATAGAAAAGCTGTTGTTTATGCTAAAAAACAATTACTATGGGGCAGAGGAAACGGAGGAGGAAGTAGCGGACTACCTTGTGCACCCTTAAAACCTTAGGAAAGTGGTTGACAGAAAATGTGACTGACATGAGACATGTTTCTCTAGCCATACCCATAGCGTTCTTCCTTTAATCATAACCACAACTGTTCTCGAACCACAATGAAGTAGGCGTTTACTTCAACCAAACCACCATCTTTCCCTAATCCTTACTGAGTAGTTATTGTGACTACGCCTAACCCAACCTTAACCATGTGACTGATCAAAAAAATGTCTTATGAATCATTTTTGCAATGTTGGTTTCAACCTTTTGGAAAGCACTAAACACTGATGTCCTCTTCCTGAGAGAAGTCACATCAGAATTTGACTCTTGTCTTTTTTAAAGGCAAAATATTTTGTACTTTAGTTTGGAAGACTTGTTGTCTTTGGCTTTATGCAATTCAGTTAAAAGTCCAACTGAAATTCAACAAAAGATCTTATACTGATCTTCTAAACAAATGAATAACTTGGCTTCCATGAGTGTATCAAGCAGGTGCACACACACACACACACACACACACACACACACACACACACACACACACACACACACACACACACACACACACACATACACACACGTTGTGTTTTTATCACTTGTGGGGACATTACATAGACTTACATTCATTTCCTGGAGCCTTCCCCTAACCCTAACCATAGCCACTATTTGCCTATTCCTAACCCTGTACCTAATCTAACCTTACCTAACCGTAGCCCTATCCTAAGTCTGCACCGTAACATTTCATGATTTACATTAAGGGGACCTGCATTTTGTCCACATAAGGCAGGTGAGTCTCCACAATGTGACTGTGTAAACAGATTTTTGTCCCCACAACGTGATAAATACCAGGTCACACACACACACACACACACACACACACACACACACACACACACACACACACACACACACACACACACACACACAGAAAAAACTCCCACTACAGACAAGCAAAACTTTAACACAGCAAAGCGCTGCTTATTTCTCATTTCCTATCGTTATTTAGCACTGTTTTCTTTTAGCCATGAGCACAATAGTTCCCCTATCTTTACTAGGTACTTATTGTTGTAACGACATCATTTTAAAAAGTTATTTTAACCCACACCATGATGTTCCCATGACCCGAACCAAAGCTTATCTTGAGGGTTGTAAGATGACTTGTACACTGTGTGTCGTTCTAGAGGGCATGGACCCACAGTGTGTTTGATTGTTGAATTTTGAAGACTTGTTCTGAGAATACCCTGGATTTTTTTAAGCACAATTACTCACATCAAAGCTGATTCTTGCTGCCGGGTGTTACAATGAGAAATTGTAAAATAAATAATTATATGAGTGAACAGACAAAATATTAAATAAAGGGCTGAGACTCAGAAAACAGATTATAGATGAAGTGTCCCTGTAATTGACCTGTAGTGGTTCTCCATTGGAATTCTCTTCCCCTTCCATTTCTACAGTCTGCATTTCTTTGTAACAGAGAACACAAACACATGACTGCTGCCATGCTGTTTGCTTTGTGCTGAGACATCAGCAGTCACCAGTAACCATGTATTGATCTGCATTCAAAGTGCACTTAGCGGGGAGTGCTGCAGGATCGGGGGGGGGTGGAGGAAGATGAAACATAGCAATGTAACAGGAGGAGAGGAAGGAGAAGGAAGGAAGAGCTATACAGAGAAGAGGGGGAAAATGATCTAACTGAAAAGGAGTATAGCTAAACATTATTGGCAAGAGTAAATGGTTGTTGACTGGCAGCTTCGTTATTGGTAAAGCCAGACGTGATGTAGTGAGAAGGTTAAAGTAATTAAAAATAACAAGCGGCATGGGTTGTTCACGTACCATATAAACTACTGATAATCAAGAGCCTTTATCACAGTTTAACATAACATTGATTCTGATCACTTTAGAGTCTGTTTTCATTAAGATCCACCTGGACAAAACATAATGAGTGGATAGTGTACAGCCTAATCTGAAGGGAAACACTAAGACTTCAATGAGATCTGAAATACATGTCTCCTATTCCTTGAAATTGGTTGATTTACAATATTTTGTTTCTAAAATTACTTGCTAAATGAATTACATTGGGGCTGTACGGTGGCGCAGCAGGTAGTGCGCGTGCCTCACAGCAAGAAGGTTGCCGGTTCGATCCCCGGGTCAGGCGGGGCCTTCCTGTGTGAAGCTTGCATGCGTGGGTTCTCTCCGGGTACTCCGGCTTCCTCCCACAGACCAAAAACATGCTCATTAGGTTAACTGATGACTCTAAATTGTCCGTAGGTGTGAGTGTGAATATTTGTTTGTCCTTGCATGTGGCCTTGCAATCGGCTGGCGACCGGCTCAGGGTGTACCCCGCCTCTCGCCCATTGTAGCTGGGATAGGCTCCAGCCCCCCGCAACCCCGAAAGGGATAGGCGGTATAGATAATGGATGGCTGAATTACATTTTCTCATGTATATGAAAAATATTGAATAGAAAATTCATTATACATTATGGGTGTTGTGTAAGCAGCAGGAGATGCAGCAGGACTGCATGCACTGCATCTTCATCAGTAGCCTGTGACCTCAACAGCTGACTTCCCATTATTTGGAATCTAGTGTGGTGTTTATGAAGTTCACCTTGTTGTTCTGCAGTGAATGTGAGGATCAGTTTTGGGGATATCATTTTTGGCAACAGCAAGGTTATGTAACAAATTACTTGTAAGATTTTCAGAATTTTATTACAATTGCTACATCAGGTAATGCCTTACTGTCTGCAATTGAGCATCCAGCAGGTCTCAGTGATGTCAGCTCTTTAATGATGTTCAACCAAGGGGACATGAATTCAGAAACACTGCAGTTAAATACAGCTGTGGTCAAGAAATATAACAGCCACAGCAACATTTGCATTTTGGAACAAAAAACGGGAAACTTAAACTACTCTGCCCAGCACGGCATGATGGGAAATGTGGGCCATTGCATTGGCTCTGTCCAGAAAGCAGCACACTCTGCTCTGACTAGGTTACAAAATGAATATAAACATAATTACTCAGTGCATCAACGTTGTGTCTAATTGAAGCTTCAGGTCACGTTACACCTGTGACACATAGCTGAAATGCAAGTCTGCATGGAGCTACTGCAGACAGCTGCATAGATTATAAGAGCGAATCATTGCATGAGACACGAGTAGAAAACCAGGTTACGTCAAGGCTACAGCAGATAGCCTTATTGCAAACCATAATATATAGCCAAATATAATGGTAGTCATACTTGCAACCTGCAGTTGCTTTGGTGAAAGTAACAAAAAAGCAGTGTAATCAGTTAATACATGACACAAACAGTGATATTGTAAATAACTCAATACCAGTTAATTTCAAATAATATGGAAATTAATATGTAATAGGACTAATGCACACATAGACAACACATATAAAGTATTATTGTCACCCACAACAAAATGCAGTCCAAATGGTGGTTGAAATAATGTAAATTCTCAAATACTGGGCAGGTATATCTACCGAAACTGCAGAGGGAATCAGGCCTTTATTCGAAGCAGGCCTTTATTTGAAGCAGATTAATTGCCGTTTAATCTAATTCACCTGTTAAAATGATCTTTTAAATTTTTTGTTATCCCCCTCCCTGTTTTCTAATATGCATTTCATTTAACAGTTCCCCCCTGCTGACCAAATGTCTGGATAACTTCAGTACAACGAACATTTCCACTAAAGCGGAAACAGTTTGTCACTTCATTGCTTAGTGAATCGACAGAAAATTAATCTTCCATCAATAGCCTTGTTCCAACTTTTTAAATATGAGGCGTGGTGGCTTTCTCTATTTTGTCTCATCGTCAATATCTTTGGGTTTGGATCTGTTGCAAACAAGAAAGTAACATCAGTGGCATTTTTTCGTAATTTCTAGAGATTTCAAAGACAACAATTAATCAAGAAAATAACAGAATAAATAACTGTTACAGTCCTCCATACCACAACACAAATTATATAAGTACAACAACAGTGTCATATTCCATCCAACATTCTCTTTAACAGCAAGGCTGGAGCAACAGTCAGCAATCTAACTGTTAAAATCCCCAGGTTACTGGATAAGCATCTCATAGGTATGAAAGTGTATGATACATGCTGGCAAAAACAACCTTAATGGCCAATAATCTGAGCAACTGAAGCAAGACTTCACTCTTCTTTTCAACATGATCAAAGTTCAAATGTTTTCATCTGTGGTCTGATCCCAGTGCTGGGCTGTGGCATTAGTCTCCAGACTCCTTAGTCTGCATACATGGCGCCGGTCACAATCCCCCTCACATGGAGTTTCTTTCACAGGTCATTTGAATCTTTTCTTGTATCATTGCACATTTGTTGCAGTTGACAGACCTGTAATGTTTTTGGTATTTTCCTCTCCGCCCACAGCCACCTTGATCTCTGACATCCCCTACACCACGTCATGCAATGATGTTGCCTCAATTGAAAATAATAACACCACATCAATTAGTAGGCCTACATGTTTATCTATTAAAGATTTTAATGATTTCAGTGATTTTCTATATTGTAATTCATGTGATGAACGAATAAATACAAATTTAATTACTGTCATCAAGATGCAAGTGCTGACATGTCTCAACTGAAATCTAGACCAAGTGGTTCTGTTTGAATAATCTTGAAATGATCAATGGTTCATCCCTTGCACAACCATCCTGACTGAAATCACGTCTCTGCCGTGACTTTAAGTCAAAGGCTTTGGGCTGTTATACTTAAATTATAGGAGCACTTCACCTAAAATGGACATTGCTCAAACTGTGGTAAACAAATGTTGTCCTGACATTTTATTCCTCTCTGAAACTTGGTTTAGTCGGAGAGTCGCAAATGTAGAAATGACTTTTGATGGTTACATCTTTTGCATCAACAAAAGGCTGTCAAAGGCTGTTTACCACCCTGTCATATTGCTGCTGTAATGCTACCAAAGTTGTTGTGAACATAGACATTTTACACAAATAGAGTTATTGGAGTTATTGTACCTTTTGCTACTATAACACTGCAAATTCCGCCAGTGTAGGATTAAAGTATCATATATTGTATAGTTTATATATTATGGCTTAATACGTATAAATTAATTTCTAGTCATAAATAACTAAACAAAACCAACCCTTTTAAATCAACCATGATTGATCTACCATTAACAAATAATCCATTAAGTACCCCACTGGTGCAATTTCTGCTCAAGACATCAGCGACCACAGGACAGAAGCGAGGACATACTGGCTTCCTTGCACCTGACTCGTGAAGAAGTGAGTGAATACACGACTTAAAGAGAAGTCAGATGCTCACTTCATAGCTCGCAGGATTGTGATATTTGAGATGGCAAAGTTTAATCAGCGATAGCAAGAGATGGCCGAGTCGGCTGACAGCTTCATTACTGTGCTGCATTGCCTGGCAAAACACTGTGGATACGGGGCTCTCTATGACGAAGAGGGACAGACTTGTTGTGGGTCTGAGGGACAAACATTAGTCGGAGCAATTACATTGACACTTGAGAATGCTGTTGCACGTGTCAAACAAAGCAAGCAGGAGAAAAAGCAGCAAGAGATGATAAAAGCTCATTTTAAAGTGGACATCTCGAACAAGCAGCTCAACAGCGTGCATGTGCAGTGGCGCACAATCAAAGCAACCCAAGTCACAGTCTAGACAGACACCCCAGAAAATGCCAGATAGGCTGGCACCTTGTAAAGATGTGGGGATGCAAAATGGCACAACCTGCATCAATGTCCAGCAAAGGAAAAAACATGCAATAAATACAGGAAAAAAAGGACATTATGCAAGAGTGTGCAGAACAAAACAAATGTGTGAAATGAATTTTGCCACAGTAACTGAGGACTCTGAGACTGATCTGACTGATGACTATGAGACATTTCTGGGCTGAGTGACAGATGATGCAGAGAGCAGTCCCAGAAATGCTGTATGCCCAGGGTCATTTCAGTAAACTGGAGAGGTCAACAAACATTCTGCAGGGGCCAGGAAGGACACCTCTGAAAGTGAAAGGCAAGTTTAAAGCCAATCTAAGCAAGAAAGAATAAAAGAACAAAGGAGGACATCTACATCGTGGAGGGGCTGAGCACACCAATGCTGAGCTGGCCGGCTGCCACAGCACTGCAGTTGGTCATCAGGGTAGATGATATCAGCCTTGACTCCACAGAGACTGTAAAGCAGCACTTTCCTTAACTTTTCTCTGGATTAGGCAAGATGGAGACACCATTGTACTGAAGCCAGGGGCAAAGCCTCTCTATCTCAACACCCAGGTGCATGTTACCAAAAGTTAACAAAGAGCAAGGAGCAAGGAACCTCAGGGGGTCATCTCAAGAGTAGAGGAGCCCACAGAGGGATGCACTCACCCTGACAAGGTGAGTGCCATGAAGGAGCTCAGTAACATCAGTGGTGTGAGAGGCTTTCTGGGGATGACAAATCACCTTGGAAAATTGGGTCTTGGGGTTACAGCAGCAGCAAGCTTTTGACAGCATAAAGGAGGAGCTGGCTATTCCCCCAGGGCTAGCACTGTATGATTCTAATGCTGAAACGCTGGTCTCTGCTGACGCATCATCGAATGGGTTGGGGGGTGTTCTCCTCCAGCAGCGAGACAACGCAGACTGGAAGCCAGGACTGTATGCCCATATACGCCCAGATCGAAAAGGAGCCATTGGCCATCACATGGGCCTGTGAGGGGTTTGCAGAGATTCTTGTTGGGAATTGAAACTGACCACAAGCCTCTGGTTCCTCTGCTGGGCTCAATAAGTCTGGATGAACTCGGATCCCGCATACAACGCCTGCATATGCAAGATTCTCCTACACCATGTCTCATCTGGCTGGCAAAGACATTGTGACCGCAGATGTGCTGTCGAGAAGCCCTGTAAACATCACAACAGAAGGGCTGCAAGAGGAAGAAATGAACCTGTATGCTGATTCTGTCATAGCAACCCTGCCTGCTACTGAGAAATCCAGACCAGAAATCTATTCAATGATGATGCTGTATTGCGGCAGCTGAAAAGTACTGTGAGGATGGATGGCCAGAAAAGTTTAAAATAGGTGCAGTAATCAAAGATCTGACAACACGAACTGTGACACGTGTGCCTGTGAGCGAACTAACCTCAAAAAAACAATGTTACCCACTGACTTTCCATCTAGGACATGGTCCACTATTGAAGCAGATCTGTTTCAGATTGACAACAAACATTTCCTAGTCATTGTGGATTACTTGTCAAGATACTTTGAAGTGGCAAAACTTACATCCACAACATCAGAAGCTGTGATAGTGCACTTCAAGTCTATCTTTGCACGTCACAGGATACCTGAAGTAGTGCGCTCTGACAACAGACCACAGTTTGTATCCGAGTCTTTCCAAAAGTTTCCACGAGTGGAGCTTCAGCCATATGACATCCAGCCCACAATTCCCGCAGAGCAACGGGGACGCAGAGTGGGCGATAAGGCCAATCAAAGGCCTTCACTGGAGAAATCCAGTGATCCTTAGCTTGCCCTCATGGCCTACTGTGCTGCTCTTCTGGCAAATGGATAGAGTACTGCTGAGCTACTCATGGGGAGGAAGATCAGAACGTTAATTCATGTCATTCCATCCCAGCTCAACCCAACATGTGCAAACATGGAAAAAATTAAAAAGACAGAACAAGTGTACAGACTACAGCAGCAACAAAACTACAACCAACGACACAACGCACATGATATGACACACCTGCAGCCCAGCAATCACCTGTGGATCAAGGACATGCTTGGCACAGTGGGGTCTCCAGCAGACACACCAAGATCCTACATCATCAAGATGCCAGAGGCATACTATGAAGAAACAGATTCCACCTGTCACCGACATTTTTCTGACTCTGACCTTATCTTGAGAGGCCACTGGATTCATGAGCTCATGCGAGCTGAGAATCCATCTTGCCAGGCTTCAGATTAAGCACTTATGGCTATGGTTCAGACAAATAGGCACCTATGAGAAACTACTGGCAGCTATGGGTGTCGTTTACGGAAGATGTGACAACAGTCAGAAGTGACTGTTCGATATCAACAATGGTAGCTCCTAAACAGGTTAATACAGATGCTGCTATTGCATCAGTTATATCAGAACTGGACTGTATTTCTTGCCTGAAAGAAGAGCAATTTCTCAAATGAAAGGATGTTTTCGCTCTTCTCCCTACTCACCCCCAACATCACCTGGTTTGATGATCTGATTTGCTGAAGTTAGCCCATGAAAGCAGACAGATGGTTCATCAAATCACCTGCCAGGTATTTTTGCTCTCCATGAATGACTTCTCAGATGGTTCTCTCTAACAAACTACTTCATAAACATGTTCCCTATAAAATTTTAGGGTATAAACTAGGGCTGGGCAGTATACCGGTTCACACTGAATGCCGGTGTATATTTTTGTTATGATATGAATTTTTAATATACTACCACACCGGTGTATGTGATTACACAATGTCTGGAACTTTGCGCCGAGCTACACTGTTTCAGACGGGACCATTTTCAATGTTTTATCGGTCGATATCGATAATTATTGATATTTTTAAGACCAATTTAAAATAAGGACCAGGAGAAAAATACATTATACATACATTTAACCTTCCTCTGATTATAATCCCCTCAGCCATCAAGGCAGAAAGGAAAGGAAATGTCAACACAACCATGGAAAACACTCAAATAATAAATGTAAATAAAAGTGAAACCTGAGAACTTTTTTCTGCAGGTTTAGTGCAGGAAGTTCACAAGCTGATTCACCTTCTGCTGAATAAAATGTTCAAATATGTGCAGTGTTTCGTAAACATAGCAGAAGCTGAGGTGGACTTGACATCTGTAACATACAAACAAACAAACATGATAGACAGTACAGTAACACTGACTGAACTATAAAACCAGCCTAGACACATGAACAACTTTAGTCACTCCTCTTACTCTAAACATACATGAACTATTCAATTATATTTTTATTGCAAGTGTGCTAAAAAAAAAAAAAAAAAAAAAAAACACGTGTAAGAGATTTTTATAACCTGATTTATAATTTATAACCTTCTCCTCAGTGCTCAGTGAAGCATGTCTTTAGCTATATGATGTGCCGCTGCCTCCGTTACGTCTTCGTGCCTTTTAGGTGATTTGTCATCAGGCACTGAAGCAGATACCTCTGCATGGTGGTCAGCTGCTTGTGCGGTGGTGCTGCAGTTGCGGACGTTGTTGAATACGGCTGCGCTCCAAAGAGTGAGTGCGGCTAAGGTGGTTAAATAAGTTTGTGGTATTACCGGTCTTGGTGGGGACGACAGTCTTGCATAAGTTACAGACCACATTGATCTGACTATGGTCCAACTTATAAAATCCAAAAAACTGCCATACTGGCGAGCTGACTTTCCCTGTTTTATCAACGATTTCTTCACTCACTGCAGCGCTCACTTTCTATTTCTCACCTCACTCCTCGCGAAGAATCAAACCCGAGACAATGAGATGGCGCAACCTAACATGATACTGTTACATGATTGGCGTGTTAGCGTGTCTCTTCCACTGATCAGTGATTACTCCCTACGTTGCTCGGTTACCTGATTGTTCATGGTTGTTCATTGTTCATGCAACCAACCTCGCTTCACGTTTCTTCTGCTGAAGAAAAAAAAATATCGAATGTTTTATCGAACGCATTTTTTATTGATATTGATGACGTGTCTGTCGTGAGACATATCGCTATCGTTTTTATCGCCCAGCCCTAGATGTACTCATTAAAATTTCAGGGTTTAACACTTTTTTAGCAACCAAAAAAGAACATTCAGTTACTATATACATATACACTAAAGCTAGAATACGACAAATGACATTAGGGAACATTAGTCATTAGATAGCAAGTCTGTCATGGTATTGTAGCTGGAGTGAATTATGAGTAGACATGTATGATATGATCAGCAGCAGGTATAGTAATGTACTGCAACACCAGGAATTGGGACTTTAGAGGACCTTATGTGAAGTCAGACAGATATTGACAGACCTATCATGAGTCATTTCCAAGCAAATGGAGATGACGGCTCTGCAGTTATAGTTCTACAGCTATAGATCAATGGCAGAGCTGATGACAGATAGCCAACATCAAAACTGCTCAACACAAAGCTACCAGTGTCATTGGTGTACAGACTATAGAGTTGGATTGTTTCAACTCTAAACTCCCTTACAAACATGGATGAGCCTGTCCAGGATGCCCCTTTCATACCCAATCTTGATACTATCGCCTGTTACCAATTAAACTGTTTACCTGTGGATTGTTCCAAACATGTTCTTGGAGCATTCCACAACTTTTTTAGGAATCTGGGTTGTACACTAGGCATTTGTGTACGTGTTGGCTGATAAGTAACCATTCCTTGGAATACAGAAATGTCCAACTATGCTTCAGGTCATTTAGAAACAGTGTCTGGTTTACATAGTTTGTCCACCAGAGAGCATTGTCCATTTCATGTCCTGCTTTCTATAAACCTTAGTTAGAATTTTTCAAAAAACAAAACATAAATATAAGTGCATCAAGATAGTTTGTGTTAATGTATGGGTTGATGTTAAAAAATGACTTTAAATTAATACATCATCCTATTTTTAAACTTGCAAATAATGATACCAGTCTCAACCTAAAAATCCAGCTAAGCTACAACATTCATCACACCCCACAAAACAAAAGCACACATCGTGAAAATATTGCAATACTGACAGCCCTTCAGACTGCATGGATATCAACATAGAGTCTGTCCTGAAGGTGGCACGAGAAATCATGGAGTCATTAAATCAAGATGGCTGATTGCCTTGAAACATAAATGAGCTCAGCAAATGTCCTGGCCTCTGCAGTCTGATTACATTAGAAAGATTAGAAAGGTCCCTGTGTGGACCAGGGATGTTGTGTCCTGAGGGTGGTGCAAAGAAGGGTTCAACTTCTGAGAGGCACTTTCATACTCTCCAGAAGAATCTTAAATTTGTACACGTCTTGATAATCTGCCCATTTGGATACGCTCACTCTTTAGAAAGTGAGGAAAGAGAAACAATATTCTCCTGGTGCTGAGAAATGTCCTGTGAATATCTTTTTTATAATATATCACACCACAGATCTACGTGGTTGCTAACATCCTAAAAAATGTATGCACTTTTGAAAGAGAACATAGCCACTTTGGAAAAAGGGCAGAGGCACTTGTCGCAAAGCCATTTATATAATAACTACATAAACAATAGTGTCCTAAAGTACTTTTAAACTTGGTTCATATTTTCATCATTGTTTCCATTTTGTCAGACAAGCACACTTTTCCCTCACTACCTTCATTGTACATGTTCAGGAAACAGAGTCTCCACCAAAACTTCATTTTTACATAAATCATTTCAAAGGCTTGTCTCTAGATCAGTAAGCACAGGAATGGCCTAGCCTCCCTAGCTATTTCAGCTAACTGCACAAGAATCCATTCATCCCATCTTGAAGGCTAACCAAACTAACTGCCTATTACATCTCCAGTAATAATGATCATCACAATTGTTTAGGCTGTCATCTAGAGACTGAATTCATCTCCTCATAATGCTGAATAAAAAAAAAAGAGAAAATATCCTATTCTTTCTTTCCATTGGACACAAACAGCTCAATAAGTCATAGTAACAATTACTGCCGCTTCTAAACAATTTCCTGGGGGAAACCCTGGATGGGCAGACAAAATGCTGTCTTTTGTCCAAGTATGCAATAAAAACACCCACAGGACAGATCTTTTTTGTGGATATTTAATCACGGATTTCTGATGCTGCATATTAATCTTGGCTACCTGTTCAGGTCAAGTCTTTGTCCCCCCTACCATCGTATCCTACAACTGTCCACGGGAGTGTATTAGTCTGTATTCCATGTCATTACCATATGACACTGCTGAAGAATGAGGGCTTTTTGAAGATGATAATGGTCACAGGATCTTACTTCACATTAGCTAACTGTCTATGCAGCCACACTGTATTATAGTGTCTAGTCAAATGAGCGTTGCTTCTTCACTGATCTCTGCCAATACCATTTGACTCTGATGAAGATGCAGTGAACATCCAAGCATTAGTCAGTCGCACCTAATGAAGTATTAAATGGAGCCGAGTCTCTCGTGCCTTCCCTGGGTTCAGCGCCTGTGAAGTGGCCTTCATAGCCTCCCCGTCCTCTGAGCACTGCTCCACTCCAGCGCTACCATGTTCTGATGTGAGCAGATCCATCATTTTACTAGCAGTGCCATTCGTACAAAAACACACAGTACTGACAACTCTGATACTAGATCTAATACTGCATAGATTGTCTGCTTGCACACTCTCACTTTGCACATGAGCACAGCAGAAACCTGTTTGCTTCTTCAGCTTGCCGAATCTGCCATTTAAATAGGAATGCACCTGATGCCAGGTGCACCTGGCCTTTAAAGGGAATGGGAGATGGTTTAAGCCATGTTAGGCCCAAAACACGCTCATGATTAATTCAGAGACTACATCCAACCTATTTGTGTGTTGTCCATACAGCAGTTGTAGAGATGGACAAACCCTAAATGCATTCTTGCCATGCACTTTAGACCATTTAGATCATTTACATAGATCAGAGACAGTGCAATGCTTTTATACCCTGCTTTGCAACTTTTCAGCAACACTAATTGAGGTGAACTTCAGAAAACTATCAACAGACTTAACTAACTACAATCTTGAACTGCTACTAAAAAATAATTTTAAGAGGTGGCTTGATTTTGGAATTTACCGGAAAACAAACAGGCTTCATTACAGTTTAGACATTTCTATTTCTGTACAGCCACTGCTACGAATACGTCATTAAATCATATACAGCTCATCAGATTGTGTTTTTGGGGATTTAGTCAACAGATTATGAAATGTGACCCCCATATTGGTAATTCTCAGCCTTTCCAACAGACACGGTATATTAGGTGCACTTTTAATATTACCTAATGTGGAGTTATTGATTGTGTTACCTTGTTGAAGTTGCCATCATGTGTTAAAGTGCCATATGTCAGCATGTAGTATTGACCTTATTTTCATGTAGTATTGAATATTTCTGTAACACTTTGGACAACAACAAATTATCGCTGCTAGGTCTAATGAGTGCTTGCTTAATAAGACCATGAAATGTCAGTGAGGATAACAGGTCTTTGGTCCAGTGACACAGAGCGTTTACAAAACCATGCCATATAACAGCTGGAGCAATAAAGCTTACAATTATTCCACGTTTTTACATAATACATGAATATCAGGTATGTGTAAACTATGTTAATTATAAAGTTTGTTAAAACTTTTTTTTTTGGACAACAAACAGCCTACACTAGCTAAAACTTAGTTCATACTGCAAAAAATGACTCAAAAGATTGATTATCACAATTCAAAGATTATTTACAAAAACTCTATATGACCCCTACTTTTTTAACAGCTTTCCACTTTCCATGCAACTGCATCATAATCATAATAAGAAACATGCATCCTATGAAAAGTACTGTGAAATATAACAATATATTTCTCCATCATGACAATTGGACTGCATTTCTGTTTCTGTCAAAATATGTCTTTATCAAATTTTGGGGTTGCAAACCACCATGCCAACCTTCATCAAATAATGAATTAAACTGTTGCAGCACATTACATTGCAAGCCATGGTTCAGAGGATACTGCATGCTGAGATGGTGGCTGCTGGCCTGTTGGGAGCCAGTCTGTATGTTAGCCATAGACCTCCATTGCAGTGAGTCTGTCCTCACCTCAAAGTCACGCATAAAAATCTGGATATCAATTCAAAGGATGCATTTCTGAAAACAATGGTTTCCAAATATCTTGATTTTCTGTTGTGTATGTATGGTCTGGGTCCTGAAGGCAGCAGACTAAACAGAGAAGCCCAGACATCCTTTCCACTATACACACATTTGAGAGGCTGGAACAGATAATATTTTGACATTCTCTCTTTAAAAAAAAGGCTTAAAACAATGAATTCTCAAAATAGATGATTACTTTTCTGTTGATCTATTAATGGACTGATCGCTGCAGCTCTGCTTATCTGTACAAATGTCATGTTTTTTCTTGTTTGACGAAAAAACAGCAGACAAAGCTGCATTTATTAGTTTTTTGGGTTTTTTTTTGCTTTGGCCTTTTGGGAGTAGCACTTCACAAAGTGAAAAAAAACAACACACATTTGACACAGTGTGGCCTTGTGAAGCAACACATGACAAATAATTACTTATACAACCAACAGACAGAGAGCAACATTATCTTTGTCATGTTTGTGCTCACCTGATGAGTGGCAGTCCAATATTCAGTCTCCTTTCAGCTCTGATTTGGTCTCCTCAGAATTCTCCACTATGTCCACTAATGACTTCTGCCGTCAGGCACTGGACAGGTGGTGTTCAGTGGGTTTATCTGAGCCTTTTCACTAAAAACACCAGCCTGCTATGCTAGGCACCAGGTTGATTCCAGCAGCGAGGCTGAACCAAAACAGCAAAGGTCATAAAAGCAAAACAATGGTAGTAAAAAGCAGTAGGAGCTGAGAGGAACTGCAGAGTTAGTGACAGTCCTCTGTAGGTTTGTCACTACGAGTGACTCCTTTCACACTATGCAGTAATTTCATCCATTAATAATCTAAAAGATATTGATTGGTGCAGCTTTAAAATGCAGCCTGCCGGAATATAGTAAAGCATCCATAAACACCCCCCCCCCCCCCCCCCCCCGCCCCCTTTCCAAAATAATTTGGGGGGGTTATGGATGCAAAATAAATAGTTTCACCTTGTTCCAAGAATTCTCTCGGCATTCTAACAGCTCTGAAATAATCATCCTTTTTCTGTCAAGACACTGATGTTACCAGTTTATAAAAAGCAGTGGACTGCACTGACAACAATGGAATCATCTGAGCGCTGGCAGAAAAAGACTGCAAATGAGTCTCCATCTACACATGGACTGATGTACACTGTCTTTTCTGTGTTATGCCATGTTCAGTGTGGACAGACGAGCCTGATCCCTTCCTTTAAAAAAGAAACGAAAAACACATTCAGGTGCAGCTGATTCACGTGTGATTATTCATGTGTGACTTTTGTAAAGCAACAGCTCCTCTCACGTCCAGTCCAAGCTGATTGTACTTCACGAGCCTGTGTGACAGACATTAAAGAACCCCCCCACACACGCACGCACGCACGCACGCACACGCACGCATACACACACACACACACACACACACACACACACGCAGGGTACCGTGGCATTGCTTCAGTGTAGGAGCTAATTGAAGTGAAGTGAAACAGATGCAGCAGGCTCTATGCTGCCAGTCTGCACCGCACTGCGCCCCGCTTCCACCCAACACACACCACCGGCGGATCCAGTCTGCATGCTGCTCAACTCCTCTTTTTCACACAATGACAGCTGCACCGGCCGCACCACCTTCCTCCATCTCTCCCCCTTTTAATGCTTTCACACCTCTTCCATCCCTTCAGCCCTCTGTCAGCATGATGCGGACTCACTGACCAATGACTAGTATCTAGAGGAGCTGTCAACCTTAATGCGGTAAACTCCCTGCCCACACCACACACACATACACAGAGAGAGAGAGAGACAGAGAGGGAGAAAGACGCAGTAACACCCCGCACCGCGCTGATACTCGGCTTCACAGCAGCAGAAAATGACTTACAGTTCGCAGGAACTGGATTTCATCCTCGCCTTCTCCTCCCTCAGCCATGGTTAGCTTTCCCACGGAGATGCTCGTGCTGTATCTGTGTGCGGAGCGCAGGCTGGGTGTGTGTGTGCGTGTGTGTGTGTGTGTGTGTGTGTGTGTGGCGGTGTGTGCGTGTTGGAGACCGCAAAAGCCAACGCACAGCAGAACTCGGCTCTCATTGGATGGCGCGCGCTCACGAGGGAGGAGCTGCACAGGTGTGAGCGGTTTTGTGTGCGCGCGAGGAGTTTGCTGGGCGGTTTGCCCCCTCTCTCGGCCGGTTGGTATGGAGGCTCATTCGCGCCATGAACAATGACAAGGAAATGAACCCACTCTTACCAAGTCAGGAGTCCGCAGCCTGAGCGCGACCCACCGAGACACCAGAGAGTCTCTTCAACTTTTGTCTGTTTTTTTATGTCTGTATTTTATTTATTCGTTTAACTGCTCAATATTTTCTATTGGTTACTTTTATTTCTCAACCTTAAGGTAAAAATGCTAGAAGTCATCAGAGTCAGATTACTTCACTGCATGTGAATTATCTTTCATGTGGACATTTTAAAATTGTAGAATGTTAGGGTTTCTAAAATCCCTCAAATCCCAAGAGAAAGAAAAAACACCAAAGACATGACCTGATCTCAATGACGTTATGGCCTTGTTAGTTTGGAAAAACTCTAGAATTATTATACTAAAATATCTGTGGTTATTAAAATAATAAGTTATAATTACTAATAATAGTTTCTATTAATTAAATATTTATATAAAAAGTCATTCTATTCTGACTTTTAGTGTCTGGTGGTCAAGTTTCAAAAATGCTGTCCTGAACTTGTAATTCAACCATCATCTTATTTTAGAACTTTCCCTTTCTTTCAAACTCTACACCACCAAGTTGTGAAACAGGACTTATAAATGTGTTACTTTAAAGCCCAGGCTGAGATAACTCTGATGATATCACCATGATATCATTACTTTCTCAGACTTGATAAGACATTATAAAACTCTTTTCTGACATTCTTGTGTAAAATCAATGGAGTACCCATAAATAACACCCAAATCCTTTTTCTTCTTTAAAGGTGGACCAGAGGTGTACTCAAAGAAAGACAAATAGAAATTATGTTGAAATTATTTATTTTTAACAAAATAGCAGTTATATCACTCTTGTTTTACAGTGTTTGCAATGCCACCATCATTTATCCAGATTTTTTTTTCAATGTAAGAAAATAAAATAGAAACTTGAGTTTCATATAAACTGAGATCAGCCACTGCAGCACATCAGGGCTTTTAAGACACGTGTGAAATGCACTTCAGTCAGCATCTTACAGAAACCTCACTTCAACTGTGACCTGGTCGTCTGCTGACAGAGATTTTCTCGGATCAGGGAATGAGTACATGTTGTTTAGTAGACACACAACAAGACTAATAATACCTGGTAAAATGTCAACAATACGTGGATGTTGATAAAGATTTAGTCGTACCTCAATGTATGAAAAGCTGGCTTTTCATACATTTCCACTGGGACTGAGGTGAAGCACAGGTGTTGCAGAGGGTTAACCCATCTTACCAATCATTTGAAGATGAAACTTCATAACACTGCTTGATTCGCTCAAGTCTTTACAACCAAGCTAATGCAAAGGAATAATCAAACAGTTAAAAAAAATCACAGGTATCAATAAATGTGTCCTAATTTACAAATTCCTCACATTCTTAAGTCACTACTAAGTATAATATTATACTGTAGAAAGATTCAACTGTTTGTGGAATCGCAGGAAAGAAAGGAGGAAAAATCCCTTTGTAGGTTACTGTTAACAATCATGACTTGTAAAACTGAAATGCCTTTATTATTATTGTTATTGTTGTTGTAATGAGTGGTATTTTCTAATACTTTGCTATTTGCAGTACTCTTTAAATGTGGCTTGTAAGTAATCAGCATTAGTAAACCACCGAAAATGTGTTATCAAGCTAGTACACTCCAACCTCTAGGCAACTGTTGATTATACTAAAATATTTACACAAGAGCATTAAAATGATCATTTTACATGATGACTAAGAACTGAAATAAATGCAATCTGTATGCAAACTCAAACTTTCACTTCCACAAACAAATTTAAAACGTGAATTTAAGAACATTAACTAAACCTCATTAGCATTCAGGGTTTACTGTGTGGTTGTAGTGTAATTAGTTTGCTTTTAAACAGATTTTCATTTTATTAATACTTTGGGCTGCTTACCGCAGTACCTTCGGCGAATGAATTGGCCTGTACCATTAAATATAAAAGTGTAATTGAGAAGTGTCACATATCGAAAGCAGGAACTGAATGTAAGACCAGGTTTGTTTTTTTTTAGATTCTTGTTTCTCCCTGCCTCCATTCTTTATGCCAAGCTTGGCTTGATGACTCGAGCTCTGTACTTCACACATGAAATGAGATGTTAATCTCTTCATTTCACTCTTGAAAGGTAACAAATAAGTATGTTTTCTTGGACTATGTCATTAAAATAACATTTTTGAGAAAATGGAAAAATATTTTTAAATATTATAACATTCTAAACATTTCAATAAAATGAAAACAGTTGGTTGTTGGCACAGAAAAAACCCACTGTTTGTGACCCATTGTGAAAAATTAAAAATGTTGGGTAAAATAATAAAACCTGCTGTGCTTTAAGAAAAGTAAAGGACATACTGAGGGCTGCTGTCAGTGAATCCTTGTGTAAGTGGCCACAGGAAGAACCTCTGTGAGCTCCAGTGGAATGATTGGACTGTAAACCTGCTCTGAACCCTGTATGGTCCAGACACACTCTATGCCTCACTGTCATAACCCAGTATGGGAGCCAGCCACCTCTCCACCTCCTCCACACTCATCTTCTTCCTCCCAGAATAGTCCACCACCTGAAGACAAGTAGAGCAGAGAATGTACAAATTCAGCTGGGTTTCTTTGTCCTGAGGCCTCTCTGTTACAAATCCTCCAAGATTTGTTGGAACTGAAGGCAAAATCACAGTTTGGTTGTTTTGTGTTATTTGTGAGATTCATGCGAGTCTCTATAGTGACTTAAAGTACTCCACAGATTTAGCATTGCACTCCCAGCACTGTAACATCATCACATTGTCTGACACACACTAGTCAGTGCAACTCGCGCGCTAACAGTTCGGACAAAGATGTGTTTATTATGCTAGTGGTGACTACCGTACCATTGTCAAACTTTTCCGAGTCCGACTCAGGTGACATTTATCAGACTTTGCACAGCTCCCTTTGGAGACACTTTCTACAACTCTTTCCACACAGAGTTGTACTTCCTAACAATCTGGAAACACAGTCAGTGCTGGTGAAATGTACAATATTATGCTGAATTCACTATGCAAGACACTGCACACAGCCTGTCTTAGCAACTGACCTTTATTTATATTAATAAAAATAATCTTTGTTTATAGAGAACTTTTGTAAACCAATGTTACAACGTACTTCACACAAAGCACAACACATAAGAAGCAGATGACAAAAAGAGCTTCCAACAGAGTAGTAAGCAAATAAAGCTAAATAAACAAATAAAACCAGGAAAAGTACAGCCAATAAGAGAAAAGTAAAATCAGCAATAATCCCTAAAAAGTATGTTTGAAGAAGCAATTAAAAGAGACCATTGACTCTGCTGACCTGATTTCCTCAGGCAGCTTCCATAGCTTTGATGCTCTGGCTGCAAATGGTCTGTCACCTCTAGTATTCAGCTGTGCCTCGAGAGCAGATAAAGGAGCTCTGCCCAAGGAGCTAATTACCTTGTATGCAACTAAGATGTCAGATACATAGCAAGAAAGAGAAAGAGAACAGAAAGGCCTTGCAGCTGAGGTCTGTACAGTCTGAAGCCGATAGATAGATTTGGGTTGGTGAAGAGGCTGCTGCAAGAGTGGAGGTGTGAGGTGATGGAGGCATGTGAAATGCCCTCTGTGTCTTTGAAAGATAAAAGATTGTACTGTATTTTGGAAATATGTATAAGATGATAAAAGAACTGCACAAGTGTTGTCGTGTGCTGCTCATAGTCAAAGCTTTGAGCTTTGATAGTGAGCTTGAGCTACTCTCAAACCAAACGCTTGATGTGTTCCAGCAGGGAACCAGCAGATGGAAGGATTTGTTTTGTGCTGGGAACCAGTTACAACGATCTCTGTGTTGCTGGAGTTAAGCTGCAGAAAAGTTTTTGACATCCAGTGTTTGACATCACATAGGCAGTCATGCAGTGAACTCAATGTGCCAATACAGTGGCTCTAACAGACAGGGAGATCTGCATGTCATCAGCATACAGTAACATTAAAAGGAAACACCATGTCTGTGGCCCATGTGTCTCACAGGAAGTACGTAGAGCGGACATAAAATTGGTCCCAAGACTGGATTCCTCGAGGGACACCATTCTCATCAGGAGCAAAAGAAGACGTGGTTATGAACGGAGACACAGAACCTTCTGTTTAACAGGTCTGAGGTGAAGCATTCTGAAGCTGTAGCAGACAAAAGAATGCTGTGATCGACTGTGTCAAAGGCAGCACTAAGGTTCAGAAGACGAGGACTGACAGCATCCCGTCATCAGCAGCCACTGAAGGTCATTCGTCACCTTCAACAGTGCTGTGATGTTTGTGAAACCCAGAATGAAATTTGAAACAGTGTTTAAGCTGATGGGGCCCTATAGATGGAATAATTTTGAGAAAAAACTTTGTTGGTATTACATCAATTGAACAAGAATACACTTTCATATCAGACACTACTTCTAAATGTTCACACAAGGAAATGGGAGAAAAGATATTTCAGGTGTTGTGTGGTGGGTGGATCTTTACAGTAAGTATGTCTTCAAATTCTGAGGGTCTATCAGTGAAGTAAGATAACAAATTTTCACAATCAGTTTCACTTTCAGCTGAGCACAAGGAGGGGTCTGATTTACCAGCTGATCAATTAAACTCTTGGGTTATGCTGATGTGCAGAGATAAGCTCAGAGAAATACTGTGCACTCTTTAACATGTTATTGTTATGGAGCAATAACTGCTTCACAGCCTGATTCCTTCTATCTCTGCTCTGCTTTCCTACACTCCGACTTACAGCTACAAATATCATGATTTATCCAAGGCTGCTTTCTCTGTGTAGGCTTTGACCTGACTGAGCAACATCATTCAATACTGATGCACAGACAGAGTTACACAAAGTGTGTCAATTCATTGGTATGGTAATGTTTAGACAGGAGTGGGCTACGATCATTAAAAAGTGTACAGAACTTCGAGACAATTTGTTCACTAAAAATACAAAAGCTAATGCTATTGAAGGTTTATGGCTTAAAGATGTAGTGATGTTTAAAAAATGAGCAGTGCGAATCTTTGAGGAGTCGCCTAGGTGAATATTAAAATGAACACAAAGAAGATGAGTGGATAAAAAAATCAGGGAGTTCTACTAAAAAGATGCAGATAGATTTTGGAGCAAGATAAAGTAGGTCAGGTGGAGGCCACAGTTTAAACAGAGAATTTCAGAATACCAGATTACAGTTCAAACACAATGTTCCTAGCAATCGGACTAGCCGCTAAGCAACCATTTCACCCAGTGTTCACTCTTTAGCTGGGGTCCCTCGTTTTGTAGATGTCCTGTTGTTGTTTTCATTGAGGAGGTAAACATACAGGGATGGAGAGGTGTTAGACTTATAGTCTATAAAAGTGCTAAATGCTTCAATAACATTCTCAATAAAAGCGACCAGCTAGCCTAGTTACTAGGCTAAAAACAAACCTAGCAAGGCTAGCAGCAGTCGAGGCAGTGCAATACGCATCCAGCTGAGAGTCAATGTTAGATTGCTGATAACGTTTACTGGGTGAAAACATACAAGTAAGACAACCACAATCTAAACATACAATGTACAATTGTGGCTTAAATAACTCAATTTATGACAAAGTCTCTGTCAGACAAACACTGCAGATGCATGCATGCTGGAGTCCTGTGCTGGTCAGATTCATTATTTGTGACTCTGTCATTAACAGAGAATTTATGGTAGGATAATGTTTTTAATAAAGTATTTTCCCTACTTTTTTTTTTTTTTTTTACAGTGCACTCATATTAACTTATGTTGCTTCCCATATTTTGCTTAAGTATATAGCATAAATACTATATTACAATACATACTTAATGTTTTACACTATTCATTTGTAAGGTGAGGATATTTTTCATAGAGTACCAGTATCTATATTACAATATAGTAATTTTCAGATTATTATATGTACAACATTTGAATTATATTGAGATGGTATTAATGTTATATTGATATTATAATATTGTCCACCTGGATTTCATTGCATTTTTATTTTTTAAAACCAGGCTGTGAGTCCTCTCCAAAAATTCTCCAAATACAGAGACAGAGATCTGTGTCAGCTGCATCAGTGGTGGCAAACTGTGTGAATCCAACTTGCTCAATGTCAGCAGAGGATTCAGAAAACACCAACATCTAGAACACCCAACTTGATGTATAGTACTTGGAATTTCTGGCACAACAGGGACATCTTATTATCATGAACACTGACAACATTTTCTAAAGACAGTTAAAGCAGTCTTAAGATGTGGATGGTTAGCCGAACCTGTTCCTTGGTGATCTTTCCCACAGCAAAGTATGAGGCCTGAGGGTTGGAGAAGTAAAGTCCAGACACTGAGGCAGCAGGCGTCATGGCCAGAGACTCCGTCAGACTAATGCCTACACACACAGACAAAACACACACATAGTTATTACTGTAAGTACATATGCAACCAAGAAAACTAAAACCTAAATAACAAACACACACAAATGGACAAGCAAAGACAATGTCCAAGTGCCCTCACATAGCTAAATGACATAAAAGCAGAAGGTTGACACTAAATAAAATCTAAAATAATCTTGATCTGATGAAATACACTTAAAACAAGTCTACATTTGGTCAAATAAGTTCTGAATCCCCTCTGACAACTGAGCCCTGAAGTTCTCTTTGTCTTATAAGTCTCATCTAAACTGACTGATGTTGACCTTTGTAGGAAGGTTTTGAAGTTATTCAGTGAGCTAAAGCTTACTAGCTTATTAGCCATCTAAGCCTGCAAAGGATCATTGGTATTGCACTTTGCCCTGGAGGTTCTTTGTTTGGTAGCACGTTCAACGAGACAGGGTGCAACACAAGACTGTCCTTGTTTGTACATTTGGTATGAAGTGCACATTAGCTAGAAAGGAAGAAAAAGGCAAAAAGAGAATATTATTATTGTTTCCAATGTGGTGTGTGTGGTTTTTTAAACAATTCAGCAGAAATCATCACAGAGACACAAACCTTCACTTCCTTGGGGACCACTGAGATGTGGTCCAGCAACATTTCCTGTGTAATTTTGGTGAATGTTTTGACTTGAGCCTCAGTAATTTCCATAGACCCATAGTAGAGCTGATAGTCCAGGGGTTAAGGTGCTGACTGTGCACTACACAGCCCCAGGATCAATACTGGGGGGGGGCCTCTGCTGTATAGTAGGAGTTAAAGGCATAAGAGGCCACTATCATAACCCACCATTAAAAAAAAAATCACTGTGACGTACTGACCGCCAGTAATATATTTCATCATGGTGAAGTGTGACAGATCATTAAGTTAATCACTCTATTGACCTTGATTGACCTCCTCATGGTCTAGTGGTCTAAACACAAGACCTCTAACATTAAGATCACCTGTTTCCAGCATGGCACCAAGGTATGTGGCTCTTCCTATTTCAGCCCATCTGGTGTCAACTCTTGTGGTTTAAAAAGCTGACATTCCATATCCTGTGCTACTTGTGCAATTTCCAACTCAAATTCCCAAAAAAAGAACTAAAAGAATTTCCGTTTATTATTTTTCTTCTCTGCTAAAAGTGTTTAGTGCATCAAACACTGTAAGACCCACCAGAAATTGGTAGGTGGGTTGCAAATTCCACCTTTCTTCATCATTGAATCTCGCAATTCATCTGCATCTATTATTTTGCTGTAAAAATATCAAATTTCTTGGAGCCTGATTACTGCCGCTCGAGTTAATTTCATTTTTGCATGATCTTTATACACAAACAAGAAAGGCGCACAGGCACTTCATACACAAGGGCATAATTTCCACTGAATAAAAAAATCTTACAAGACCCCTCTGCACATTGTTCTCTCAGCAGCCAAAATCCAGCTGAGAGAAGAGCTGAGTTGATACAAATGTGGTTACACTCATATGAGCTGCCTTCAGTCTTTAACATCGTGCACTCAGAGCAAGGGTTTAACAAGCAGCACATTTTCAAACCAGGCTTTGCCTGTCAGGCTGCATATAGGCTGAAAGGAATACCTGCAGAGACGTCTCAGGGTTGAAAAAGACCCTGATTTGATTTTTGGCTAATATTCTAATATCTTGGCCATATACACAGGTGAACAGCTCATCAGCTCATGTGCAGAACAAAGACTTAACGTAGTGTAGGAATAGGAGCAACAAAATGTAATTTTCTCTGGTGTTCTTCAAATACCAAGAAAACATCAGACCTGTGTCTTATGTGAAAGAACACTACAACAGCATTGGGAGCCTTTCTGTTGCAGCCATGATAGTGAAGCGGTTGGTGCTCTCACCCGTCTTCTCCTGGATCCCAGCCAGGTTCCACATGGTGGACTTCTCTGTGTGGTCAGGCTGGCTGGGGTAGCCAGCTGCAGGCCTGATGCCTTGATAGCGAACTCTGTGGAGGTCTGCAGCCTGCAGCACCTCGTCAGAGCTGTAGCCCCACAGCTCCTTACGCACACGAACATGAAGCTCCTCAGCAAAAGCCTGGAGGACAGACAGCAGGTTCTAGCAGAATCCAAATAAGCACCACGACAGTGACAGCTAATGTGTCATTCAGCACTGGCAACTCAGTAACACATGCAATACCAGCAGTGATGGAGCCCTGGTGTGTTAGGAAGCTGTCCATACTGTACCTCAGCCAGTCGGTCAGCCAGGGCTTTGACCATGATGCCGCTGTAGTCATCCCCCTGAGCCTGGAACTGCTGACTAAGCTCCTCAGCTCCAAACACACTCACAGCAAACATACCGATGTAGTCTGCCACACCGCTGTCTACAGGGGCAACAAAGTCAGACACACACAGGTAGGGCTCTGAACTGGAGCTGTCCTTCTCCACCTGCAGCATACACATACACACGCATGCACACACACAAATTTGTTACTGTTACTTTTGAATTGTATATGCATGCATTTCTGGCTCCACCATGAAGGTGCGAATACACTGAAATCACATCCAAAGTACTGCATATGGCACAAATCTAGACAGCAAACATCCCCATGGTACAGAAACATAATGCTTTGTTTATGCTACATGTGTTCTCCTCAGTCTCTGAGACTGTCAGACAACAAGAGGGGTTCTGAGCAGGCCAAGTGGAGTGTTACCAAGAAAATGAAACACAACAGTTGATCCATTTTCAGGGTACCACTATGACGTAGATGTGTGTCCTGTGTATGACCAAGGCTGGAGAGTAGCCAGTTAGATGTAACAGCATAATGAAATTCAGTTACAAAATAAATGAAATTGTAATCTATTTACAGCTACTGAGAAAAAATATGTCATTAAAATACAGTTACCAATTAAAGGTGTGGTGATTATAAAGACGTTTCACTCGAATATATTCTTTTCGGTAAAAGCTTATATGTAGTATATAACATTATTTCTGTTGCTTTTCATTCCTTTCGCTGTGTAGGAATGTCTTGACAATGCAAATATTGTATAGTCTGGCTCACATTTTGAGTGTTGCTTTTGATTGCTTCTCCTGTTTGAATTTGCACTACCTAGGGCTGGGCGATAAAACGATAGCGATATGTCTCGCGATAGACATGTTAAGCAATATCAATAAAAAATGCGTTTGATAAAACATTCGATAAATTTTTTCTTCATCGGAAGAAACCAGAAGTTGTGAAGCGAGGTTGGTTGCAAGAACAAAGGCACTCACTCTCAGGTAACCAAGCAACGTAGGGAGTAATTGCGAATCAGTGAGAGAGACACGCTAACACGCCAATCATGTAACAGTATCACGTTCGGTTGCGCCATCTCATTGTCTCGTGTTTGATTCTTCGCAAGGAGTGAGATGAGAAATAGAAAGTGAGCGCTGCAGCAAGCGAAGAAATTGTCAATAAAACAGGGAAAGTCAGCTCGCCAGTATGGAGTTTTTTGGATTTTATAAGTCGAACCGTAGTCAGACCAATGTGGTGTGTAACTTATGCAAGACTTTCGTCCCCACCAAGACCGGTAACACCACAAACTTATTTAACCACCTTAGCCGCGCTCACTCTTTGGAGCGCAGCCGTATTCACCAACGTCCACCAACTGCAGCACCACCGCACAAGCAGCTGACCACCATGCAGAGGTATCTGCTTCAGTGCCTGATGACAAATCATCTAAAAGGCACGAAGACATAACGGAGGCAGCGGCATATCATATAGCTAAAGACATGCTTCACTGAGCACTGTGGAGAAGTCAGGTTACAAACATCTCTTACACGTGTTTTTTTTTTTTTTAAACACACTTGCAATAAAATATAATTGAATAGTCCATGCATGTTTAGAGTAAGAAGAGTGACTAAAGTTGTTCATGTGTCTAGGCTGGTTTTATAGATCAATCAATCTTATTGTACTGTCTATCATTGTTTGTTTGTATGTTACAGATGTCAAGTCCACCTCAGTTTCTGCTATGTTTACAAAACACTGCACATATTTGAACATTTCATTCAGCAGACAGTGAATCAGCTTGTGAACTTCCTGCACTAAACCTGCAGAAAAAAGTTCTCAGGTTTCTCTCTGTTTACATTTTTGCACTTTTATTTACATTTATTATTTGAGTGTTTTCCATGGTTGTGTTGACATTTCCTTTCCTTTCTGCCTTGATAGCTGAGGGGATTATAATCAGAGGAAGGTTAAATTTAAAATAAAATGTTTAAAATTAATGTATTTTTCTCCTGGTCCTTATTTTAAATAGGTCATAAAATATATCAATAATTATCAATATCGACCGATATAAAACACTTATATCATGATACAGTTTTCAGCCCAGCCCTAGCACTGCCTCTCATCTGTCAATCAATTCAATGCACATTGCTCTAAGCAATCAACCTGAGTCTACCATGGCTGCAACCAGCTGACCTCGCCAAGGAGGGTCACCATGTTGTCAGACTCTTTCAGTGCAACACGTAATTCAAATAGTTACATTACTTATTACATTTCTAAAGGGTAACTAGTAATCTGAAACCTTTTGCATTTCAAAAGTAACTTAGCCAACACTGTATATGACAGACACAGAATCAACTGTTCATGACCCTCACCTGTTGCCGTAAGCCATGGAATGTGGCAATGGGCTTGGTGTCTCTGTGCACCGTGACATCATCTTTGTACACACTGATGTCATCGCCATCACTCTGGGCATGCCAGAACCCCACCAGGCCCCGTCCCTTCAAACTGCCGTCGTCAATCATCTGGTGGAGCAGCTTCTGCGCATCATCAAAGACTCGCCGAGCCTCCAAACCTGCAGGAAACAAACGTTACAAAGATCAAACTCTCAACCCTCTCTTACTGAAGTTTTAACAAGGCTCGACGTCATTCCACTTCCTCACTACTGCCATCAGTTTCATGTTCTTGTAGTTTTACACTATCTAAAATGATCTCACTGATGTTTTCAATGCACTGTGTACCACAAACTGTCTGCATCACACCTGCACATTCACAATACAAACTTTTTCCTTACTTAAACTGTATATCAGCTTAGTTAGCATCCAGTCACATGTTACAGTAACATCTATTCTATAACATTAATCCATAATAGAGATTTCCATCTTTTCTTTTGTGAATAATGATATGAATTTTTAAACATGAGATAGCTGGATTATTTTGTTCTGATAAATTACATGGAAATATGATAAACTACAGTAACAAGTTTTCCTCTTGCTAAATCCTATTTGCCAAACTGAGTGTTGACCTCCGTTTACAAAAATAAAATACATGAGCAACATTTGAATATCATGCAGCAGGATGGACGGTTGTAGCATGATTTATGATGAAGAGGTCGAGCTCCTACCAACAGTCTTGTCTTTGAAGATCTTGGGGTAACCTCTGTTGGGGTATTTTCCTCTCAGCTGCCACACATCAAAGAAAGGCTTCCAGTCGATGAAGTCCACCAGACTGTTCAGGTCATACCAGTCAAACACACGAGTGCCCAGGAACTGAGGATGCACTGAAGCACAAAGGCAAAGATAGAGCACACTTGGTTTTTAAGGTCCGTGCAGAAAATGTATTACATACAGTATAATCTCTGTATCTGCTCGTTCCAGCACCTCATTGGAGGCATATGATGCATGTGGTAGAATACTGCTTCAGTTAACTTACCTGGCCTGGGCACAGAGAGCCAGTCAATATGCAAAGCTTTCTCTCTGGCCTGGGAAAGAGACAGATACCGACGATCCTGAGGCAACAGAGGGAGATGAAGGATAGAGAGGATGGCAAGGCAATTTCAGTTACACTGCACATATTATCACAAGTAAACTCAATATGCTCAGCATTAAAATGGATGTGTGAACCAGAAAAAAAAAATCAAGACATTCAAGTAATTGATAATATTAATACCCATTTATGGGACGAGGATAGGAAGATAATCAGATCAAGTCTGTGCGATCCATATAAGAACAGTAGAATATACAGAATATACAATTGTGGTCAGAAGTTTATGTTCACTTGTCAGTGACTGGAAAATGTTCATTAATAGAGAAAAAACTTGTGGGTCTCCAAGTGTCATTGGACTTAATGAGGTCGACTTCCTTCCTTCAACTTCCTGTCAGTGATTACAATTTCATACAGTCATCGTTTTACAGTATGTAGTGTTTGACTGCTCGCATTAGACTGAGCCACAAACATCAGACATCAGAGTTCAGTGTAGATTTACACAAGTCAGGAATGTTACCTGGGGCCATCTCAAAGCAGCCTCAGGTCCCAAGATCAGTGCAAGTCTTTCATTTAGAGTATCATAGATCAACCTTCTGAAAAGGTTGTCAAGCAAAATTAAAACAGAGATTCTTTTTGAATCACTGTTGGTCATTGATGGCTCAGGGAGGAGAGTGAAGAAATGAAAGAGTCAATGAGATGGAGGAAGGGTTTCCAGGTGGTTTAACATCTTGAGCACGAGTGCCTTTGCTTCATTACTCTCACTCAGTCCATCTCCCATTACTTCAACTTATTCCTGTCCTCTTGTCTGATGCCTCTGTGATACACTCTTCAAAGTCCTCTTCTAGTATGCAACACAAGGTCAAAGTGAAGGTTTTTTCTCCCCTCAGAAGATTCTCACGGTGTTCTAGTTCTGTGTGATGTACTTGAACTGTGACACCACATACAAAGTCGTGGTCACAATGCACTATTTTTTCAAGCCTGTGTTTATGGAGGCTCTACAAAAAAAAATATTGAACGGATCCTACTAACAAGTATTGTGTGTACATCAAACCCTAATACACTAGTATCAGATTGTATCTTATTCCTGTGTGCCATAGAGCTCCACTGTCCAAAATCTATAAAAAACACATCAATGAACCAGACTGTTGTATGTGTGGTGTGTTTGTTCATTACAATGTATGAATACACACAGGTATTTGGACTCAATTCCATATGTGCTGCCCCAAATACATGTGTATTAAATCACCAATAGTCCCAGACAAATGTGAGTAACGTTTAATACATGTTAGAAACTACAGTGTCCAGCCGTGAGTCTTTTACTCTGAGCTGGTTTTAAAAAGTTTATGTCTTCAGTAGGAAACTATGTACGTGGAACTGAGAGCCACACAGAGCGTAGAGATGTCAGAGCATATTGAGAGATTACTGTTTAGTCTGTTCATGGGATTTGTTGATATTAAAAAAGACACAGAATGATACAAGACCTATCCTTTCAGTAGGCTGTTGCATTTCTTTAAGAGCTTCTATGGCATCAAACTGCTTCTGCTGGTAGCACATTTCCATTTTTCCTGCAGCATGCATCATATGCTGCCTTGTGACAACAATATAATAACCAGCAGGAATTTCAGATAGAAGTTTCATTGCTTATGCAAAACATTACCAAATTTCATAGATAGTCCACTTTGGAAACAAACCACCGTAAATGAGCCTGTTTGAAATTGCACATCAATTTTCTATGGGGTTTTCCCCTCCTGCAGCTGTGTGCAGGGGGCTCAGATGTGTTTTAATATTACAGCCTGGATTGAGATGTGATAAAGGTTCATGTGGATGCAATGCTGATCTTAAAGAGGGTTGACAAATGTGGGTGACTGGACCCAGCACCCAGAGGCGCCTTCCTTGTTTGAGCGTTTCTACCAGCCAGTCTTACTTTCAGGGAGTCGTAGTGCTCCTGTCTGATGTCCTCGTACTCCTCTCTCAGGTCCTCAAAGTACTCTTCCCTCACTGCCTCATCCAGGAGCTGTGAGCACTGATGGACAGGAAAACAAGACTCAAACATCTTTCAAATCTGTGGCCACGTCGTCTAATATCATCTCTCTGATCATCAAATGCAATAATGAGGTTCTATTTCCAGTCATATCAGGTAGATATTCTTACCACCACCACACTCCTTGAGGCATCCAGAACATGGATAACAGGACATGAGTAGCGCGGGGCGATCTTCACCGCTGTATGTGTCCTATCACATACAAAACACACAAATGACTCAAGAGAGAACTGTAAAATATCAACCTCAGGTTTTTCCTGCCAATCTAATCCAAAAGACAGCTGTCTTTGGATTATTAGCCAACGCTTTGTTGAAAAATTGACAAAAATTTTTATTTTATTTTTTTCCACCAAAACTAATGTGCCTTTTATCAGCACATTCTTTGATGCACTTAAATGAAGTGCGTGCACGTTACACATTTTACATGTCGGTTTAGAAAGCAGACATGTTAGTTTTAACGTGACTATTAGACAGACACTCTCTGGATCCAGCTGCAAAGTCTTCCTCAGTTTCACCCAGTGTTGGCAATGAGGACGGTTAGCTCACCTTAGCGTCCTCGTTCTTAACCACAGGAGCTTCACTTCGAGTCCATCAATAAATTACTAAACTGATACTAGTAAATTACAAAAAATTATGAGAGACACAAAACCAAAGCTGGTTTTGTCTATATTAGTGATAATTCTAATTAGAAAATAAACTAATTTGGTCTCAGGTAGCACTCCTGTTTTGACTGCTAATGCATAATAATTTGATTTACATAAATATTTGACCAGAAAATTTCAGGTTTTTGAATAGCTTCCATGTCACGTGACCCAGTGACGTCAAATCAGTACTGAGTTAGTTGTATTACTACAACAAGACACACCTCTTATTGTTGGAGTTCTTTGCTCATCTATTTTATATGAATGTTTTCATGGAAAATGTATTATTTTGTTTTTAATAGCTTCCATGTCATGTGTGCACATGTCGGTACAGTATCTGTTCACTGGTCATATAAGAAAGCTCTTTTCCTTCATCATGTCTTTGCTTTTTCCATCAGGAAGTCTTTTGTCCTTTTGTCCTTCTGTGTCCACTTTCTTTGTTTGCCCTCAAGCAGAAAGTGAAATCAGGATTTTTTTTTTTTCTGCACCACATAAATAAAATTTCTTGGTGTCCTTGTTAGTCGTGTACAAGGTACAGAATCCAATTTGACAATAACAATGTGCAGTGTTGAGTGTTTAAGTAGAAACTCAGCAGCGACAAATACACATGATGATTTTGATTTTAATTAGCTGAGAGCAGATGTTACCTGCCGTTCATGTTAGCTGATCAGTATTATCAGGCATCAATATATTTCTGCGTTCGCCTCAGATTGTGTTTGTTTGTGTTAGTTTTACTTTGATGTGGTAGCTCCTCCAATCAGCAGTGGTATTGTAATGCCCAGTCTCTCCATCTCTTTGGCCACATAGATCATCTCATCCAGTGAGGGGGTAATGAGACCAGACAAACCAATGATATCTGTGTGAACAAAGCAAACATAACACCTACATTACTGCTGCTATTAGTACAAGCATTAACACCATTAATACAGTCACAGTGATTCGAATCATTCACACTGACCATTATTTGGATCAGTGGCTACAGGGCAAACTTATGTGACATCATGACACAAGGCTGACGATTACAACAACTGACTGAAATTCTTAAAAAGATGCTCCATCAGCATCTCACACTGACAATACGTAATCTAAACATATAGTGTACCTGCTTTCTTACTGATGGCCTCTCGGAGGATCTTATCACAGGGAACCATCACACCTAGGTCGATCACTCTGAAAGACATAACGCTTCCTGAATAATGATATGAATAGCCAACCTTGACACAAACTTTCCTCTTTTCATTTCATTTCTCAGGCACACATGAGGCATTTCTGTCAAGTAATCTTTGTGCTTGTATTGTATAATATCACTTTCCACATGAAGAAATACTGAACAAAGACTAAGTTTTAGTAGCCACACTCACTTTTTCCTTTTCTGGAATACATTTGAGTGTTCTCCTGTATGTACATTGGCAGAACACCACACTGCTAATGGGTTCTATTTCAATAGTCTTCACAATAAGAACACTGTGTCAATAATATGATTTTGCCTGGGACCTCAAAAGCATGTGCTGTTAGTCCTGTCCCATGTCCACACACAGAAAATAAGTGCCATTAAACAGCTGTAATAGTGTTAGGAGGTGTTAGGTGCCCAGGGCCTAGCAACAGATCAACACTGCCATTTCTCTCCCATAATGCAACAATGAGCCCTGTGGGGGGATCAAAAGGCAACGTGATGTGATGAACTGGTTAATTCTCTGAACTGTTCAGTGAGCTAGTGTCAGTGCCACGGAGCTTAACATTTCACCTCAAACAGAGGCAAGCAGCAGATGGGATGCTGTTAGTGTCTGAAGCTCCTGCTGTTCAATCACACACTGCAAATCATCATGGACTTACAAAGTCTGCTTTCTGACTGTCATTCATTTCAACTGACATTTAAAAACAGCAAGATATTTATTGCTATTTATAAAGCATTTTGAGCAAAAGTGCTGCTGACACTGTGAATATACTGGCAAGGTGTGGTCGCCAAAAAAACATTATGCCAAGCAGAGAATTTAAAAAGGCTTCTGTAAACCTTCAGCAGCAAATCCGTCTTACCTGAAGTTATTGCAACCCAGCACCACACCAACAATGTTCTTCCCAATATCATGCACATCTCCCTTCACTGTAGCCAGAACTATGGTTCCCTGAAAGGGATCCTGTTGACCAAGGAGAAAACATGAGAGGAAGTGAAGGACCGGGGAGCAGGAGGACATCTGTCCATGTTTGACTGTTTCCATTATTTCATAGAGCTGCTGTCTTGGCTGCAGAGGTTCTCTTCCCTCTTTATCAGTCTTCCCCAGCGTGATTTTAGGCACTGCACCCACTTCAGTTTACTTTGTGATTTACCTTTGGATATGTAATGTGTTAGAGTTGGGCGGTATCCAAATTCTGATACCGTCAAAACTTTGCCACATTTTCCCGGGGTATATGGTAATACCGTGACTAATTAAAAATCACTTTGCAGGGCAGCGTGACATGCGCGCAGTTCAGACGGTCAGTGCTCACACTAAGAAGCACTGATCCTAACTTGTAGCATACGAGAATGACGGGGAGAAACTCAGCTAAAAGCCTCTACCAAGCATTGCCACCCAAACGAAACATAATTCATACACCAAGAAATTATATGTGCATGTAACAAAAAAACAAAAATAGCGCACGTCAAGGGTACAGCATCTGCTGATTTCACCACTTCATGCAAACCACCAAAGCCCAGTATCATATGAAAGCAGAGAGTCTGATGATCACGAAGATGTCTGCCTCCTCACTGTGCAACGAAAACTCGGCGAGCTAGCAGCCAAAAAGTAGCAGAAAAAACTTTGCTAAATCATAAAGTATGTTTTACCTTTGCTGTTTAGTGGTCAAAAGTTATATTCCAGCCTGAAAAAACACTGCTAATGTCTCCTCCTATGACTCTGCGTTAGTTTGAGATCAATCATGAAGGTCCTGGTTGTTTACATAAAGAGGAGGGGGTTTCTAGAATGGAGGGAGTGCTCTTCACACAATAACCTATCTCTGGGGTTACTTCCTTCTGGACCGTCATTGGTGTTTCTATGGTGAATTTGGGCGGGTCGCTGAGCTATTGACCGGCGTAACTAATGAAACTGATACCGTTGCTATTTTTAGATACCTTATTACTGGATTACCGCCCAACCCTATAATGTGTGTTACAAAATCATCTGGTTGAGAGCTCCAGCTTACTAAAACAAGTAGTCATCATCATTCTCTTATCTAATCTCTTATGTAAGTTAAGAATTCCTCATAATAAAAGCTATGCAAACAACATGACTTGCACTTTTTAGGGTTTAAAAGAAATACGCCAGCATTGCACCACATGCGGGTCTTCAATTAAACAAAATCTTGATCTTTGTGGAATACATTGGTCAAAAAGACAACACTGAAATGGAACTAAATGCATCCACATTTGGTTGAGACTGACCATTTCCTCAGTTGACTCCGACGACGCCATCATCTCCTCCCTCTCCTTCTCCATGAAAGGAATCAAATAGCCCACCGCCTTCTTCATAACACGAGCTGACTTTATCACCTGCAAACACACACAATTTTTATTACTGTTTCAAAATTCTGAAATATAGTAATGAGCACAGCAATGTTTAACCACCAAAAAACCTGAAGCTGTTGTGCAGATTCTTCTTGTGACAGATCAGTCAATAGAAATGATTATTCTCCACACAGTGAATTAAAAATTCAGAGCGGCACTCCGTCCGTCCAGCTGCCATGGATGTAATTAGGGACACACTGATCCACTTTTTTCAATTTTGATCCAAATCCAATACCTGAACTTGGACATTTGTCTATACTGAGAACTGATCCTATACATAAATATACATTTAACTGAACTGTTATTTATTATTGAAATAATAAATAAGTGTGCACAGGCAACTTTGGAGCGGTGTGATGGTGTCCTATGACCATTGTGAGATGCTGTAGGATTGTGGCTTGTGACGTTTAACTCCTGTTTGAATATTACTGTATTGTTGATAAAGTTTAAACAAGATTTGCTTTGTTAGTGATGGCCCACATTTCCCATCATGCATTTAGGTATGCTGGACTGAGTAGTTTGTTGAATATGCAAACTTTACTTTTTGTTCATGTTTGTATTGGGTCTGTTCAGAACATGGTGGTTTATTTTGGTACCTGCTATTTTTGTGCTTGTTTATAGTTTTAGCCATTAGTGAGGTGTCTGCTGCACTTCTTAACCCAGGCTGCAGATGCACAAAGAAGTGAACACAGAATTTGGTTGGTTAGGTTGACCCCATCGTCTCTGATACTCAGTTGAGGTATGGACCATGGATCGCTGCATCCCGAGGTGAAATTATGAAAATAAAGCATCTAAACATCATTAACATCACTCTATTCTTTGGCACTGTTGAACATAATAGATATAGCAAAAGAATTTTCTCTCGAACACACAATGCACTTGAAGAGACAATGTTTTCACTAAGAGAGGGATAAGCAACAGGTACCAAAGATCACACAGGCACTGAGGCTCTGTCAGTCCTCTCATGGTTGGACAAAACCTTAGGAAAAATGTACCATGCAGACACCTGTCTGAATGACAGAAAGCCATTCATGTCACAGAGAAATGAATTATAATCCTGGTTTGTGTGAGCAGTCCAGGCCACACCAACTGATGCCATGATAATGCAACACATGCTGAACACCACAGGTAGATGCACAAAAAAAATACAAAAGCAGTCCTTCCTACCTGTGGCAGGAACATCTTCCCAGCTCCAAAGAGATCTCCCACCACCTTCATGCCGTTCATCAGGGGGCCCTCAATGATGTGAAGGGGCCGAGAGTAGCGATCCACCTGTGCCCGACACTCTTCCACATCCTCCACCACATGCTTCTCTATTCCCTGACAGCAGCAACACAGCATGAGGCATTACGGGAGAAAAGAGAAGACATGAAAACATGAAAATGACAGCAGGTGAACTTTCAACAAGGCAAATTCTGTCTGTTTTACTGATGACAAGGTGCAGCAGAGGCAGCCAGCGCGGGACTTTATTCAATGAGCTCGCAGATGTGCAACAGCAAAGTCCTCTCCTCTCCTGTCAGCTTTTGCAGACATGCATGCGTAGGGCTGGGCAATAAAACGATAGCGATATGTCTCGCGATAGACACATAATCAATATCAATAAAAAATGCGTTCCATAAAACATTTGTTAATTTTTTTTCTTCGGCGGAAGAAACCAGAAGTTGTGAAGCAAGGTTGGTTGCATGAACAAAGGCACTCGCTCTCAGGTAACCGAGCAACGTAGGTAGTAATCGCTGATCAATGGGAGTGACACGCGAACATGCCAATCATGTAACAGTATTACGTTCGGTTGCGCCATCACGTTGTCTCGTGTTTGATTCTTCGCAAGGAGTGAGATGAGAAATAGAAAGTGAGCGCTGCAGCGAGCGAAGAAATTGATGATAAAACAGGGAAAGTCAGCTTGCCAGTATGGCAGTTTTTTGGATTTTATAAGTCGGACCGTAGTCAGACCAATGTGGTGTGTAACTTATGCAAGACTGTCGTCCCCACCAAGACCGGTAACACCACAAACTTATTTAACCACCTTAGCCGCACTCACTCTTTGGAGCGCAACTGTATTCACCAACGTCCGCAACCGCAGCACCACCGCACAAGCAGCTGACCACCATGCAGAGGTATCTGCTTCAGTGCCTGATGACAAATCACCTAAAAGGCACGAAGACGTAACGGAGGCAGCGGCATATCATATAGCTAAAGACATGCTTCACTGAGCACTGAGGAGAAGTCAGGTTATAAACATCTCTTACACGTACTTTTTTTTTATTTTATTTTTTTTAACACACTTGCAATAAAAACATAATTGAATAGTTCATGTATGTTTAGAGTAAGAAGAGTGACTAAAGTTATTCATGTGTCTAGGCTGGTTTTATAGTTCAGTCAGTGTTACTGTACTGTCTATCATGTTTTTATTTGTTTGTTTGTATGTTACAGATGTCAAGTCCACCTCAGTTTCTGCTATGTTTCCAAAACACTGCACATATTTGAAAACATTTTATTCACCAGACAGTGAATCAGCTTGTGAAGTTCCTACACTAAACCTGCAGAAAAAAGTTCTCAGGTTTCTCTCTGTTTACATTTTGACACTTTTATTTACATTTATTATTTTAGTGTTTTCCATGGTTGTGTTGACATTTCCTTTCATTTCTGATTTCTGCCTTGATAGCTGAGGGATTATAATCAGAGGAAGGTTAAATTTAAAATAAAAATGTTTAAATTTAACGTATTTTTCACTTGGTCCTTATTTTAAATAGGTCATAAAAATATCAATAATTATCAATATTGACCGATATAAAACACTTATATCGTGATACAGTTTTCAGCCATATCGCCCAGCCCTATGCATGCGCCCACAAAGGGCTTCTGTGTCGACGTGACTGACATCCTCTCATTTTGAGAAGATGCCCAGCCGTGGATATTTAACATTCTTAACATCACAATGGCTCACATGAGTTCACATCTTGTATCCTGTTACTGCAAATGTGTGGTCTTGCAATAGGAAAATTTGGCTGCATGGGAACCAAAACCAGGCAAAAACTGATGTTAAAACGATCTGCTCCTTTAGAAAAACAGACAAATCATTCTGAAGTCATTGCTCATAGGCTGGAAACACTTCTGGAATGTTACATAATGCTTTAAGTAAGTCGAGGTGCACACTTTAACATGTCTCAGCAAGTTCAGGTGACCACACAAATGTTCCAGGATCAGAGTGAAACCAGTGCTTCATCAGTGTGGTTATGACCCTGGCTGTGGATCAGCTCACCATTAATACATTCTGGCCCATATTCCATATCAGTACAACAGCAGTTTCAACAGTTAAGTTAAAACTTAACTGTTGAAATGCTTTTGTGATCTTATATTCTTAAAATAAATAATGACGTGTCAAACTATGTCCACAATAAGCCAGCTAGACAGCTAAACATAGTTCAGATGTAAAAACACTATATGTGCTGTTCGGTAACAACACAGCGGAGCATCTGGTCACGAGTGGATCAGAAAGCGTCTGGTCTGACAATGTGGTTTTCATCCATTTACACAGTTTTCCATTTCTGCAGTCAGACATCTGAAAGAGTATAAACCAGATAGCAGGTGAGCAGACGATCCTGTGCCACTGGGTACATTGTAAAATAGTGAGTTACTGAATGAATCGCTATTTTACAATGGCGAGGTTGTCACACAAAATAAATATAAATACCGCTTAATGACAACTGTAGGCGTCGGCCTGATGTGTGATTGCGTATTCTGACATTTCAAATGAGCGTTCATTTAAATGTCACTGATTTAAATGATCACAGTGCCAAGGAAAGCTGAAATTATTTCTGATTGGGACCCAGAATATTAGTGACCAATGAGCTGAATCAGAGTGTAAAGAGCAGCTACAAGCACATAAATCCTTCATTTGTCTTTCTCCTCACACACAGTGAGGAGAAAATGAGAGGTGACATACAATCAGCCTCTTTAGTTTACTGTTACAACAACAAGCTTCTCTGTCTCACGGCATCATGATCAGTGCAGCTGAAGGAAAGCGATTTAAATGGCTATAATAGAAGCATGAGGAGGACTTCTGGAAGAATTCAAACCGGCGTGAAAAATCTCTCACAAATCTAATCTAATCTGATCTCTTTTATCATCATCTTACCTTAATGAGAGCGTACTCCAGCCTGTCCTCCACACTTCCTTCTCTCCACTCGTCTGTCTGAACCACCTTCTTCCCTCCTTTCACATTACTCTGTGAACAACAGTAGTCAAGTGGACATCTGTTAACCAAACCAAAGCAACAACTACCTAGAGTATTATTCACATGTATGTGTGTGTGTGTGTGTGTGTGTGTGTGTGTGTGTGTGTGTGTGTGTGTGTGTGTGTGTGTGTGTGTACCTGTGCGTAGGCCAGCAGTTTCTCTGTAGCATCAGCATCTCTGTTCCAGATGAGGTTTTCACACAGTAACAGCAGATGTTTATCTATGTCATCATAGACCGGCAGGTTCCCAGCATTCACTATGCCCATATCCATACCATCCTGAGACAGGCCAGAGGACAGACAGTGTGTGGGTGCGTGGGAAACATAAAGCCTGTCAGTGAATACTAATGGTCTGAGATCCTCTTCTCACTGGACTGGTATTTCCTTGGGGACCTGAGATGATTCAGGAATTGAACACCCACATCTGGGGTTTTGTGAGGTTTCATGGGAGAAATACAGCATGATTCATTCACATTTACTGAATTCAGTTCTGAGGATTATTTCTAGATATACAACATAGTCAAAAGTATATGGACACCCCTTCTAATCACCGGATTCAGCAGCCTCAGCCAGTCCCACTTCTAGCAGGTACATCAAACTCAGATTTTCATTGTGGCACTGTCACAGGAGGCCATCTTTACAGCCAGCTGTCATTGCAAAGTAAGAACTAGAACAACCACCACCCCTAGTTGAAGCAAACAGCGTATAAAATTAGTTTTTCATCACTCGCGACACTCACTATCTTTCGTATATTAGAGATCAAATATTCCTCACCAAAGCAATGGATGTCATTTGGCTTCCTGCCTATGGAGAAGTGGCTTTTTAGTGGCTTGTAGTTTAGTAGCTTAACTGTAACTACATGAGCTTCTCAGATTAGAGCCTTATGCAGACAGCTTGCAGATAGCTTTGGTTTTATCTGCCCAGGTTCGAGAACTAGACTTCTGCCTTCACTCAAATAGAAGTCCATGTGATGTCATTTGTGGTATTAAGAGCATAGAAAAATGCTTCTGAAAGCCGTTTCTGGAAAACTGATTATAATAAACCACACATTTTATTTGTTATTTTTTTGTCTGTGGAGGGACAGTTGTGTGTCTGTGTTTACCTTGATTGCATGGTAGAGAAATGCTCCATGCATAGCTTCTCTGATGACCTCCATCCCTCTGAAGGAGAAGGACAGGTTGGACAGACCTCCACTTACCCTGGCTCTTGGCAATGTCTCCTACACATGCATGCATACAAGCACACGCATATGTACGTGTACACACACACACACACGCACACACACACACACACACACACACACACACACACACACACACACACACACACACACACACACACACACACACACACACACACACAGTTCAAAATGTTTTTCAAGTCTTCTTGTGAATGCTGAGGCTGAAAATGAGTTAAGCAGCTTTTAAGAAAACAAAAATGTTTTGACCCTTGAAAAATGAGCAGTGACAGAGGCTCCATGTGATTATCCATCCATCCATCCATTATCTATACAGCCTATCCCAGCTACAATGGGCGAGAGGCGGGGTACACCCTGAACCGGTTGCCAGCCGATTGCAGGGCTCCATGTGATTATCTGACTCAGAAAAGGACTGTGATTTCTAATTGGCTATTTCGTATGAGGATACTGTGAGAGATGGACAGAACTGCAGGTGTATTACCTTGATGAGTTTAGTGGCTCTGATGAAGTTGACGGCGTACTCGTTGTGTTCCTCCATGCCTGTACCGATGGTGAGGATGTTGGGGTCAAAGATGATGTCGCTGGGGTTAAATCCCACCTTGCTGACCAGCAGCTGGTAGGCCCGAGTGCAGATCTCTACTTTCCGGTCTGTATCCGTGGCCTTGTGAGGACAGTGGGCTTGTCAGCACACAAGTGTGTTTTTGTGTGAGTGTGTGTGTGCATGTGTTTGACTCCTCACCTGTCCCTCCTCATCGAAGGCCATGACCACCACAGCAGCTCCGTAGCGCTTCACAGTGGCAGCTCTGAGCAGGAACTCCTCCTCTCCTTCCTTCAGACTGATGCTGTTGACAATACACTTCCCCTGACAGCATTTCAACCCAGCCTCAACCACTGAGAAGTTAGAGGAGTCGATACACAGAGGAACCTGGGGAGGAGAGGGAGAGTCTGAATGATGAGCAGGTTCATCACCACCTGAGTTTAGCATGTTAGCATGCTAAAATTACTTAATTAACACTGAACACAAAGTACATCTGAGGCTGAGGGGCGCATCGTCAGTCTGCAGGTATTGGATCATACACCAAAGTACTGAACAAATTAAAATTTGAACCTGATGATGGTGTTAGATGAAAAGTCACATTTATTAGACATCATCCTGAATTGGACATGAATGTGTCTATCAAAGATAATTCAGACTGGATCAAAGTGGTTGATCAGCCGACACAGCTGGCACAGCAAGACAACAACAACTGTAATGCTGTCTCCTACAATCACAATTTGCAGCGTAGGACATGTGACATAAGGTGTTATTTTATGTAATATATTATATTGCAATACACTCAATATAATATGGTAGCATCATCAAAACTTCCTGTTGAGGAATTGTATGTGTTTATTTCCAATGCCTTTAAACCTCCTACCCGTGCAATATCTGGCTCAGAAGCAATGTAGTTACAAAATCGGGCCATAGCTGTTGGCCCCTCCAGCATCCCCTCATCCATGTTAATGTCCAGGACCTGGGCCCCCATCTCCACCTGGGTCTTAGCAATGCTTAGAGCCTCCTGGAACAACAGCACAAATAAAAAGCTATATGCTACCTTGAATTTCACCTACACTCATGATTTGACGTCTACTACTGCTACTACTAATAATTATCATATTCATTTTCAGAATAATAATCACAACACCCATAATATTGAGAATAATACTTAAATCTGGCTCACCTCATAGTTTCCTGCCATGATCAGCTTGGCAAACTTGCGTGAGCCAGCCACGTTGCAGCGCTCACCAATATTAACAAAGTTGGTGTAAGGGCCAATCCTGAAGGGCTCTAAACCTGGAAATGAGAAAGACATTTGTATTTTGGACAAACAGGGATGAGCAGGGGGAAGGAGCTCTCCTGTAGAAGGGAGGGAGGTTTTCAGCGCCACTCTTTGATTAAGCTCTTTGATTTGATTGATTAAAAAAGAAAAACATGAAAAAAACTCCCATTTCTGGAGGTAGATTTCATTGACTTACTGTACATATTTGAAACACGTTTTGAAGTTATGTGCTGAGCGTGCACGAATAAAGGTTGTTACTGAATACAGCAGAATACTGAGGAGGGTGGAATGACCTGCAGTATGATGACTATGAGTGTACTAATTAACCATTTCAGAACTGTTCTCCTTTCCATTTTTCTTCTCTGGCTGTGAAGCTACCATCACTTAATCTCAACACTTTCTGCATTTGTTCTATATCAAAAATATTCCAGGAAAGGGAGGAGTTATAACCTGTAACATGCTAGAATGCTTTTAATATGAAACAACAGAACAGGACGTGTTGAGTTTTCTTGACTCTAACATAACAATAAGGGGAGAGAAGAGAGAGCAGAGTGGTGTGTATGACAGGAGTGCTTATTCCTGACCATAGACAGCTCAACAAGAAAAACTCAAGGTTCAATTGCTGGTTTTCTGGGAGCTATTAACAGCAGGTTCTGGTCTCTTCACTCATTAAGATTAGATTATCATTTTACAGAGGGGAAATTCAGGACAGAACTGAGTACAGATAAGCAAAGGTACTTCAGAGATAAATTTTTGCAGGTATATAAAATAAAAATGAGAACAGATTAAAGAGAAACTATGCAAAAGCACTTAAACTTAAACTCAAACTACATGCAAAAGCAGTACATATACAATACCCACAACGAGTGCAGCACTTGAACAAACAGTGCAGGAACAACAAAAAACTGGGAAAGTAGTGGGATGTTCCAAGAATGCACAACTGCAAGGAATTCAGGGATTTCTCATCCAGAATCCATAATATCATTAAAAGATCAAGAGAATCTCTGTGCATAAGAGGCAAGGCTGAAAGCCAACATCGACATCCACCTCACTGCAGTAAAAACTGCCATTATGGTATAAAAGATATCACTACATGGGTTCAGGAATACTTCGGAAAACTGTTGTCAGCAAATAAAGGAACAGATCAACAACATCCAGGCTGGAAGTGTTGTTCTAATACCTTCATTACATCGCTCCTCGTCTCATGTAAGGCTAATGTTTGTGCACTGTCCCTGTTCAAATAAAGCCAGGTGAAACCTGAAATGTGCTGTGGTCTGATCAGTCCGTATTTCAGATTGTTTATGAAATCATGGATGTCGTGTCCTCTGGGCTTAAGGAAAAACATCCAGATTGTTACCAGTGCAAAGTTCAAAAGCCAGCATCTGTGATGGTACAGGGGTGTGTGAGTGGGTAGGGGTGACTTGCACATGTGCAAACAGATCATTAATGCTGAAAGGTACACACAGGTTTCGAAGCAACACGTGCTGCCGTCCAGATGATGTCTTTTTCAGGGACATCTCTGCTTATTCCAGCAAGATAATGCCAAGCCACATTCTACACGTGTTACAACAGCGTAGCTTCTTAGTGAAAGAATGTGGGTACTAGAGTTGCCTGTCTGCAGTCCAGACCTGTCTCCCGTTTAAAATGTGTAGCATATCAGGAAGCAAAAACTAAGACAACGAAGAGCCTGGAATACTGAGCAACTGAAGTCATGTATCAAGCAAGGAGGAGAAAGAATTTTACTTTTAAAGCATAAACAATCAGTGTCCTCAGTTCAAATGCCTTCTAAGTGTTATTGAAGGGAAAGGAGGTGTAACACAGAGGCAAACATGCCCATCATAACTCTTTTGGGCTATGTCGCAGGCAGGTGTATATTTACAAAAAACAATAAAGTTTATGAGTTTGAACATTATATTGTTTCAGCACTGGTTTTATTTTAGCAGCACAACTTCAGGTCGTATAAGCCTGTTTCAAATAAAGACCTGGTTCTTTCTGTATTTGAAGACAATAAATAAATGACTACTTGAGAATTCACTGCATTTCAAATCATCTGATCAACATCCTAAATTCATTCATTCATTTCATTATCAATGAGTCCAACCAGGATTTTACCACTTTAGACATGAAAGTCTCACAGACAATGAGATTCACACGTACGTATTACTATAGTATTACTATTATTAGTATTACCAGCCAGCAGCATGTAGTCTTGATAAATATCAGCAGCAGGAACTCTTGGCTGGCGGTGTTTGACTGCTTCAGATATGGCTCTGCATGAGAGGGAAGGAGGGGAGGGAAAATAGTTTAAAAGTTCCAGAATTAAACAAAATATAAAGACAAATGTTTACTTGTCAAAAACATGAGAGTGACCTGATGTGATCTGGAGTGGTCCCGCAACAGCCTCCCACAACATTCACCAGTCCATCCACCGCAAACTCCTGCAGACAACAGTTTCAAGGTTGTGGCAGTGAGCCAGTCAGTGTCTGCTTGACTTACTGAAGATACAGTTTTGAAAAATGGTTTTAGGAGTAGCAGAGAAGAAATTCTGGCAGTCCTTAAAAGTAGAAGCTTTACTGTTTAATTGGTGAAACATTTTCTAAAAATGCAGGCACAAGAATGTCATGAAGACAAAAACACAGGATGCCACAGTGCCACGCCCTGCATAAACAGGAAATCAAAAGAATGAATATTACAACAGAGAGCGTCTTTGTTGCCAGGATTCCTCCCAAACCTCGGGCCATGACATGCCCTTCAAAATCAATTGTCTCTCAACATCGTCTTCTTATTCACTGTGATGTTGTCTATCTTAACATCTACACATCAGTCCTAAAAAGAAATAACAATAGAACAGAACCTTTAAATGGCCGGATGTTACTTGTGGAGTTTCGTCATACTCTCCAAATGTGTTGGGAAGACCTAACAGAGAAACAGAGATCACTCAAAGATCATGACATCATTACGTCATCAATATGATGCAACCTAAATTAGGCCACAGGTCAGTGTGTGTTATAGCGGCTTAGAGAGGACAGCAGAGTCATTCCGAGCAAACAGCCCTGACACAAACCCTGCCTGTGTGAACCTCTGGCTCTGTGGCTGCAGGTTGGTTTGGTACTGAGGTACCTTGGACTGCACTTGTCTTGAAAACTGTTTCTAATATTCTATCCACACTGTAATTTATGTAAATGTATAAAAGGGTGTCCAGATGTTACATGAGCCATGTCCACTTTAATTTCTAAATTTAAATCTGTCATACACACAAATATATAGCACTTCTGATTGGAGTCCTGAGTGTGCCAATGGAATTATTATGGATTTATACCATACTTAATTAGAATTAATCGATAAACTAAACAATTTATAAAGCTATAATGTGTATGATGCATAAATGAATTCAAATTCAGAAAAAAAAGATCATTAGATTCAGTTTCTTTGGCTTTTACGTTTTGTTATTCCATCTACTTATGTTTCCATTACGTGATCACTTCAATCCAAAGACATTCTCCTCATTTTAAAGATGTATAAACTGTTTTCTACCAACAGCGGCTGGAGCTCTGATTCCAGGCCTGTACTGTGCTGAAGACGTGCAGTTGTTCAGACTGACTGTGGCTTACCTGCATTGGGATAACAGCTAATGAAAGCTGAGGTGCTTTTTCCAATGGCCTCAATGAATGGCCTCATCTCAGCTGCCCCCAACGCACAGTTCAGACCAATGCTGCAACACACAGAAGGAGTAGCAGAAGTAATGGAAGAGTTACAGTATCGTCAGTATTGTCTGGACTCTAGTATCGTATCACTGCTTTGTCATCACACGTGCAGTTATGAGTGATGTACAGTAACTCACCAAAGAGGATTAGCATGAGATACACTCACTACAAAGGCTTCTCCGGTCTGACCGGACAGAGTGCGTCCACTCCGGTCAACAATGGTCCCTGAGATCTATACAATGAGTGGGACAGATGGCAAAGAGGGCATTTAAATATATCTGAAACTGGTCAGAAACTCGATTTCTAGATTTTTTCTAAAGCAGAGGACAATACAGTTCGAATATAATAAACACATACTTCACCTACATAGAGAGAGGCATTTTTGCATATGCTCATGTGCAAAGCAAAAGATTACAACCCCCCCACCCCGAGCATAGACTACTACCAGAAATGATCAATGGGAGTATGGACAAACTATCGCACGTACAAATATAGGCTTTCTTTCGTAGCTCTTTTCAAACAACAGGTCGATGGCAAATAAGGCAGCCTGTAGAAGGAAACAGAAATACAGTAGGCAGAGACATCAATTATGTAATCTCGTCACAGCTTTAAGTTTGATTAGCATATTATAAACACACACACACACACACACACACACACACACACACACATATATGTTATATGAATATACAGTAGACAAGATAGTCTAAAACAAGTGTTTTAGAGAGGTGTCTAAAACATGTCAAATTTAGTTACTGTTCTTATACAAAACCATCCAGAACGAATCAAATTGTCAGTTAACATATCTAAACCAATCAGGTGAGAGCTACCTTGGCGTTGGCAGTGTCAAAGATGGTTTCCACCAAAAGGATGTCTGCGCCTCCATCTATCAAACCTCTGACCTGCTCCGTATAGGCCTCTACAAGCTCATCAAATGCTGAGGAGAGAACACACACACACACACACACACACACACACACACACACACACACACACACACACACACACACACACACACACACACACACACACACACATTAACGATGGCTCATCTTCATTGCATCAACATTATCAGTGTTTCTACACTTAGTGGCCACTTTATTAGGTACACCTATGCGAGCTAATGAAGTCTGGAACTGTTCATAAGGTTCAGGTTTTAATGACACAGAGGAGTTCATTCAGCTATGTCTTCATCATTGTTTTATCAGTTGTGGTAAGTGCTATTGTTGTATTGGACTGCATTAAATTCAAAAGTGCTTCTAATATTGTGCCCTCTCATGTATGCAGTGGATAACACATTACAAACCTCTCTGCTAACCCACACGATGATACATTGAAATGGGAGAAATCTGTTACAGCGACTCTGCTCCACAAATGTACGAAAATGATTGTACTTGAGTCACGACAACACAGATTCAGTCACATGAGGATCAGAAGGTCCTGTAAACAACTAACACCAGTAACCACAGCACGGCCATGACCACAGTGACTCTGATATTCAATCTGCTGTGGTCACTGAGCAGGTCAACGTTAAACAATAAACTGTACGTTAAATCCTAGTTATCATGTGTGCTTCTCTTTTAGCAGGTTGGCTGTTATAAACTCTATGGCCCCTGAAACAGGACATATCTATAATCCCTAGCATGTTCTCGGGCCCCTGTCCAACTCTTGGCCCCTGGAATTATTCAATCACTTTACAGCATCAACAAATACAAAAGTCCAGTATGCAGGATTAATGGCATCCAGTGGTAAGCTGAATACACCTTGTCTGCCCTACGGTGGCCCTCGCTAGTGTCAGTGTTGGGTTTGTCCATTCTGGGCTATTGTAGGAACATGGTGGCACAACATGGTGGACTCAGTAGAAGAGGACCTGCTCACTAAATTATGAATCCTACTATGAAGACGGGATGACCTGCTCTACTCTGCCTCTGATTGGCCAGCAGTCGTTGCCCTCATTGGTTTGGTTGTTTAGTTAATGTGAGGCAGAGCAGGGTGGGTTTGTCCCTTAGACATAGTGGTATTCACAAATTCATGACCCAATCCCTCCGTAGACATAAAGAGCTCATTCTAAGGAAACGAAAAAACAATTCTTAGTTCCAGGCGATGATGCACTGCTGGAAACATAACTATAATTATTGTTTTCTATTTCTGCACATAGATCCCTCTCAATCCAACACCCTGGACCTTTAAGTCATCTTACTGATGTTCCTGAAGTCAGGTCTCTCCACAGATGGGGATACAGACAGGGTTTTGTTGGTAGGACCCACTGCCCCGGCCACATAGCGTTTACAACCTGACAACACACACACACACACACACACACACAGTGCGAAAGAGAGAGATTACAGTTGATGTTATACACATATTAAAATCCCAGACAGTTGGGGATTGGACATTAATCCACCCGATAGCAATGTGCTGCTATACTGCCAAAAATTCAGCTTACCGGTTTGTTTGGTGACATCATCTGCAGCCTTCCTCGCCAGCTCTGCAGACACCTTGTTGAGACGATAAGCCTACACACAAGACACAATAACACGTCTACATTAAAAGAACACAAATAAGCTGATGACAAACTCCATATCATTTTTTATGATTACAATGACCTGCAAATTGTCTTATCTTGACAGTGGGAGCAGTATTAAAAAATACTGTAGACTTTGTTTTGATGAGAGTCAGTTACTGTTTTATAGAATTATTTAATAGACCACTTTAGTATGAATTAATACAATGATGAAAAACCAGTGATAAAACATACATCATGTGAAACTACAAAACATCTATATAAATTAGGTACTGCATCACACAGTAATGTATTATTTAATTTATAAAGGTGTTCTGATTTTGTGTGATATGACAATGAGTTATAAGTGAGCCCAGTATTCTGAGTTTTGCAAATCAACACCATGCTGTGAAAGTGGAGTCAAAACAATTGTGAAATTGTGTAAAATAAATGTCTTGTCTGTCCATTCGTACGGAGCAAGGTTTGTTAAGACAAGAGGGTCTGTTTCTCCGCTGTGCCTGCTAAGGGAGAATGTTGTCGTTTAAGGTGGAGATAACAGCAATGTCACAGAACGAGGTGAAGACTGTACATGCTGCATATACAAACCAATCACTTTGCATCTACTACCACAGAGGTTTGTGAGTGGTCGGCAGTGGTCTAGTGGGGTCAGACATCATACCATGTGCTCCAGTCCATAGTCTGCCTGGGCGATGGAAGTGCTGCTGAATGTGTTCGTCTCTATGATGTCAGCACCAGCCAGCAGGTACTCCTTTAAACACAGAGCAGAGCAAACATTAGACACTGTATCATAGGGATCATTCTCTCAGTAGACAGTCGTCCACACAGTGACATCAGAGACAGCAGAGACAGACAACTCAAACTAACTGCATGGCTGCCTGACATCACGACGGGTACGTCTGGGTGAGGCTCTGATAAAATACCTTGTGTATTTTGTAAACAATACTGGGCTGTGTGATACTGAGAAGGTCGTTGTTGCCCTTCAGTGAGAGAGGGTGGTCTTTAAACTCGTCCCCCCTGAAATCCTCCTCTTCAAGCTTATGCTGCTGGATCATGGTTCCCATACCACCGTCCAGGACCATAATCCTTTGCTGCAGCACTGCTCGTAGCTCGGACTCTAATGCACATCTGCATCCTGGAAAGAAAATAAAAGGGACACCATATTTATACAGAAAGGCTAACTTCAAATAGAAAAAGATACCAAAAGATCATCCAGAACATCCAATGAGAATCAATTAAAACCACCACTTCTTCTGCTCTCATTGTTTTGGTGAAACAGCTGATTTATGCCATTGGTTGATTCTGATTGGAATCATATGATATTCATTTAAAAAAAAACTCAAACTGTTATCAGACCTTTTTACGCGCACTGTGAAAAGGCTCCTGTATTTTTGTGTTAAGACTCAAGTCAGAACTTTATTTGTACCCAGAGGTCAAACAGTAATAACACACAATCACACACAATATCCAAAAAACCCACATAATAGAGAAGTAAAAATGAATGTGAAATGAAAAATGGAGTGATGAAATATCAAATGATTTGATTAATCTGAAGTCAGTTTGATTAAAATAGTTGCGATATGATGAAAACAGAGCCATGTTTCATCATTTTCCCCAGCTTACAGTCGTTATTCACAACACAAAAATACCTTTTATCAGTCAAGGAAAGTGGCCTCGAGGATGGGAGTAACAAAAAAGAACTGAAGAAAATGAGAGAAAATGCTTCCATATGAATATTAGAGGTGATGAAACGTATGTGAATTGACTGACTGATTTGATAAACTCGACTGTTTATGTGAAACCGTGTTGCTCTGATAATCACCTGGGCTGTGTAGTGTCCACCATTCACTGCTCACAACATCCAACTGACACTTGTTGTTTACAGCAGGCAATTTTTTGCCCAAAATGTTAATCAAATCCACACCCACTGACTAAATAATCACGTTTTTAGTCTCAGTTTCAAGGCCGGGGAGCATTCAGCACTGACCAAAAGTAGAAAAACACGTGTAGAAACAGAACCGGTGGTTCCTGTTGTGTTAGTTAGTCAGCAGGAGTGTTTTTTTATTTTCTTCAGTTCATTTTGGTTACTCCCATCCTCGAGGCCACTTTCCTTGACTGATAAATGGTAACGAATGCAAGATGAGCAAAATGATGAAACATGGCTCTGTTTTCATCATATCACAATTATTTTAATCTAACTGGCTTTAAATTCAATTTACTGTATATCACTTTTCATCACACGTGCACTTTCATCTTCTCCATTGTTATCAGTTCATCTTTGCTACTTCCACCCCTCATAACTGTTTGTTACATAAATCAGACAGACTTTTCTGTTGAGGACCTGTGATACTGTGACAGACCTTGATCATCTTTATTCATGCATTTTTCTTTTCAAGATTGGGAGAAACATACCAACAAATAAATGTAAAAGTAAAAACAGACAATGCCCCTCACTGGGCCGAAATGGAATCTTATGGCTTAAATCTAACTCTCCCTTCATACATTTACTCAGACACTGTGCATAAGCTTTGTAAACAAACTAAAAACCCAATTGTAAAACATATGATAAAGATTTGGTGTGAAGTGAAGAAATACTTGGACAAACCACAATCACTATCTCAATTTACTCCAATTTGGGGTAATCAGCTCTTTGTACCAGGAAGGGCAGATGCAACATTTTAAATTATGGTTAACTAAGGGACTTAAAACAATTCAAGACCTGTACACAACTAACTCAGATGATATGATGTCCTTTGATGAGCTAATAGTCAAATATCACCTCAATAGAAAACACTTCTTTAAGTACCTTCAGCTTAGAAATTATGTTAGAATAAACCAAAACAATGTACTTTCTAAACCCTGTCACACAGGACTAGAAAAAATTATAACAAAGAATTGCCTAAGAAAGGGTGCGATATCAGAACTCTATAATTTGTTGATATCGTTTTTGGGCAAGAACTCAACATATAAGCTAAAGGCCTGGAAGGAAAATATACAAACAGATATTTCCATGGAAGACTGGGAGGCCGCATGTGTCAACGCTCATTCTACATTTATAAATGCACGCCTTAGAATAATACAATATAAATGGTTAATGCGGATGTATGTGACGCCGGTAGAATTGAATCGATATGACCCAAATATACCAGACATATGCACAAAATGTACAGAAGATAGAGGAACACTATTCCATTGCCTTTGGCAGTGTAGAATAATCATAAAATTCTGGGAAGAGATAAGAGTCATAATCGAAAAGATTATTTCCAAATCAGTGTCACTGGACCCTAAGTTTTTCTTGCTGGGCCTTTATCCAGAGAAACATAACTACAGTAAGTATGAAAAAGCATTTATAGACCTGAGCTTGCTAAATGCCTAAAAGTGTATCGCATTACTGTGGAAAAGAACCCATCAACCAAGCACCAGTCAATGGTCAAAACAAATGTTATCAAGCCTACCATTGGAAAGAATCACCTATATTCTGAAAACCAAACAGTATGTATTTGAAGGTATATGGAAGCCCTTTATTGAATATGTCAAGAACTCAGATTTAATAGAAAACCAAACTGATGATTAATTACTGTGGGTGTGGCGATCTTCAAAATTCTTAATCTTAATTTCTCCTCTTTTCAACTATTATTATTTTTGTTTATATATTTATGTTAATGTTTTTTAAACACCCATAGTATATTATTATTATCATTGTCATCATGTCACAATTTATTACACTGAGTCTATAATTTGTTTAATAACAAGAGAAGCATGCTGTTCGTTTTGTGTTTCTATTGTGATTGTTTTGTTTAAGATGTGTGTTTTGCTATATTTGGTATTCTATGAAAAATTACATACGGCCATGGTTAGGCCATACGTGTCACAATTGTTTGTATTGTGATCATCTTGTGCTGCTATAAAACTCAAAGATGTTGTGGAAAAAAAGTAAAAACAGACTTAATGAAAGATCTGTAAAACAAAGTGATCAAGGATCTGTCAACACTGAAGTCAGCCAGCTTCCTCAGACAAGAGAGGTGCTGCTGGCATTTTTTACACTGTGTATTGCTGTTACAATCGGAGCGTATCATCAATTATAGTGCCCGTGTACTTGTACAACTCAATGATTTTTACGTCTTGACCATCACTGTTATTTGACAGGTTTGGAGTGATGTTGTCTAAAGTCACATATCCTTGGTTTTTGTTGCATTTAATTCCAAAAGAGCTTCTTGACACCACTAAGAAAACAATGCGTGACAGGGCCATGAGATGTTTCCCCTCCTTCAGCAGGCTCACTATAACTGTGTCATCTGCAAACTTCACAATGTGATGGTTATCAGTCTCACTGCAGCAGTCAGGGTGTCCAGTGCAGGAGAGGAGAGGGGACACAGTCCGGGGACGGCCAGTTCACGGTGAAGTTCGTGCAGAGAAATGTCCATTGAGACCAGCATCCAGCCAACAATGTCAGTTTCCAACCAGCTGCACAAGCTTCTGCACCAGCAGATGAGGCTGGGTGGTGTTTAACGCTGATGTGAAGTCCACAAACAGCAGTCTGGCATGATTCTCACTAAGTTCTTATAAATACATTTGTCTCTATGAGATCAGTGTCCAAGAGATGTGTAAAGTGGAATATTTCACGGTGTAAAACGTCCCACTCTGGTGGACACACCATGTAATGGAGGAACTGTTTCGCAATCACATCTTATTAAGTTACTTAATCTCATTTCTGAACATTTCTTATCATCTGCCATACACACCAATATCAATATCATCTGATATACTGGCCCAGCTGACCCAGCTTTTTGTCAGGCTCTATAGCATATCCCTTTAATCACAGAGTGTATTATAAATACACACCCCTGCCCTGCTGCTGTCTGATGGCTACAGTGATTCTGTGTGTGACTGAATCAGTCACACACAGATTTGAAAGAAGAGTGTAACACATTGAAAATATAGCAAAAAAGGAAAGTTTTAATAAGGTGGATTCATTAAATGATTGTTAGCTGCACCGCTCGTTTCTGACAACATGTGTCCCACTGTGGAAGAAATTATGAAAAAAGAAATAAACTTTTAATTTCCAGATGCTGCTGCTGTGCTTCAGGTAACCTTTCTCCATCATTTCTCTCCCTCCCCGCCCAGAGACCACTGGTTTTCTAAAGCCTTTGCTGGCTCTGAAGGGTCCATCCAGCATGGCTTTACCGTGTGGAGGTGAAGGCAGAGCCAAAACCAGCTGTAAAGAGTCCTCCCACCGGAAGCACAGCACACTGAACTAACAAATAACTACTATCTAATAAATGCACACCTGACCAGTGACTCTCACTTGGCCTGTTCAGCTGTGTATGCTCAGAGCAACACCTCTGTTACAAGTTTAACTGAAACAGTTACCTTCCCTGCCATATTACTACTTAAACTGGGTACCATGAACTGTCGGTTACATGTAGCGTTAATAGTTAGCTACTATAACTTACCACACACACACACACAGACAGACAGACAGACAGACAGACAGACAGACTCTCTCTCTCTTTCTCTCTCTTTCTCTCTTTCTCTCTCTCTCTCTCTCTCTCTCTCAGGTCACACACACACACACACACACACACACACACACAGACGTGGTGTAAGTCGACAACTGGTAGGCAGCAAGTTCAAAGAGAATTGACACATAGCACTGCAGGCTAAAAGCTAACTGTTAAAGCTGCGAAAGCTAAGCATATTTACCCGAGTACTGAGGAATGACGTTAGTCGGAGCCATTTTGTGAAGAGCCACCCTTGAAAACAGCTCTACGATCCGTCTGAAGACCAAGCGGTTAATCTTTAAGCTTTACCTTTTTACAACCAACTCGCTTATTTCGCCGGCGCTTGGGCAGCTTGTGGAAACGACATCTGCACTTCCGACCCGAGTCCTTCACAATAAAAGCTTTACCATAATTCTAACAAATTTTCATGTAGAGTATCAATTTATTCGTTATTCGTTATCTGTTTGGTCTGAGATTCCGCCCTCACAACACAGTAGACGACTCTGTTACAGTGTGCATAGATAAAGGGCACGTTTGACTGAGAGAAGGGTCTTGGTAAGGGAATAGTGGTGGTGTGTCATACGGTGCAGGTGCAAAAAAAATTCACCTTGTAGAATAGTTACCTGGATGTAACTCCAGTTCTGAGTACCTGCATTTAACATGCTTTGGTATTGGTTTACCCTTAAGATGTTCCACTGCCCAATGCGGGAGGGGTGGGTAGCATGTACTATCCACCCCTTACAAAGCCCCAGTGCACCCATTGCTCATCTCCCTTCGAAACTAGCTATAAGTTAGAATTTAAGATGAAGGCCAAGCACTGCCTGCAACAATACCAGCAAAAGCTCAGTGTTCTCAAAAGGCACCTCAGTCTCCTCCAGGTCGCCCCAGACCAGTGTACCAAGCACTGAATGAGACATGTATCAAAAGTCATGTCCCTGAGAATTAGTGCACAAAGAGTCGAAATGGAAGAGCAGAAGACAGCCAGACAGATGTCCTCCACTAAGACATCCATGGAAAGGGCCATCTAGGATTCAGTGCCCCTAATGGAGTGTCCCTTGGTCCCACTGGAGAAGTGCAAGCCATGCCATCGCCTCATAACTTCTACAGATTGCATCAAAAATCCAGTGAGTGACCTGCTTTACAGCCAGAGGGGCCTTCTTATCCCAACCATGGAGGTAGACAAATAGCTGGTTGGACTTCCTGGAATCTGCCATAAACGACACATAACAGCAGAGTGTGTGCAGGTGGTTGGGATAGTATGTACAGAGCCAACATGGCAGCGGTGTCCGCTAGCTCATGTACACCCTGCGCTAACCTTAACCCGAGGAAAGACAGTGACACATTCAATTCAATTCAATTCAATTCAATTCAATTCAATTCAATTCAATATTCCTTTATTCGTCCCTTGAGGGGAAATTCCAAATTTCACAGCAGCATCAATAAAGTGAACAGAAAATAAAAAAGACAACAAGTGCATGCAAGTTAACACAGCAAGTATATACAAAAGGGTGTGATAGAAAGAGAAAAACATCATCCTAAAAAAAAAAGAATATTGTAAATAGTATTTACAGACTTTTATGTACCGAAATATTGCTTCACATGTTCAGTTTAGTTATTGCACAGATTGTTTCACATGTTCAGTCCAGTTATTGCACAGATTGTTGTACATATTATTGTAGCGATTACTTGGAGCAGTTTCTGTTGTACAGTCTGACGGCTGCAGGAAGGAATGACCTGCGATACCGCTCCTTCACACACTTCGGATGTAGCATCCTATCGCTGATGGAGCTCCTCAGTGCAGTGAGTGTGTGTTGGAGACATGAATTGTCCATTTGTAGTAAATGCGGAGCTTAAGGGATTCCTTCACACATGAACAGTCAGTGTTGCAGCTGCTTCTGATGCTGATGAGGGAGAGGCTGCTAGGGATGAAAGTGAGAGCCCAGCTGCTTCAACACCTTCTGTGTCGTCTCCAGCTACTTGATCGCCACCTGGATGTTCAGGCTGAAGAGCAAGTCAATGAAATGAGGAGGAGCGTTCAGGAGGATGCATTGCTCCTTTTCCTTCTGACGGGACCGGCCTGGCCAGAGGTGCCTGTGTCAAACTGAGCAGTACATGTCAGTGGCCTGGGACATCCAAAGAGTCGCTGCCGTCTTCTGCACCTAATCTGATCTACGCTGCTGACAACTCAGTCTTCTGATGGATGAGGCGGTCCAGAGGCTAAGAAGGCTATGTTGTTAGTGAGCACCACCCCCTGGGCGGCAAGAGTGGAGGGAGCAAGTAGACTTGGTGAAGCAAAGCCAGCGCTCATGCTCCTTCCATGAGTCAGCCCCAGTCTGATGCAGGTGAGAGGTAGAGCATGCAGGCCTTATGGGAGTCTGTCAGCAGCATAGGAGAGGCATGGGGAATATCTGAATATACCAGTGTTTAATTTTGTTTATAGGACAATTTACATAGACAGACATATGCATAGTAAATAAACAGAATAACAAGCAAAGTACCAATATTATCAATATATATTGATAAGATTGGTATATTCAATATTATTTGGCAACAAGACCATATCAGAGGAAACACTGATACAAAACTGAATAAGTCTTGTAATCTGTTCACAACAGGACAGATAAAAATGATCTAATCTTTCATCCTCAAGGGGATATTGGAAAAAAAGAGGACTGCAACATTGATGTGATCATCTGTAAACTTAATCATTGCCTTATTTACTCCAATTACTCAGACAATAACATGTGACAGGTCAAATACAGCTGAAAACTTCAAATGGCAAGACTGAGGTCACATTTGAATGCTTTATTTAAAAAAGTTCCAAAGGTCAGATATGTTTTCCTTTACAGCAGATATCAATACATCTATAAAAACACAATAAAAATTAACCTGTCAACATCATGAAACACATGCTAACTGTCCAAAAAGCAGATCAAGCATCTCAGTCACAGTCTGCAGAGGTTTGCCTCATGAGTTCAAATGCAGAGTTAGTCGTCCTGGAGCGCCCCTTTCAGACTGGACCTCTGCTTCTTCTGGTCCATCTGGCCCATGACACGGTACAGTTTTTTACGTGCCTCCTTCTGTCTCTTCAGCTTGGCCTCCTCCTGTTTCTCCTTCTGCTGTAGGAACTCTTTGTGTTTGGCATGTTGCACTATGTGGGCCTTCTTCCTCTTCTGGTTGTGGACTGTGCTCAGGGCATGAAGCAGGGCTGCCACCTTAAGGAACATGTCAAGAAAAACAACACTTGAAGTCATATGTCACTGCACTGTTCAAAGTCATCTTATAATTAACACAGTTCACAACAATCTTGATCTTGTGTGCACTCATTTAGCCATCATCTCTATGAGTCATTACATTTAATGGTGAGATCTGAACACACAATACTGTTTATGTTGTCAGATCAGTTTAAATCAACGATTTGCTTGAGGCCATAAATGCTCAATCCCTGAGATAATGAGCTGCTGCAGAGTGTGGAGTCAGGTTTTACTCACCTTCCTTTCGTGGGGCTCTCTTATCACGCTGGGCCTCTGGAGATCTCTGGGCGTCTTTCCTTTGGGTTGTTGCTGTTTAGGTTTGCTCTTGAAGGGCAGGGCCTTCTGGAGCTCCTTAGGGATGTGGAGGGTGTTGAAGCGCCTCTGGGCTCGGACAACCGGCTGGAAGGGAATGGATATGTACACATCAAGTAAGGATTTAGGGCGACTGTTGAGTGTACAGGTCTTCAGATGATTTAACTGCAGGACAACTCAGTAGAGAATTTCACTGTCAAGTTAACGAACACTTCCAACACACATCTATTACTAATGTTTATTTATTATGAATCTCTATTTTTTTCCAATTGTTTTGTCTGTGAATTGCCAGAAAATTGTGAAAAATGTCCAGAGTGACGTCTTCAAACGTCTTGTTTTATCCGACTAATAGTCCAATGTCCTGAGGACATTCAGTTTACTATGATATAACACAGCAAACTGTCACATTTTGCTTGATAATTAATTAATTATTAATCGATTATCAAAATTGTTGATGATTCATTTTCTGTAAATTGACTGATCAATTACTGTAGTCAGTAGGGTTGTCCTGATCCGATCACATGATCGGAAATTGGGGCCGATCACGTGGCTGCAGACTCGATCGGATCGGACGTTACGTCCCGATCAGGTATCGGATAAATAATATATATATGTATATTTATTGTTATTTTTAATCACATTTACAATATATGGACTAGTGATTAAAAATAAATGAGAATAAAAAAGTACTTAACTACCAACGTTTACAGGCCGGGTCTGTGTCTGTGACAGACGCCACTGAACAGCGTATGCGCGGAACACGGCAGCACGCAGCAGTTTGTTTTGAAGCTGAGGTGCATGATATGCTGCTACGTTTACGTCTGCTGTGTGGAAATATTTCAAAGTGAACGACGAGAACAATTGCGCTGGCTCAAACGTTAGTTGGTAACCGTGGCAACAGAAACTCAGAACATACGTTAACATACGTTGTCTCACAGTTTATTTATCACAAAGGCAAGACAATAGAGGACACACACAAGCAGAGGTGCACTTGCCCTCTGAAATGATACTTTGTATCACGTAACATAACTTTAAGCAATCATCTCACTTCCCTCCACTGATTAGGCCTAATATAACAGCTGCGGCCCACCGAGCTGCAGGTTCTGTGGCCAGAGCCGGTTACCTTGGCAACGCGTCACAACGAGAGATATTAAATAGTCCACTCAGCCGCTTCTTGTGAAAAACTTATGATTTTAATGGAAAAAACAACATTAACGTATTAATAATTGCTTTAATAGCTATTTCTTTTGTAAGTGACCATGGTATAAGCGGGATAATGCCCAATGAGGTGTCCATTATCAGAAATGAAAGCGAAGTACATTCATTCGCATCGGACGGTTCACACCTCCACATCGTCCATTCATTTCTGATCATGGACACCTCATCGGGCATTATCCCTTACTTAATGTTGCACTATTCCTAATGTGAAGAAAATTTTATTTTATTTCTGTGTTCTATTCTGACTTGAGACTGTAATTCAAGCTACCTCATAGAAGTTTACAATACACTGCACTGCATGCATGCACAATTGTGTATGTTACATGTTAATATAAGAGCCTTTGGTAAAAAATAAATAAATAAATAAAAATAAGGGACATCCTGGATCTTATTCTTTGCTCTTAGTTCATTTCATAATGTTTTATAGAAGTATCGGATCAGGACTCGGTATTGGCAGATACTCAAAATCAAATGACTTGGACTCGGGGGCAAAAAAACGTGATCGGGACATCCCTAGTAGTCGGCAGTCCTTTCATTCATTCACTTTTTTGGCTTGAAACCTTTTGGAAAGTGCTGTATAGCTAAGAGCAATACACTGTTCTTGACCCATCATTCCATCATCAGATCAGGCTGAGTCTACTCTACCTTGTACACAGAGTCCGTGTTGGGCTTGTTGCGGATGCCGAGGTCATGTTTGAGCTGCCCCAAGGTCCTCATGCCCTCCCAGCTGTCCTTCAGACCAACAGGCAGCAGCAGAGAGGTGACAGGGTTGTACAGCTGAGGAACGGACACTGGATACCAGGAGCGCAGGAACACAATGTCTGGACAACAAGCCACACAGAGCCAAATACATCAGTGCAAAGATACACCTGCGGAGGAGTCCTTCAGAGGCAACATGTCATTGTCAAATGTGTTGATGAACGTTTGCATAATGACAATTATGGGAAAGAGAAACTTTCACCTAATGAAAGTGTTACAGTAACAAACGGACACTCACCACTCATAAGCAGGCGGTCCTCAAACGTGGCTCTGTAAGCTCCTGGTGGTGTAGACAACGCCTTCTTGATCTGACCTCTAACTCCTGATACTGTTCGTATGGAGGCACCTTCAAATTTAGCTACCTCCAGCACTGTGTTGAACATACCCTGTGAACAAAGTGCAGTTCAATCAAAACACCAGCAGTGTTAATACTGTCCTGCCTTTTCAACACAGATCAAAGCAATGGAATGAAATTCAACACAAGCAAGTTTAGTTCAGTCCAAAGTTTGCAAGTGTGCTTCAGTTATCAAGTATGTTTGTATTACAGTAGTTTCTAGTAGTTTTTGTATTGTAGTTTCTTATGTAGTTCCTTTAATCAAAGAAAATTGTCTCTAATGGTAGAGAACAAAAGAGACGTTGAAAGCTGTAGACCAAAATGACATTTAAAGGAAAGGTAGAAGTAAAAGTTTCCCTACCTTAATGAAGGAGGTGTTCTTAAAGATTTTGTAGGGGTAACCGATGAGTTTGAGCTTCTTCACTATGGTCACAGACTTATCCAGGTCCAGGACGACTCCTGTGGCTGCAATCCGGAAATTAGCCTGCAAAATACAGAAACATAACTAAATATCCCCCCAAACCATTAAGATACAGCTCCACTTAAACAATTTGTAAGGCTTCTCAGATTTGGAGTCACATGAAAGTTAAACTTTAAAAAAATAAATAACACTGCTGTTTTACCATTTGCTGTTGCCATGTGGGAAACTATGCAATGTTCTCATTATTGAACAGAACCAACTGTTCAAACTGAGCGGCTGTAACTAGAGTGAATAACTGACTTACTTTAGTCCCTGCTACTGACTGCACAGCCAGGAAGCCTGTGCCCTGTGGTGTGACAGGACCTTCAGTGAGACAGCAGGAGACAGAATATTAGCTATTACTATCAGATAGAGCTGATAATTACAGACGTGACTGCAAAACATTTTTTCACAATTCTGGAATAAAAGTCTCATTGAACAGGAAGTAATTACTTCTACTGAGTTTACACAGGACCCTTGTCTCTATCATTTAAAAACAATACATGACTGTACATGAATGCCAGTCACACGGGCTACAAGGGCAAGTGCAGCAATAATCCATTCATACTGTAACTGCAGCAGTGACGCATGGAAGGTCAGCATTAACAGCATAATCTGACTACCATAGAGCCAATATATCAGCAAATATTATCTCATCACAGCCATACATTGGCCCTGAGTGAGAAAGTGAGAAAACACAACCAAATACAGAAATGCTACCAGTATCATGATGCACATCTAATCACAGCCATTCAAAAAAATCTGACTACCAGAGCACCACAAGTCACCAGCAGTGCGCTTTGACCACCTTACCCCAGATGGAGGCTCCACAGTGCATGTGCTGCGGTGTGTATTTAAGCAGGCGGTGGCGTCCGTTGTGATCCTCAATGTGGTAGAGGGGGATGGTCTGGAAGCGCCTCCAGCCTAATGAGAGGATGAGGGGGTCCCGTGTCTTCAGGATGCGGCCATGCCAGCGATGTTTCTTCAGTCGCATCTGACACACACACACACACACACACACACACACACACACACACACACACACACACACACACACACACACACACACACACACACACACACACACACACACACACACACACACAGAGCTTTAGATATGTGCTCACAAAGAGGTTGATAGAGCCATAGTTGTAGTCATTTTATTTTATCCCTTTATCTCAAGATCACATTTTTATCTTTCATATCACTGTTCCTCAATTTATGAGAAGTCCACATTCAGCTGCAACTTCACAGAGAAGTAAATTTAACTGATCCATCTAATAACTTTGATGTGAAAAAGGCCTGAACAAGATTTAAACTAACCATATTACTAGTCATCCTCTGGTCACTAGTCACAACACAATGGAGCCATTGCACATACCTGCAGGTATCCGACGTTGCCCTCACTAGAGCTCAGACCTCCAAGGATGATGGGATAATGGGGATCGAAGTTGGTGACAAACTCACAGGGTAGAGAAGAGATTTCTAATCTGACGTACATTCCCGGTCTGAAGCCTTCATACTGTACTCTGGTCTCATCGTCCACGTCCTCAAACTCTGCCCTGTTCAGCTGAGGACAGAATTTAAAAACATTCTCATAAAAATAAATATAAAAATATGGATCTACTGAACATGTAGGCAACAGAACATAGCAGTGTACAAAGGTTACGTTATCATATATCCTTTTGAAATGTTGAAGGGTTTTCTGTGTGATGAATCTGTATCAAATGAAAGGCTTCCACAAGCTGTGATATACAGTGGCCAACAAGGGCATAAGGACATAAAACAACTGCAAGAGAAAAACGCTGCAAGAGAAAAATGCTGCAATCACAGAAACGAAGCAGAAGCAAAAACTTACAAACACACAAAACAAATGAGAAAGAAAAATGCTGCAAATATCAAAACACACACAACCCCAAAACAACTGCAAGAGAGAAACTCTGCAAAATCACTCCACAAAACGGAAGTGTGCCAGACCACTAGGGGGACTCAACCTGAGGGATGGACTGGTCTTGTAGGACCAGACCATAGACATGTAAAGAGTAGACACAGCATCCACTCCTACTGCCTATCGGCACTTCTTTGCGCCTGCCAAACAGCACTGAGTGGAGTGGGTGACCGGTCCAAGATGGCGGCCCCACGGCTCGTCATTGCCAGTAGGCGGTAGCGGTACCGTAGAGATACACTACAGAATGTGTCTCTACAGAACGTGTCCCTGCAGAACACGTCCCTACAGAACATGTCTCTACAGAACGTGTCTCTATAGAACACGTCCCTACAGAACATGTCCCTACAGAACATATCTCTACAGAACACGTCCCTACGGAACACGTCCCTACAGAACGTGTCCCTACAGAACATATCTCTACAGAACACGTCCCTATGGAACACGTCCCTACAGAACGTGTCCCTACAGAACACGTCCCTACAGAACGTGTCTCTACAGAACACGTCCCTACAGAACGTGTCTCTACAGAACACGTCCCTACAGAACGTGTCCCTACAGAACACGTCCCTACAGAACACGTCCCTACAGAACGTGTCTCTACAGAACACGTCCCTACAGAACATGTCTCTACAGAACACGTTCCTACAGAACGTGTCTCTACAGAACACGTTCCTACAGAATGTGTCTCTACAGAACACGTCCCTACAGAGCGTGTCTCTACAGAACATGTCTCTACAGAACACCCAAACCAGCTGTGGTACCTCAGCCTGCTTCTGCATCTGCTCCTTCAGGTCATCAAAGTAAGTGGCATCTCCATCATCATACTCTGCGTTGAAGCGCTCCTTCAGCCTGCGTTTCTTCTCCAGACGTTTGTTCTTCTGGACCTCCTCATCATCCACCTTCGTCAGACTCTCTTCAGCTTCGTCATCTTCATCATTGTCACTATTCTGCTGGTCACAAGGTGTACAAGACAAAGCATCATCCAACTGAGGAAACTAAAAGACATTATTGAGTCATCAGGAGCTATAAAGCCTTGATTAAAGTGCAAAGCACGTGACTGAAAAACAGTACTGACTTTCAGTTGTAATTTGATGGTATTATCATCCACATCTGCAAAACTCCAGAAATTGTAGCCCTTTCACACATATCACCCAAGGGTTACACTGAAAATCCTCTAATAGTCACTTTTTCATTTAAAATCCAATGACAGAGCCAGGTACACCACAGTAGAGCCATTATCCTCTCTAACAAGATGCTTGTCCCTTACGTAGAGCATGCAGGTTCACACTCTGGACAATTCTAGCTCCAAACTATGCTTCTGTACAGCCAACAGGACATACCTCAGTCAGATCCTGCTGCCCAGTTTGTCCCTTGTGGACTTCTCCTGTTTCCAAATCCTCAAAGTCACCATACAGTTCCTCTAGACACAGCAAAACAAAAAAACTGTGTTAAGGTGTTTTGCAAATGTTGTTATGTATGTCACGGTTCTTTACGCTACCACACGGATTTCAGAGCGGTTCTCCTTTCCTCTCTTACCGTCCTGCTTCAGCAGTGTGGCAGCGTCTTGGCCCTCATCCCACTTCCCTGTTACAAAGCAGTCTCTGATGGAGTTTAGCATCTGGAAAACACATTGGAACCAGTAAGTGTTTTTGTATTTGTTTTTATATCCACAGCATGTTAGGAACTCAAGATACTCTAGTAGCTGTCCCAGTAACACCAGTGTACCAGTAACCACTGTACCTCCTCCAAGTCCCAGTTGTGGGAAGTGTCCGGGTTGAAACGGGAGCAGTCGAGAGCATTTGCTTGGAATTTTTTGCTGTTCTGAGGGCGGCTGACTCGAAACAGCCCCCCCAGCTCCTCCTCCTCCTCCTCAGAATCATCTGCCTCTACAACTGCAAACAAAAGCAACTGTCAAAAAACACTGAAAATCAGAGGTACACTGTGTATTATCATGCAGTTTTGAAACGTACAGTCACAGTCTGATATTTGCTACAAAATGCCAAAATATGGCCGAATACAGAGCTTCCATTCGTCACCTTGTTACATTTATCGCTTGCACTGATTTAAAAAAACAGATGTTGTGATAAAAATAGGAATATCTGGAACACAGTGATCTCTCAGATGGACAGCGTAGCGTGTCAGTGCTCTCTGACCTCAAACAAATCTTTGGCATTTCTGCACTGACAGACAGTATCTTGTAACTTGCCTGCTCAGCATATGCTGATACTAACTAGAGCTAGACTGTTTAATAACTTCACACATTTAAGGGTATACAACAACATACATTATTGTCATTTGTGTGCACATGCAAACAGAGCCTCAGGCTACCTGAACCATAAACCACTTTTCTCAGATTGGGGGCAGCTTCTTGTTGCCGTAGAAACGCCTCTGATGCTTTCTGCTGCAGACCCTCCTTCCACCTGAGAGCCCCTGTGGATGGAAACAGGAGAATGAACTCAGCTGATAAATAAAATCACTCATCGTCCAGAGGCTACCTTCAGACTCACACCAGACATTGATAAAGCTATCTTGCGACTCTGTGAAAGCTTTAAATTCCTTGTCCTGAATCACATCTTCTGAACACGAACCCTGAAAGAGCTCAAACAATTCAATTCAATTTTCAATTCAATTTTATTTGTATAGCGCCAAAGTTGTCTCAGGACACTTTCCATATAGAGCTGGTACAGACCAAGCTCTTTATCATCTGCGCTGACTCACTGAACATGTTTTCTCTCATCAGTGTCACACTTGATGTTCGTCACAAAGTTACAGTGACGGTGCAATAAAAGACAGCTGACTGATTTCGACCACAAGGAACATTTAGCAGCTAACTACAACTACTCCTGAACAGAAAAATGGAACAAATCACTGATAATGGATCGGTACACCACAAACTCTGATATTTGAATGAGCAGCAGAAGAGGAAAAGTAGGATTCTAACAAACTAACGCCAAACTGAAGATTAATAAAACTAAAAACAGTGTATTTACCCTGCTCCTCTTCCTCCTCACTCTCACACGCTGTTTGTTTCTTCACTTTAATGTCCTCCTCTTCCACCGATTCATCTTCCTCCTCTTCGTCATCATCATCCTCCTCTTCGTCATCATCGTCCTCTTCAGAGCAGTGTCCAGAGTCTCCCGCTCTCCCGGCCTCCCCCTCTTCCTCACTCTCCTCGCTCACCTCTAGCTCGTCCTCACTGTCAGCAAACGCTGGCACCTCGTCCCCGCCTTCCCTCCTCTCCTCTAGCTTCTGTCTCTTCACTGGTGGAGTACTGTCCTTTACATTCTTTTCTGTCTTGTCAGAGTTGGCTCTTGCCTCTTTGAGAAATGTGGACAGGTTATCCTCATCTTCGTCTTCATCCTCTTCCTGCTCCTCCTGGTCACTGTCTTCACTCTCACTGTCCTCATCGTCATCGTCTTCCTCCTGTTCATCAGCAAAGACCACTTTCCTCCTCTTTCTCTGGGTGTTAGGGTCCAAGACCTGCATCTCCTGAAGACCCTCCTTCTCTCTAACACACACACACACACACACACACACACACACACACACACACACACACACACACAAAAATCTTCAGTTTCTACTCAGAATTTTGTTTCATCTTGCTAACTGTGGTCGTGTTTATATCATACAGTGGGGATACTTAACTGAGCATCCATGTTGAGATGCTGAAGTTCATCCCTAAAATCTCATGTAAACACAGTGGCCATTTTATTAGGTACACCTTCCGACTACTGCGCAGGACCCCCCTTTGCCCCAACAATAGTATCAATTCCTGGTGTTGTGCATTCAACAAGATGCTGGAAACATGATTCCTTTGAGATTCTCCTCCATGTTGACATGACGGCATTGCACAGCTGCTGCATGCTCATGCTGTGAATCTCGCAGGTTCCCATGGATAGTGGTTGAACCTGGATTGTGGATTATAGCAATGTCCTGTCAGGCAGGGCCATGGCAGGAGAAATGGCTGTAATCCACAATATAATTACGATTTACGACGATCGAATTACGATTTATCTTACGGTAAAAACTCAAACACGAAATAGTAATGAACATGAACAGACACACTAAAACTGCATTCATTAATGTCTTCAGCCACTTGGAGGAAGCAGAACAACTTATGAACACCACACTGACATATCATCACCTTATAAAATGGATACGGTGAACACGTTACCAAACAGTTCCTCATCCATATTCGCTCTTTATTTCTGTTTTGGTCTCCACCAACTCTTTAGAAAAATATATGGCTTCTTAGCTGTTAAGTGCTCGACTGTGTTCAGTGGAATGAAAGTTAATGATGTGCAAAGGGAGCATATTTCACATCTCTAATGTCCCTCACATCTGCAGTTGTACATCAGGAGTGAAGAGAAAGAGACTCACCCGCTCTCCTCATCGATGTCTGCGGGGTCCAGGGTGGCAGAGCCACTGAACAGAGACACCTTACTGGCAGCCATCTTGGCATCCAGGGTGGCATGTGTGTCAATGAGAGACTGGACGAGCTCTGTGGTGGGCCGCACTTCCTCCTGTACCAGGGAAAGAAGACTACACCTCACACCAGGTACAAACAGTGCAGTAATCTGATTTAATCTGATTTAATCTGATTTATTCAAATTTAAGCCAAATTCAAAAGTCAAATTTAATATCAGTGAATATAAGCACAGAAAACCAGCTGAACAAGCTGTCAGAAACATATACGAATTAAAAGTCTGATCATTCAGACGTGGAACACACACCTGCTGCTGATTGACGTGGCTAGCAGGAAGGTCAATGTACACTGCGTCCTTGTCATACACGACTCCCCCAACCCCGGCCATGGGTGCATAGAGCAGACGTTCCTTCTCATTCAGCGCTCTCTTCTTCTGGGCCTCTGGAAGTGCACATGGGTCTGGCAGGAAGTTGACGTCTGCAACCTGAAAGTCTCCCACACCTGCAGAGAGTAACACACAATATATCATTGTGTGTGTCTATTTCTCTCGTGATTTATTATTTTACCTACTTTCTCAGGGACGCCTAGCAGAAAAAGCAATTCACTCAAACCTGGTCCATTCCACCTGCTCTAGTTTTATATAAGGTTCATGCTTTCTGTCCATTGTCCCTATTCAAATTAGGAAACATGAAACATGCTTATGTACCTGGAATATGGACCTGGCCTTTGTTTTTCAAATATGTCCCTCGCAGGTAGCCATAGAGTGACACTGTCCGGTCACACTTGGGCTCTGTCCTCACGCTCTCAGGGTCAGTCAAGTCCTCCATACTGTTTAAATGCAGAAAGGGAAATTGAAAATTGAGAAAATAATGTTTGAGTGAACAGAACGTAAAAATAACAATGAAAATCAAAACAACATTGCGGTTGTTTGGTCACTGAGTCTCTCATACTATGAAGCTGTTCAGGCATCTGTGTCTTACTGATTACCTAAACCCTGTTTACACCTGCCAAGGGACAGCGCTAAATGCAAGTGTAAAGGACCACCAAGACACTCAAACCACCTGCTGAGGTGCTCTGAGACGCATTTGACCACATATCATTTCTATTGAACAGCGATGTGTCTTGGCTGTCCACCTGTGATTGACTCACCTGTGAAGCATGTTAATACCAGGTGTAACAGGGTGTAGTATTAAGAATGTTGGCTCTGCTCTGTGTAGCTATGCCAGTGAGAGTACCACCTACCCCGGTAGTGACACTAACAGGAATGCAGCTATTAATCATGTATTACTCACACCTGTGCGCAACATGTCAAATGTCCCACACAGTCCCTAATGACAGCCATTTAGCTGACTTTGTTTCATTTTCATTTTTTAAACTGGCACAGAGCAAGAAGTTTACAAAAATATATATGTATTCATATTTTCATGATATCTATAAAGACTGAATTTTTGTCTTTTCCAGCGCTCTGTTACATTTAGTGTGCCACTGACTCATGTTAGTATTCGTCCTTTTTTTCCATGCCATGGCACTGTTATTGCATTATGGGTACAACATCCATGCAACCACAACAACCATAAGATGGGTGAAGCTGTACAGAAAGTGTTCATGCCATATCTTTGTATAGACAAGAATGTGGTATGTAAAACAATATGTAAAACAAATGCTGTTACTACACGAGGAGCTCATGGATCACTGTTCTTGTTCACTTCATCCATACACAGTTCACAGGGCAAAGGGGCAAACTGTCTCATGTTATTACTCACCGGTCAACCAGAACGTAAGGGTGGGAGGTCTGCCAGACCAGAGGACGAAACTTCATGACAGAGATGAACCTGCCGAGGTTCTTCACTTCCTGAGTCTGATATTCACCGTACACCATACCTGACAGATAGAACAGCTTGGCCCCCTGAGAGGTTCGACACACATGCATACACAGGTCTTCAATCTTTCATTTTCCCAACCAAATGAAGAATTCGTGGGGGTGCCACTGATGTTATTATGTCATGTTCACCTGGTAGACCTCAGTCCAGAAGCGATGCTTGAGGTTCTTCTTGGTCTTCCTCAGTGTCTTGTTGTTCTTGAACGAATCCAGGTGAGTCAGTACACCCATGATACGAGGGAAGCCATGTACCTGACAGATGTTGAGAAACTCAAAAGTCTCCATCTCAAAGCCAAAGCTGGCATCAATCAGCATCAAAACCTGGAGGGAAAAAAACAAACATTTATTTTTTCATTTCATACATTTATTAATTGCACATGTTTAGTGTGAAATGAAAAACTCACCAGGTCGGCAACTTTTGCGAGGTCTATCATTGTATTGATGTCGTTGTTACACTCCATGAAAGTGAGGCGACGCTTCTTCCCTAAAGAATACAAAAAGCAGCTACTTATCAAACAGCAATATATGACGAAACATTCTGCTTAAATGCCTAATGGGGCACGGGCGGCCATAAAAAGATCAATGACTGGCTAATGTCTCACTGGTGTTTATCACCTTCTCCTCCTAAAGACTTCTGAGCAGCTCATGACATTATACTGCATGACCTGGCAGTGTCTGCGGATATGTCATTGTTACTGCACTGAGAATCATTTTAACAAGGAGGATTTTAAGGCCTTTTTAAAGGCCTTTATTTGACAATGCAGCTAAAGAAAGAGAAAAGGGGGAGGAGAGTGGGGATGACATGCAGCAAAGGGCTCCAGGTTGGAATCAAACCCATGCTGCTGTGGGAAGGACCTAGGTTTGGTACGTGGGGCATGTGTTCTACCAGGTAAGCTATCTGGGCATCCCACAATGACACTGTTAACATGTTGATGTGGGGCTGTCTGGGTGGCTAGAAGTTCTATCAATCATGTATCACAAAATGCAGAGTTGGAATAAAGCCAGTGTGATTTTATTGCACATTGTTCTCCATCTCTCTCCCCTCCTGTCATGTCTCCACAGAAACATTACATTTTGTGGCAATCCATCCAGGAGGTGTTGAGTTCAGCCTTGACCAAAGTGGAGCCATGCAGCTAGTGTGGCTATTCAAAATATAACAATGTTCTAAAAACAAGGATTAGGGTTTTGGTCAGGTGGCACATACAAATAAATAAGTAAGATTTAATTAAACCATAGACCAGGGGTGTCAAACTCAAATACACAGTGGGCCAAAATGAAAAAAACTGCTCCAAGTCGAGGGCCAGGCTGGTTCAATGTTTATTGAAAACTGATTGAAATGACCTTATTGCACTTATTGAACCTGGAACTAACACAACCTATAAGTTATTGCTTATAAAACAACATCAATCATTAAATAAATGAAAAATCAGTTGCATTCATTTCTTATGGCTTTATCTGTAACTTTCCATAGTAATTTCACAAGAAAACATTTTCCCACAGGCCAAAAGCAAAAAAAAAATAATTTCCTCCAAAGAAAAAAACAAAAATGCCCAAAGAGTGCAAAAACTCAACCTGAGTTTGCTGCTCTCTGATGCACACTAGTCTAAGCCAGATACTTGAGCCTGGAACTAACACAGCTTATAAGACCGTTTTATATATCATCTATAAACAACAACACTAAACATGAAATACCAGAAAAATTAGATTTTTGTGCCAACGCACTGGCAGTGCATTGTGGGACTTGTAGTACTAGTTGTGCATGCAATATACCGGCAGGCCAGCTTTAATAATAATTAAAGGCATTGACTTTGACATATATACCACAGACTGATCCAAATGGACCCGATCTGACCCATCTGCTAAGAACTCAGTGGTCAAACTTACCCGAGACGATCGTCACAGGTCCACATATGTCTCCAAGCTTCTGTCGGGTGAAGTTTTTGATCAGGCAGCGGATCAGGGTGCTTTTTCCTACTTTGGGGGGCCCGACTACAACAATCACAACTGGGGGGGGTTCCAGAGGAGTTCGGTCTACTAGGGGGATGTGATGTTTTTTGGCCTTTATGTCCTGGGACCTAAAGAAAAACATACAGGAAGCAGTTTCACACAGCTTGCTTCATTATTCACATTTGCATTTGTCGAGTATATTGGAACTTATTAATTTATCTATTGGTTTTTCCTACTTTAGATTCGTCAAAGGTGCAGTGAACAATTCTGGAGAAAGACAGCTGTTTGGAGAGTCTCATTCCCAGGTCAACAAATACCCAAACGTCTGTATTAAACAACCTGGGAATCTTATCCCAGAAGCACTTACTGCACTTTCACTTAATGGAATTATGTCAAATTTGTGTCCCTAATTAAAAGTGAGCATAAAGATCAATTGAATTTCTATACATTTTGACTGCTACAGGAGACTGAAGTCTCAGTCTGTCTGACAGATGCGCAGCATTATGATAAGAGTGATCAGGACTGACCTGTGAAAGGTCTTGGCCATGCGCACAGCGGACTGAACCGCAAACGCTCTGGGATTGCGTTTCCGCTCATCCTCCTCTGTAGATCGTCCTTGTTTCTTGAGCTTCTTCTTCTCTGCCTTTGGTCCGCTGTGCTTCTGCTGATGTTGCTTCTGTTCCTTAACTTTTCCGTCCATCCTGTCAACTACAGTAAAAACAATCACACCCGAGTGTATCGTCACAGAGACTGGGAAGGACAGACCCCAGTGAGAATGCAGTGACTGGGATTTATGATTGTATTCAGTGACCAAGGGTTCAACAAGTATTACCATGCAATGATAACACCTGACATGTTATGGTATAAGTTTCATGTCTCTGCAAGTAGAGAAATGACCGGATATCAGTGGCTGCTTGGAAGCAAGAGAACAGAAACATTAATGGATCTATAAACTAAGAGTGGGTGATAATGATACGGAGCAGTCTTGCCATTGGCTTGGTTCTGCCTGCTCAAAACAATTAATTATCATGCAGAATGACAAAAATAAGGCCACTTCACAATTAACGGACAGATGATCTGACTCAGGGCTCTCCCTGACTGAATTTTAAATGTTAGTGTTGGTGTGTGGTGTTTGGGAAAGCTCTCTATTTATCTGAAGCTGGATTTCCAAAACATGGAAAAGACAACACCTAGAAATCTAATATGGGTATGCCTCGTCTCAACGCCTTACTTCAACGAGTAATGCCCGGCTGTTGAATTTTGGCAACTTCACGCCAACAACAACAACATGAATGTCCTATAATTATGGTATCTGGAGGGCATCAGGTCAGATGTCGCGATACTTAAGTCACAACTAACGCTAACTATCGCTAGAGCAAAATAAATGGACAATGTTGATGATTTGGACTTATGTAAAATAATGATAAAACTTAACAAAACACGTTTTATCTTTTTACTAATTCACAATAGTGACAAAAGTGTAATTGCCAATATTTTGAGAAACGTTATTAAGGCCATGCACGAACATACAAATCCCCATCAAAAAATTCTTACTTTAAGATTCTAATTGTTATACTTAGATAAATAAAAAAGAAACATGCATCGGGATCATCTAGGTCGGCCAGCTTGTTAGGATAGTGCTGTACGGTCATATTAGTTTAGTCTTAATTAGTGTATATGCTAACGTAACGAGTGAGGGACCATGAAGAAAACAAGCTCCAGCCTGTTGAAATACAACAGTCTGTTTGTCCGAATGTAGGAACAAAAGCTAGCAGCAGAGCTACACACACCGATAAATGTGCAGTGAAAACATTCAACTATTACTCGCAATACCTGAAAGTAAACCTGCTGTAATCTGGTCCCACTCACATCCAAGTATCTGCAGTTCTCACGTGTGTATGGTGACCATCGGCCCGGAAGTGTTCGAAAGCGTTACTTCGAAGTAAGACGAGTGGAAACAAATGTCTAGACAGTTCCGCATCGGCATTAGGCAACAATGGCGCCCTCTTCAGGCTAGCTTCACACGAACATGACTTATTCTCGCCGAATGATGAGAAAGTAATGAAGCGGTGAACGTTTCATGTTGAGGCTTCTACTTTGCAGGGAGACAAAACAATTTGACAAAAGACCAGCAGAGGGCAGCAATGTTACGTTTTTAACTGAAATTCACATAATGAAGAAGGTGAAGGGTGAGGTCAGAGGAGGTGAAACAGAGATCATTAAGAGTAAACATGTTGGTGTACTTTGGTGAAAGAGAAGAAAGAGCACTCTTGAATGCCTTGAATATAGAAGAACTAAAATGAAAACTAAATATGCTGTTTGACCTTGGACAAAAAGACAAGGAGACTGAAAGAAATGTGGATGAAGACAAAGAAAGGAAAGAAGAACAATAGAACATTTGAAAGATGTGAATCCCAAGAGGCATAAATAAGAGAAAGAGACGAGACGAAGAGAGCACAGAGAAAAGATGCCAAAAAAAAGAAGTGATCTGGAAATAGAGAATTTAAGAAGATTGAGAAGTTCTGTGGTGTTGGATGTCTTACACATCCATGTGTGAATGTTTGATGTTTTTTTTGGGGGGGGGGGGGGGGGGGGTTGCACATTCTTTTTATTGAACATTTTCAGAATTATAACAGTCCAGTACAGTACATACAGATTACAGATGATACGATGATGATGATGATACAGATGTAGCAAATCCATAATACATCCAGAGCAATTATCTCAAAAGTCCTTGTTAGGCCTTTCTCTTTAGGCAGTTGCAGTCTGAGTTTCCAGGTATCTTTGCACTTTGTCAAACTTTACTGCAAAAAGGTCATTCTGACCATTAATACCGAATCTTAATTTTTCCAGAGAGATATAGTCTGCTATCAAAGATCTCCACAGATGTAGTGATGGGGGTTCCTCTCCTACCCATTTATTCATAACAGCCTTTCGGCCCAACATAAGCAAAAAATGTATAGTATTCTTATGGGATCTGAATGAATCATGGATATATCCCAATAAGCATAATATTGGATTAGGCTGTAGTTGCTGTTTAATGATCACACTAACCTTGTCACATATACTTTGCCAAAACCGTTGAATCTTTCCACATTCCCAGCGGCAGTGAATTCTTGTCCCTAACATAGTCTTACACTTTGGGCAGTTTGGAGAGGCCCCTGCTGTGTATTTACTATATATGTCTGGAGAAAAATAAACATTTTGTAAAATATTATATTGCATTTCTCTGAATCTATTACATATGGAAGTTTTGGATGGCAGAAGTAGAATTTCCTCCCATATTTCAATGTCTATCGTCATTTCCAACTGGGTCTCCCACATTCTCCGTAGGAATGATAGTCTGTCTGTTTTCAAATATTGCAATCTGGAGTAAAGTTTGGAGACAAAGTGACTTTGTTTTTTCGATCTAAAGGAGTCTTTTCTAGTAAGTTGAAGTCATCTGCAAGTTTGAGAGTTTCCATTTTGTTGTAGACATAGTGTCTGACCTGTAGGTATTTGTAAAATTCTTTTGTTGGTAGTTTGTATGTAGCCTGTAATGCTTCAAATGTTTTAAATTTTCCTCTATCCCAAAGGTCATAAATATGGTAAATTTCTGCTTCATACCAGTTGTCCAAGTAAGGTCCATTGCCTCCCCTTGTTAATTCAGGATTATCAGTCAATGTTGTTAAACAACTCAATTTATGTGTAGACCCAAATAATCTTTGTAAGGACTTCCGAATGTTTGATGTTTAATGGTCTGCCTTCTGTGGACTAAGACAAGATAAGACTTTATCGATCCCACATCGGCAAAATTTAGTCGTTAGAGCCAGCAAGTATTACAGAGAGCAAGCACATTGGCATAAAGTGGTCAAAATAAAAAATGCACAGGATACAGACTAGAAAAACAACTATGTATATGTACATTTGTACAGGTTAGAAAAAAATGGTAAAAGCCATAACAATCCTACTGCCATAAAAAGTACTATTGCCAATATTCTGAGAGCAAAGCTGATGCACCTGACAGAACCTGCTGTTGCCTCAAAGCTTCACAACAACAAATCTAGCGTTTCTTTCACTACTGAGTTCCTCTTTGTGCTTTAGCATTCACTTTGTAGCTTCACCTCTCACGACTTGGCACAGTGAAATTCTAATTACCTGACATGCAGTCATGAGAGCTGCCAAGTAACTCAATGTCCTACTGTTTGGAAATGAAGGCTCACTTTTTTTCAGTGTTAGAGCTGCAGTAAATATTTCATTCCACTTGATGGTGCCAGCAGACAAAGTACATTCCTGAGCAGCTGTCTGGCAGGATTCAGCCGTCCAAAAAAACAAACCACAGGAACGATGTAATCATGCAAATGTGACAAAGCATATAGCAATGAATAAAACAGTAATTCTTGTACCAGTGAAGATGGAAAAATACTTTCTGACCGGTGTTTGAGGCAAACAAACCCTGAACCTGAGTCCTTTATCTCAAATCTTACCATCATAATTACAGTCACTGTTGTCATCATCATCCTTCCCTTCTTTATTGTCATCATTGTTATCATTAGCATCGTGTTATGAAGAGTCCAATAAACCCTGAGTTGCCCTCCTGGTTTTCAAAGCCTTTGAACTTAGCATCAAGAGCTTGTTGTCCTTCAGATGATCCATTTTCACCATCCTCCTAACAATAGTAGCACAATTATGATCATCTGGTCTAGTTTATCTTGAATTTAACCCCACCCTATCATGACACAGTGCCAGAGCCAAACTACTGACAATGGATTCATGGCTGCTCATTAGCATTTATTGTATGTCAGTGATACTTTTTTCATTTGAATGCTATTCTCAAGATCAGGAATATTTTCTTGTTTAATTTCTTTTTCAGCCAATCACTATCAGCCAATAATCATCATCATTATTTTATGGCAAAGATCATGCAGACATCGCACAATACATTGTTAGTTCATCACAATACAGTCGAGTTACATGACATTGCAACATAAAAGAGAACAATCTAACTAGAAAAAGCTAAATCCTTAGTAGAAAACGTACACAGATCACAGCTGGTTTAATCTGTTCATCTATTTGAACTATCTGTGTCTATGTTTGGAATAGTTAGGGACTGTTTTAAACAGAGGAGCTACAGAGGGGAGATGAAATAGCAGGAGAAACTGAAGTGTTCAAAGGACTTTAAGCTTGAGTGCAAAATGAAAAGTTTATGTGTAAGTGCAGGTGAAGTTGAAATATCAGTTAAAGTGCAAGCACTGAAATAAGAAGGGTCAGTGGTAAAAGGAGACAGAAATGGCTGTTGAAGTGAAGATCTGAAAGGAGTTCGCACCTGTTCAAGTGCAAAAACTGAGGGCAGATGTCAACTGAAGTACCATTTAAAGTGTAAGCAGCCAAACGTCTTTGCAGTGATAAAGGATGTTGAAGTCTCCTCAATGGAGGTGAGGGGAATTTTACTGTCACTTAAAGAGCAAAGCGTTTGTTAATGTGCCCTATGCCATGCTGGTGCTAAAAACAGTTTGTCAGTTGAGAGAGTAAGTTGGAGACGAATGGAACTAGTTACTATTTCAGGAATCACCAGGGATGCATCTAGTTTTAATTTTTCAAAGACAGCCAACATACTTTCGAATTCTTCAATCATAGAAGGTGATTTCTAAAATCTAGATTTGAGTAAATAAATAACATTGCTCACAAGATATTGGAATTGTTTTGTCCTGCATAAAGATTTTATTTAGCACAACCATAAATACAGATTGTTCTAAAAATCTCAAACTGTACAGGTTTAAAAAAGGTGTTCCAATGGTAAACAGATCTTAATGCCTGGATATTAAACCCACTGGTCATCTAGAATTCATAGTACAAAAGTTCTGCATATAACTTGTTTAATGCTTACACTGGCAGCATTTTGGCATTTCAATGTCTCTTTTACTGTCTGACGTGGAAAACAATGGTTTTGACTTCAAAGCTCATGGCCATTTGAAAGATGTAGGCTTCAAATGATTCAGATATGAAACTTCGGCCCAGGCAATGAGATCTTCACATGACTTTTAAGTTCCCTGACCTGAGCTATGACTTGACTCAACTTGTTGAACTTGTAGAACTTGACCTGCTTGATTCTTGATCTAACAAAAACAAACAAACAAACAACAACCTGAAAACATATAATACTGTTAACTGTCTAAATAGTTATTTTGGGAATGTTATGATAAGGAATTAAATGTCCCTTGCTCAACTGTAGAACATACCTTGAAATATTCAACTCAGTGTTCAGTATTCAATTAACTCTTTTGAAAAAAGCTTGTTAAAGTGATGAGAAGACAATAATTTATTTCTAGTTTAGTTAAACTTAAATTATAAGAAGCATAAGAAGAAGTTATAAGAAGAGTGAATATTGCTGTTTGGAGTATATGTTTTTAGAAGATAATAAAGTTCAGACTTTTTCCACACGGCATCATTAAATCTGGGGCAGGGCCATAAAACATGATTCATGGTCCCCACTGTTTGTGTCCGCTGAAGAGTCAGAGACTTTCTACAGTAAGAACCAAGGAAGATTAAGAAGATGGATGGAGGGATGTAAAGGAGGGTGGATGATGACAGACAGATGGGATGATGGATACTGAAAGATGGGAAGAAATGAGCTACATGCAATCAGTAAGTATCTATGTATCCATTCTTGCATCAACAGAAGCATAAATCCATGTATTTACCCAGCAGCCATTCAGCATCTACATACGCAAGAACATCAACTAAAGATTATAAATCTGAATAATTTTTTCTTCTTTTCAAAGCTCAAAAACCTGTATATTGTAAAATCCTACCATTTACAAAAGCTGAATATTTGTCTGACTTTGCAGTCTTAGAAAACATATTGAGACCTTTTACTGAAGTAAAAGCAATGCCATGATTAAAAAAAATACTCCATTACAAGTAAAAGCCCTGCAGTTCCACAGCCACTGCAGAGACCCCAGTGACACATGACTGATAAAGTCATATGAAATATTGTAGGAGCTCTACTGTTTGAGTTCACAGCTGCTTTCAATATCATTTATCTTGCATTGTCATGGATAAATAGTACTTTAAACAATAGGACACAAAGTGTTTCCTTTGATGGAAGGTATGTTTAAAACATGGTATACCTAAAGGAAGCTGCCTTTAGCATTGCCAAACCAGGCACATCCTGTCTCAAAACGATGCAGGAAATATAATCTATGCAATTGTTACTTCCAGGTTGGATTATTACAATTCTTTACTATCAGGCTGCCCAAATTCATTGCAAAATACTCTCCATTTGATCTGGAATGCTGCAGCACATGTTCTGACAAAAACAAGGAAAAGAAATCATATTTCTGTGATATTAACCCTCTGCACTGGCTCCCTCTAAAATCTAGAAAAGAATTAAAAATCCTTTTCCTTACTCACAAAGCCCTAAATGGTCAGGCACCATCTTATCTTAAAGAGCTCATAGTACGTCATTATCCCCCTAGAACACTGCATTCCCAAAATGCACACTTACTTATGGGTCCTAAAGTCTCCAAAAGCGTAATGGGAGTCAGAGCATTTAGCTATCAAGCTCCTCTCCTGTGGAACCATCTTCCAGTCTTTGTCCGGGAGGCAGACACTGTCTCTACATTTAAGAGTAGGCTTAAAACTTTCCTTTTTGATAAAGCTTATAGTTAGGGCTGGCTCAGGCTTGTCCTGGACCAGCCCCTAGTTATGCTGCTATAGGATTAGACTGTCGGGGGACATCCAAAGATACACCGAGCTCCTCTGTCCTTCTCTCCCTCTCCATCTACACATTTTCATGTCCTACCACAGCGTGTTACTAACTTAGCTCCTTCCCCGGAGTGCTTTGTCGTCTTGCAGGTTCCCATGGACAGTGGCTGAATCTGGATTGTGTATTTCAGCTACATCTCCTGCCATGGCCCTGCCTGTCACTCCAACATGGTACACTGCCAATTCAAAGGCCTTACATGCGCTGAATTTAGCTGACCCTGTTAGAAAAACCAGCATAGACCAGCAAAGCTAGCCACCAGCAAAACCAGCATGGGGTATGCTGGTTATACCAGCATATGTTGTGTTTTGATGCTGGTGACCAGCATTCCATGCTGGTTATGCTGGTCCAGCATGATTAGCAACACCATGCTGGTGCACCAGCATAGCTTTGTTGACTCACCAGCTAAACCAGCATCAATCCAGCATAAACCAGCATAGACCAGCATGGAAATGATGCTGGTCTATGCTGTTTTTTCTAACAGGGGAATCTGTGATATAGACAAGGTCCATTTTTTGTTGTTGTTTTTTTAAACTCTTCCAGTCACAAGTTACAAAATACCAGCCTGTAGGCTGCAGTCCAAACAGGAAGCAAAGCTGGTCAGTAGTTTCCAAAGCTGGAATGAGGCTCTGTGCAAAATTTGGCACCAATTAGCCTTTAGGGTGTGCCACAAATGCGAACGTTCATATCTTGTAATCGTGGATTCAAACATGGATTCCTCTGAATTTCGTCTTGTATGATCTTCGTTAGACTCAGTCGAAGAATAAAATTTGGTAACTATTGATCAATGTGGGTGTGGCTTATTATAACAAGTCTTTCATACACACATTCAGGTTTTACACTTAAAAAATCAAAAGGAATCAGCCATACACCTAGGGTGCTTTTCATTACGTTGAATTGTGCCTCCTCGTCTCCTCTCTCCCTCGTCGACCCGGAAGTTGTTTCCCCCCCCACCATGATGAAGGATCTTCCAATTGCTTAAATGCACCTGAAGGAGACGAGGAGTGAGGAGGCTTCTGAAGGAGATCAGAGTGAGGATACACCGGTGTATCCTACGCGGAAGTCTTTTATTATTTAAGGGCCGTGCCGTATGTGGCACATGTTTGAATCATGGCGGGAGCAGGTAAACGGCATCAGTAATTGACGTCGCTTCGGACTGACGCTGTGGAGCGAGGATTTTTCATTTTGGAGTTTCGTCTCCTCCGTCCTCACGTCTCTTCCTCGCATCCCTCTTTCATGTCCTCGCTGGGCGGAGCTAAGACGTGAGGAGAGGAAGCGAGTGGAGGAGACGAGGAGACCAATTTACAGAATGAAAAGCACCCCTAGTGTTTCTGCTGTTCTCCCCTCCCAAGTGTGTCCTGTTTGTCTCTCTCTGTTTGTGTGTATGTGTGTGTTTATTTCCATTAGGGCGAGTTTCCTCCTCGCACCTACTCGCCAGCACACCTGCTGCAAATCCACTCATCAGCTACTCCTGAAGCCTGCAGTATATGAACCCCAGTTGGACACTCACTGTTGGCCAAATCATCCTGTGTGTCGTTGTGGTGCTATGTGTGGCTGACAATTTCTTCTTGCTGTCAGCCAGCCTAATCCTATTCCACCTGTGCTTCACATGCATTGTCTCCTGCCTTCCTGATTTGAGTCATATTCATATCATGTGTAATTTCTACTGTATACTTTTTTTTTTTATGTCATTTCATTTTTTTAATGGATTTCACCAAAATATTTGACAACATATCTGAAATGAGCAGAATGATATGAGATTTTTTTTTCCCCCAGGATTTTATCACCAACTGTTACATTGTTGCGAATTTTAAAATTTCATTCCATCACCCTCTCTGCCTTCTGTTTGAGAGGTGGAAGTGATGGAGGAAGTGGGTGTGACCTCTGCACCCTTGCCCCATCAGCTAAATATAATGGAAAAATCTAGTTCCAAACTGGCCCTGAGTTACACAGGAAATAATTTTGAGAGCACTGTACTACCTCTGCGAGGATCTGCCCCATGTGCTGCCTTGACTTAGTCGAAAGCAGCAGATTCAAGTTCAACCACCAGTCGCAGGGCAGAGCCCACCCCCTGACTTTTGATGGATGAAGTTGACAGATTTATTCATTTCACTGCAGCAAGTATCACTATGGATAAAAAAAAGAATATAATTAATACATTCTATAAATTAATGAATGAAAAGTGTGAATAAATAAGTGAATAAATACATTGACAGAATGAATACACAAATAAATGCAACACACACACACACACACACACACACACACAGATATATATATATAATGTCTAATTTAATTGTAACGTGTGTGTGTGTGTGTGTGTGTGTGTGTGTGTGTGTGTGTGTGTGTGTGTGTGTGTGTGTGTGTGTGTGTGTGTGTAGAATACTTATATATATATCTGTATTTCCTTTGTAGAACTGAGACGAGAGTTGGTGAGAATTCTCTGTGGGTTTGTCACTATAAACAACTCCTTTCACATCATGTGATCCATATGATGCTGCCTCTTCATTGTTTTCCTCTAATGTCTCATGAATATGTATGTTTAAATCTAACTGCACACACAGTCTGTCTATGAATTTACATGGAAATTGTCATGTATGTGTACTGAACATGTATACATGTATTTATGTGCGCTATATTTTCCAATTTTCTGGTGATGATGAAATCCATTAGTGTGTATGTGCCTCTCATGTTAGAAAGCTATACGTGCCTGCTTGACTCCTACCTCCCAACCAAGGCACCCTGAGAATGAAAGCAGCACATAGAATGCACGAGTTTTTGCCCTGATTGGTATTTTTCTACAAACAGAAACTTAGACCATCAGAATGGATTGAATGATTTTGTAATCAATTCTCCACATACTGACACGACCAAAAATATAGACAGATAAAAAGATCCCAGTGTTTTGCACAGTTTCATCCCTTCCCACCAAGAATACACACACACACACACACACACACACACACACACACTCACACACACACACACACACACACACACACACACACACACACACACACACACACACACACACACACACATTGTGTTTTTATCACTTGTGGGGACATTGCATACAGTAGACTTACCCTAACCCTAACCACTATTTGCCTGTTCCTAACCCTGTACCTAACCTAACCTTAGCTAACCCGTAACCCTATCCTCAGTCTGCACCCTAAAATTTAATGATTTACATTAAGGGGACATGCATTTTATCCCCATAAGGGAGGTGAGTCCCCATAATATGACTGTGTGAACAGATTTTTGTCCCCACAACGTGATAAATACCTGGTATCTCTCTCTCTCTCACACACACACACACACACACACACACACACACACACACACACACACACACACACACCAATAAAGTGAGCTGATGAATTGGCCCACTTTCAGCGCTGAGGTGTTTGAGGTGGAATGATCCGTCATTTAGTAGAGATGACCTGATGTTAACAGAGACTGAGAGAAAACAGAGGAGAGAGATGAATGAGACCATAACAAATCCATAGCCAATATTTCCACATCACTGAGTCTGGCTGCTGCCATTTGAACACTAAGCACACATACAGAGCATGGCAGCACTCTCTGTGGGTAAACCATCTGTTACAAAACTGGGTGTTGCTTAAATGAATTGGTCAAGGAAATCCCCTGCACATAACCAGAAGATCAAAAGTGAACATCAGTATATTGCGACACTATTGTGAATAGTTTTTTGTACTTTAAATGTCAAGAGTTTCATAACCATATTTGGGGTTTAGGGACAGAGTGAATGCAAGGTCAGTTTGTTTCTGCTGTCTGTCAAGAAGATAAGGAGTAAGTTTGCAGGATTGTATTGTGCTGTGCTTATAGCTAAATGCTAACATCAGCATGCTAACATGCCGACAAATGACAATTTTAATGGACTGGTGTTAAGCAAGTAATGCTCACCATGGTCTCCGTTACACTTTAGGGTTTGAGCGTGCTAATCTTTGCTCATTTCTGCAGGTATTTGCTCAGACATCATAAATCAACATGTTGACCTATATCTCTACCAAACAATAGTTGAGAGTTTTCACTCCCATTTTCATAGTCAGAAGTGTACCAAATAGAATGCCAGTACATGTTGGAGATGTTGAGCTATTTCACTGGATAATTGAAAAAGAAATAAAAGTACGGGGTCCACCAAAGTAATTGAGTTCATATCCCTCCACATACCCATCAACATACCCACTGACTCCACTGCCACTGCCATCGCCAGAGCCAGTGTGGCTAAAAAGCATATATAACCTTTATTTATTCTCATTAAGATCAAGATCGCCTCGCATCATCGCCTGACAAAACACAAGCACACATACAAACAAAGAACATAGCTGGACATAACAAAAGTACACTCAGCATCAGAGACAATCATAGACATCACTAAACAAATTTAAAAAAAAATCAACTCGCTGGAGAACCCAAATGTCTTGTAGGTTTCAAAAAGCCTTCATTTCAAGAATGGGACTTTTTGAATAAACTTGCTTTTTATGAAGCCACTGTTTAGCAGGATCAGTGGAGAGTAGCTCCATTGTAGATGCAGGAACATAATGGCCGCATATGAACCAGAGAAGGGACAGAACTAGCTGCGACATAAACCTTACACTCTTAAAGCTAGGGGTTTGTGAATGGCTTCTGGATGAGGTAGCTGAGGATGGCTCTGCTACTGGACTTTTTCTGCTGTGATGGAAAATCTGAATGTGACAATATGATGTCTACACCTTCCACTAATACAGAAGAAAATGCACCAAAAAAGAAATAGAAATTTCTCCAAAATGTTGATGTGCAAAATGAGCGCCAGATAAGCTGTTGTTACTTCATTCAGCACAGACTTATTTCATAAAATGTGCCATGCAAGTCCAATTAACAATACACTGAAATAATAAAGGCCTTAAAACTAGATTTTAACTCAACTAACACAACACTTGACTCTCAGTACACCCTGAAGAGGCCGCTTTTCTATACTGTGAGTCTTGATTTCCTCTGGCAGCAGATTTAAGATGGACTGTAACTAACGATGACAATGCTACTCGCTCACTACGTTACAGTCAGTGTCTTGCCAAACTTCTCCTTCTCCAAACCCCTGGTCTGCTCTCCCACACATTCTACAGATGTACATATTATGGAATGGTAGAATTTGACTATATTTGGCAGCATGACTTTCAAAATCAGTAGTGACACGCATTAATCCACATACACACAAACTGAGACTAAGGCCTTGTCAATCATCTATGACCTATGAGCTTGTCTTTCACTTCCTTGTTTTGGATCTGTGGATTCCCCTCATGACACTGACACACACACACACACAAACACACACACACACACACACACACACACACACACACACACACACACACACGCACACACACACACACACACACACACACACACTAAAAATTTGAAACGTAAATACATGAAACTTGCAAACTTCACTCCATTTAAGGCCAAATTACAGATTGATGCCTCTCGTGTTTTGTAGCCCCACTTTATTTACTCCATGGCCATTATGAAATATCAATGGTTAATGCTGATGCAGCAAGCTGTAACAAGCTGTCACAGCAGGCTTTGTTCAGTTTAGCAGTGTCAACCATTGAGTGGGACGTTTATTTGGGTCTTTGAATGCACCTGCCAATGCAGCATCTCAATCAGATTCTTGAACCCCCTAACTTGGCTCACATGCTCTCTTTATCCCTCTCTTTATCTTCTCAGTATGCTTCTGAGAACAAGTTCATACAATGTGTTATCCAACCACATCTCAAGTGTTTGTGCCTGTTCCACAGTGCCCTTATAGGAGCCTGTCATCACAGCATCCTCTGGCTGCGTGACGCTGCCTCCCTGATCTCTCTCCACAAATTCTGTCTTTTGCATGTTATTGTATTCTAAATTCAATGAATTGTACAAATGGAGATAAGAGCGCACAATTCCCGTCAGTCTCTCCTTAAAGGCATTCATTGTGTTGCACTCAGTTATACACATTCTGTGCTTCATGTGAAACACACTGACCGGTTTGGACAGAAAGACACCCCACAAACATCTCAAAATTTCTCCTGCTTGTAGTATCTTTGTGTCTTTTATCAAATTCTTTTGATATGTGTCCAAAGTTTGTGACCATCAGTAAGAAGCTGGAGTGTCCTGTGGAGTGAAAAGTTTGCTTCAGGCACAGCTCCCCCCTTACCACGATGTCCAGTATAGCTTCTGCTGTATTGCAGACACTGAGTCAATCTGACTGTCATTCCAGACCCAGTCTCCGTATGCTTACAACAAACTATTTTGTATATTGTGTCATCCAACCACATCTCAATGCAAAAGAGGTTGAAATAGTAACAATAAAACCACAAAGTCCTTTCAAGGTGTTAGTAGGAGTATGTTTTTCATTCGTCAGAGTCAGGCTGATTGTATCTTCCATCTTCCATCTTTCTGCTTATCTGGGCTAACCACATCCTGATTCCAGCTCTGTACTTAACACCCAGACATGAGACCAACAACAGTCTGCTCATGTCACTTTCAGAAAGAAAGCAAACAAGGGCTCTTTGTAAAATGTTGAATATTACTTTAAAAGATGCAATCCCCTGATTTTTGCTTTCATTGTTCATTTTATTAGTTTCAGTTTTCTATTAATCCACTCTGTCTTCCTCTTCTTCTTTTTTTCTTCTGCTTGGTATTATTGTTTTTACAATTACTTTCACAACTTCTACATCCATGAAATTGGCCCTCTACATATGGATATATATCATTGTGATCACAGGAAATGATTCATCATAGACATTTGTGTGCATGTGTTTCAAGTCTTTGTGTAGTATGGACATTATTCAGATATTATACTGTATTATCCATTCAATAATTGAGCCTCCATCTCTGAAAGATCATAATATCTATTTCCTGTCTGAGTCATGATCCATCCACATACGGCACACACACACACACACACACACACACACACACACACACACACCAATGAGCTCACAAAAGCATCCAAACAACCTCTCTTATAAACACACTGCTTTCCTGTCCGTGTCTCTCCGCCTGTATCACTCTCATGTTTTAAAGTCATTAAGCTCTCTTGTTGCTTCCTTGTTTTTCTTTCTGTCTTCGTCCGTCCTCATTTTCATCATCCGTCCATTGCTCTCCTTTCGTCATCATCTTCCCTATAAAGCTTGATCATTATAGTAATTTTGATGTGTTTTTATGATCTTCAGAGCTAAGAATTTGGCTGTTACAGCAAACTTAGAGTTTTTTGTAATTGCTACTACCTAAACTGGCCTATTGTGATTAATCCTATTGATCTAATCCTCCACGAAATGACAAAAACAATTACAAAAAAGATTTTTACACACATTTGCCAAAGTCTGCCTTGCTCTGTCTTTTCTTTATTTAGTCCCTGATTCAGAACAACTCCTGCTAGAACCCATTTGAACAACAAGGCCTGAAGTGCCCTTAATTGCCTGTAAAGGCAGAAATGTTCATTACCCCCCATAATATGAAAGAGTTACAACTCTCTTTTTACCACAAGTTTATTCTTGATTCTATGGGTTATGGCATCCCTGCTGTAGATATTCAGTACGTACATCCCAGGTTTTGATTTATCATTCAGGTTCTGATACCACAGAGTAAATATGTTTACAGTATATTCTATCAATCACTTTGTAATATAGACCGAGTTTGCATTATTGTGGTTCTTCCTGATGTGTGTTGGAGAAATCAGCAGATTACTGAGTCTTTCTTCAACTTCCTTCAAGATATTTTGGCCTCCCCATGGTATTGCCATAGCCATAACCCTGATTAGTCGTTCCACTACAGTGCAGCTACATCAGGTATGTGTAAGTTTTGTAGCTATGCCATAATCCCTTGAATATGATACTGTGGATTTAGCTTTAGAGTCTTACCCCTGGTGCAGCTGAAAACATCAAGTTTGTTCTGGTGGTACTAGAGGAAGTTTCTGAGCTTCAGTGTCCTATGAACTACTGGCAGCTACAGGCAGGTGTGGTTTAGATGTGATGACAGTGTGACTGTTTGTCTGAAAACAACAATAGCGGCTCATAAAGAGGTTAGTGTAGATGCTGCATCAGTCAAAACCATAAATGTCAACTTCATGACGTCACTACAAAAGTGACTGATCAACCAAGTTACATTGCCATCCCTGTAGCCATTTTGCTAGCATGGCGAAAAAATGATTTACTGTAATGTAGAATGTGCTTGGCTACTAATTTGCTTCAGTGTGACATCTTTATATAGAAGCCAAACCACCCTCGACTGATGGCATGTGAATGCTCTGGGGAAACATGGCTTTGCTGCCTTTTCTCAGTCATCTCAGGAATGTCCAACAGGAACCAGAGGACTGGGGATCCCCTTCACCTCTCCTCTGCTGTCACCCAGTCCACAAAGACCTGTGCAGGTCCCCATCCATCCATCCACCCCTCCATCCTCTCATATATCATCCATCCATCCATCCACATGTCAGGCCATGGCGGGACCCAGCACGGCCGACAGACGTGAGCCGCCATCAGGTTGAGTCTTCTCTTACGAGGGCCCCTCTCAGAGCTGTCCAAGGGCCCCGTCGGAGCCTGGAGTGCTGCGCCAACTCAATCTTAGTAGTGGACAAAGTGAAGAGAGCGGGAGCCGTCCCATCAGTCTCCATTATGAGACAGTGTTGTTGCTCTGCTGTCATGTTCCTGTGGTACTCCAAGGGAGATGCTGTCTCATACATCATCAGGGAACAAAGGGCCTGGCCGGGGGAGTGGGGAGAGGAGGTGGGTCCTTCCTGCCCCTGAGACACACACACACACACACACACACACACACACACACACACACACACACACACACACACACGCACACACACTCCAACCCCCTCCTCAAGTTCTACAATTATTAGGGTTAGGGTGGGGAGCTCTGCTCAACTTGAGGTTTGTTTAAAGATTATCTTCCAAAATGAGAGCTCTTTGATGATAAGGCCCTCTCATAAAGGTCCACCATGCAAAATAAATACTAAAACATATCAGTATGTGTTGCAGGGTTATTACAAAGAATTATCACAGCTCATGGAAGGCTGCACAGAGAATAGAAGGCATATTATCTACTGTAAATGAAAACAAATTTTGTGGGGTCACAGCTGAGTTTTAGTATGTTGTGTAATGTTACTGTAAGTCGTTAGGATTGAGTTCACAGAATTTGCAATACACACACCTGGGACACAATGTGTATTGTGGTTTGGTGAGAATTTCTCTGTATTTTCAGTATTTACTCTTGACACAGAGGGCTAAGGACCATATGCCACAGACAATGTGTGCTCCAGTGCACAGAACTGCAATGAAGACAAATCCACCACAGACCCAGTTTTCAAAAGGCAACTGGCTGAGTAACACACTGGTTTCTCTTTAACATGTGCTTCAGTGATGCTGTGATTTAAACAGACTGGAGGATACTGACAGGCCAGGAACTGTGCATGCACACATGAGCCACAGACACAGCTGTTTGACCTGTAAACCCACATGAAGCGGGGGAGTTCAGAGACCATCCATTGTCTTTTGGAGTCAGTTCTTTTAGCTTTTGGAGGCATTTGAAAACTAGCTATTACAAACATTGGGCGACCCCTGCTTTGACTACATGCTAATTTACACTGTAGTCTGACAGAGAAAAGCATTGTGTGATTTGTAGTTCATGTACAAACATCTCTTATGATCCAACCAACCAATTCTATTGCTCAAAAATGTGTGAGAGCTCAAGGGTCAAGGAGGGCCACTTTTTGTATCCGCTGTGTATAAACACTGCAGATGTGTCATTTTCAAGTGTCCAGTATTTGTAACTGGTGCTTTGTGTGTAATTTAGCAGGAAGGACAGATGTATAGAAGGGCCTCTGGCTGTTGAATGTGACGAGCAGAACATTAGCATAGCAATGGGCAACTCTGTTGTCACTACAGTTGCTCTAATCAGCCCTCCCCCATTCACCACAGACAGTAAAATAGTCAGAGTACATCCACAATAAGCTGACTAAATTTGGCTCTTCATCCAAACTATGGCAGCTTTTACAAAGCAAGCTCCAGAGATTAAGTCTGCAGATGCTGGCAAAATGTTTTAGTGTGCACGAGGAAAACAACACTGACTTATATATAACAAAGTTTTTCACCTGTAAGTGTAAGCGGGTTGAACTTATATCCTTATTTTTATGTTTGAAGCTTTCCCAAATCCTGATATTGAATAACCTTTGTTTTGTTTTCATTCAAGGTGGGTTTTGTAGCCTATTCAAACTGTAGTGTTAATGCCTGTACTGTCATTTTAAAGGTCACAGTTTGTTTTTTTTTTGACACCACTGCTGCACCACCTTTATTCATATGTATTTGAGGGAATGTTAACATGGGATATCATACCTGGCAACCAACTCTTCGAAGGACGTCAAGGTCCCATTGTTTGATACCATGAAATTCCCTGTTTTCTGGAGACATTTTTCAGTCCACAGTCAAGAGCGAGATGATTTCACCCAAATATTTTCAAACCTCAAACCACACTGTAATCACATATGTAACCAAGGGATTTTTTTTGTATTATAGGTTGACTTTTGCTGAGTATACACATTGATGCAGTGTGACTGAGTAATTTTCAATATCCATTCAAGAAGGAGCGGATTTATCTTGAGAATAAAACAATCTACAACCTTGAATGGGGAAACATTTCTAATGTTAATTCCATCCAGATTAATTTATCAGATCAAGCAAGCCTGGGATAGAATTTTCAATTTTTTTCAGAAAAAGAATGATGTCATCTGCTATATTTTTGTCGGATTGTACAGCAAATGGTTCAATTGCTGTTAGACATTAGGCGAATAGAGTTTGAACGGATGTAATTCTATTTGTAAATATTCTTCATATGGTTCATTATATAAAAGTTTCAACCATCTCCAAAAGCTATCCCCACAACCAAAGCTTTAATTATTATTATTTTAATATTCATAAACAGGGCCACTCAATTCTGTCAAAGGCTTTTATAGCATCCAGTGACACTTAAGACAGTAACTGGTTCTCTCTCCCTCCTAATTATGAAGAACATACTCAACACAATATTCAACATTGTGGAATCCCTTCTAGCTTTAAAAACAAAATTTCACGAGAGTGAAGAGCAAATGCTGAGGCTCTGGATGGATGTGATGTAGAGCAGGACTTCTGATGAGCATGGTGGAGGGACCCATGAGTCCTGAATGTCATAAGGACTGCAGGCAACCGGGATGGAAGAGGGTTAGATCCATCTGCAAAGACAACAACTAAAAGCAACAGCGAGAGAAAGTTTTAAATATTGACACCAACAAGATGATTGGCTGTTGTGGCAAGGTGTGACAAGTTTAACTAAAAGCGTGAAATGTTCAGCTGAGTGAGTTGAATCAGGAGAAGAGAGGGAGAGAGAACGTGAATGATGAGTGAGCACGGAGATAATTAGTCATTAACATCTGAATTTTGAATGAAGATTGGACGCTAAGAACTACAACAGCTCAACGCACTCATTAACATTTTGTTTCTCATGTTCTTTGTTGTTGAATGCCATCCAGCTTGGAAGAAAAATGTAACTTCAAATTTCAGACATGAGGCCTACATGTGACATTGCGAGCACACTTACAGAGTGAAGGGCATGATGTGGCCCCAAAGTATTCAAAAAAGTGGCTCACAACAACACAAAACTGCAAGCAAACTCTACACCACCACAAGACACACTGGAGTCAGTTTACGCAGAGGTTATAGTTTCTATCAAAGCAACAACAGCAGTGACAAATGGGCTGGTTCCACCCCATTGTTTCACACTTTACTCATTCTCCACTGAGCGCTGATTGATAGAGATGCAGTTGATTTTATCATCACCTTTCGATGTGGAGCTGTTTTTTCACAAACCAGTGTTTCCCTTGGGCGTGTGTATCAGAGGAACCAACAAAAACAATTCAGTGTCATTATACAGATCAAATAAGAGTTATAAAGACATAAGTAGGCAGCGATCAATTGAATCACCAGCACCTGCTCTTTTTCAGCATCATACCTAGTCCACAAGTACACCTGTATTTGTCAAAATGAAGTTTTTTTTCTTTCTGTTTTGGTCTTTCGTCTACACACAAACACAGTTTTAGGTCACTGATAACAGAGCTTTTGGAAAACTCCTTCCAGGGTGAAGATATTCAGAAACTCTTTTAGCAGTGTTGATGTGCAGAGAGGGAAATGTGAGAAAAGTGACAGCAGAGCACGTTCCCTTATCTCCTTTGCTTACAGGAGGATTGGAGCTATAGCTCCAGGTAGCCTACTGCTAGTATCTTTTTTAGGCTTCTGACAGACCAACATGGCTCTAGAATTAGGGTTACATTGATGCCTCTTGGTTTGTTTCGACATGGTCTTGACAGTGCTTCAATTATGTTTTTGCATCGTCACATGGACAGAGATTTTTTCAAAACCCCAATGTAAGAAACACCTGAGTGCCTATGGACCAGGGGCCCGTTGCACAAAAGTAGGATTAAGACATCCAGGATAAGTGACTGAGCTGAGTTCAACCAATCCAAAACATGAGCGTCCAGGCTTAAACGGTTGCACAAAGACCAAGCCAGGATGAGCAGACACAGATTCATCAAGCCAGGTGAAACCTATCCTGGATAAGTATGTGCATGCAGCTTCCTCAAATAGACCCCGTCATCAACCACAGATTCACCGATTCACATGGCAACTAGAGCGGTGTACTTTTCCCCGTCGGAGGCAGAAATCCTCATGGAGGTTTATTAGGAGGTGAAGGACCACAGTTACAAAACAACGGGAGAAAGCATGGCAAAGTATTGCAGACCGCCTGAATGCATAAGTAGCGCACAAAAACACACTCACTGCTCCACTGAAACCATCACAATTACAATCCAAATAGTTAATTAACATCTCAGAAAATGTAGTTGTACTCTGATTATGAATCAGTTGAAATTGTAAGTGAAACTGACTGCAGATGTGAGTGAAATTGTAGAAATGTAACTCCATCAGACTGTTTAACTCCTTGATGATTTCCCTTTGGGATAAAAAAAAAAAGTTGACCTTATCTCATGTATGTTGTTTATATATATATATATATATATATAGGCCAAAAGTTTGGACACACCTTCTCATTCAGTGCGTTTTCGATTGCACTTATTTACATTGTAGATTGTCACTGAAGGCATCAAAACTATGAATGAACACATGTGGAGTTATGTACTTAACAAAAAAAGGTGAAATAACTGAAAACATGTTTTATATTCTAGTTTCTTCAAAATAGCCACCCTTTGCTCTGATTACTGCTTTGCACACTCTTGGCATTCTCTCGATGAGCTTCAAGAGGTAGTCACCTGAAATGGTTTTCACTTCACAGGTGTGCCTTATCAGGGTTAATTAGTGGAATTTCTTGCTTTATCAATGGGGTTGGGACCATCAGTTGTGCTGTGCAGAAGTCAGGTTAATACACAGCCGACAGCCCTATTGGACAACTGTTAAAATTCATATTATGGCAAGAACCAATCAGCTAACTAAAGAAAAACGAGTAGCGATCATTACATTAAGAAATTCATTCATTCATTTTTCATTCAATTCAGCACGCTAGGTTTATGGGTGGCTGTTCCCTTGTATTTTTGTAGAGATTAGAAATAGTGTAAATAGATCAATTTCTTTCTTTCTTTCTTTCTTTAATTTTTCTTTGTATAGTAGTTAGTTTTGGGGTGGATTTGGGGATAGACGTAGCTGATTTTTGTTTGTTTTATGATTTGCCGCCACCCACCGCCCTCTCCCTTTGTTATTCATTGCTTGTGGTTTTTGTTGTCATTTGTTTTTTTTGTGGGTTAAATTATTAAACAATAAACTGTGTTTTTTTGCTCTTTAACATCACGGCACCGTGTTGCTTCCCTTTATCCCTAGTCTTTTCCATCAGAGGGTTGTAACAGTAAATAATCATGAAAATAAAGAAAACGCATTGAATGAGAAGGTGTGTCCAAACTTTTGGCCTGTACTGTATATATATACATATACACACACACACACACACACACACACACACACACACACACACACACACACATACACATACATAGCCGTGTCAAGAATGTTACTCTATTTATGAGGTTGTGATGATGAGATTTTGTATTGACAGGTTAATTCTCTGGTGTCTTGCTGGGGGACAGGGGTCTGCCAGCCTTTTCTCCTGACACCATACACAGACCCCGAGGAAGCACAGTAGGCCTACAATCATGCCCATGCCAGGACAAGGACCAGGACTGAAATGACCTTTGGCCTCCTGAAGGCACGCTTTCATTGTCTTCATGACTTATGGGTCAGCCCTTTGAGGGCATGTGACATCACTCTGGCCTGTGCTGTCCTCCACAATGTGGCCTGTCTGAGGAATGAGAGGGCCCCAGAGTGCCATCACACATGGACTGGAACAATCCTGCCATCTTCGCTGATGACGACAGTGGTTGGCTGGTCAGGGACCAATATGTGTTAAATTATTTAAGTTAACATGCATGCTTCAAATTTCAGTTAAATATGTCCTGCATTGGCAGAGACGCATGCTGTGAATAGATCATAGATAGATCATAGATCAAGATGGTGCCGCGGACGGCCGCCTTGGTGTGTTGGTGCGCGTTTTGTTTTGTGTGTTAACTCTGGTTCTTGCAACGGTACCCGGAGCTCTTTCACCAGAGATGAGCTCATGAACATCAGGGGAGCAACACCAGATGATTTATTTCCTACTTTCCTACTCCCAGCAGTGGAAATTTTGGACATTCTGGTCAAAGGTGCGCTCACCTTTGCTCACGCAGTGAAACGCCAGAGGAGAGGAAAATGGGCCGGCGCGCTGGTGCATCTATGCCAGCGCGGACTACGCACAGCGTTGCCGGGAATACTTCTCTCTAACGTGCATTCACTGCCCAACAAACTGGAGGAATTGCAACTGCTGTTGGGTAGAAACAGGGACTTTTCGTCATCTGTAGTTTTGTGCTTCATGGAGACATGGCTGTGTGGATTAATTCTGGACTCTGCGCTGCAGCTGGCTGGCTTCCAACTCCTCCGAGCGGACAGAGACGCGGAACTTTCCAGCAAAACTAAAGATGGAGGAATCTGTTTCTACAGCAACACTGTTCTCCTGAGCTGGAACTTTCATCATAAACTGTAAGCCTTTTTATTCACCCCGTGAGTTTGCTTCATTCATTCATTCTGATCGGCATTTACATCCCGCCGCAGGCCAACGTGCAGGACGCACAGCGTATGCTTGCAGACCAGATACTGCATGTGGAGCGGGCCAACCCAGACTCTTTAGTTATTGTCCTTGGCAACTTTAACAAAGGTAACCTCACCCACAAACTCCCTAAATACAGGCAGTTTATTAAATGCCCGACCAGAGAGGAGAATATTCTGGATCACTGCTATACCACAGTCAGGGATGCTTCTCACGCCCTCCCCCATGCTGCACTCGGCCACTCTGACCACGTCAGGATCCACCTGATTCCTGCGTACAGGCAGAAACTAAAGCTCTGCAAACCTGTAGTGAGGACATCAAGGAAGTGGACCAGTGAGGCTGTGGAGGATCTCCAGGCATGTTTGGACTCTACTGACTGGGATGTGTTCAGGACTGATACCAACAGTCTGGATGAGTACACGGAGGCTGTGACATCCTACATCAGCTTCTGTGAGGACTGCTGTGTTCCATCATGCACCAGGGTGAGTTACAACAATGACAAACCCTGGTTCACAGCCAAATTCAGACAGCTAAGGTTGGCAAAGAAAGAGGCCTTCAGGAGTGGGGACAAAGACAGATTCAAAGAGGCATGTTACGAACAGCTGGAAAAACCAGGGCCCAGTTGCAGAGTCAAAACACAAAAGTTTATTGAAAAAACAGAAAATCACCTTTGCAGGGAAAAACTTCTTCACAAAGAAAAATGAAACAAAAAACACCACAGCGGGATAAGTAGCAAAATAAATCACAACACAAAAATACCACGAGGGCAAACTCACTCAGGAGATGAAAAAAACACAAAGTATCCAGGAGCAAGCTCACTAGCAAACAGCACAGAGAACAAAAAAAGGAACTCAAAGTGTCTAGGAGTAAACTCACTAGTAGACCAGTCAAAAAGACTGAGAAAACCCTGGAGACACGTGGAGAGAGCGAGAGACAAGAGATCAAAACCGTCAGGAGCTAGACTAGCGTGGCAAGAACAAGTAGAATAGTCTGGCGCAGGAGTCATGCTGTAGCTGGCTTAAGAAGCCGGTTGATTAGCCAATGAGGCGCAGGTGTGTCAGGTTTGACTCGCTCCTGAGGTGATTGACCCCCCGCCTCTCTCTCTCTCTTTCACACGCCGCCTGCTGACAGACAGGGGGGAAGGAAAATAGAGTTAGACTGGGAACAAACACCAAAAAGAATCATGACAAGGCGAAGTACAAGTTTAGCAAGGCGGTGAAAGAGGCTAAACAACTGTACTCTGAGAAGCTCCAACACCAGTTCTCAGCTAACGACTCTGTGTCTGTCTGGAAAGGGCTCAGGCAGATCACCAACTACAAGCCTAAAGCTCCCCACTCTATCAACGATCGACGCCTAGCCAACGACCTGAACGAGTTCTTCCGCCACTTTGAAAGACAAAGGGACAGTCCAGCAACCATCCCCCTCACCACCCCCATGAGACAGAACCCCCGGAAAGCAGCTGGACCAGATTCTGTCTCCCCATCCGCTTTGAAGCACTGCGCTGATCAGCTGTACCCAGTGTTCACAGACATTTTTAACACCTCACTGGAGACATGTCACGTGCCAGCCTGCTTCAAGACTCCAACCATCATCCCTGTTCCCAAGAAGCCAAGGACCACAGGACTTAACGACTTCAGACCCGTCGCCCTGACCTCTGTGGTCATGAAGACCTTTGAGCGCCTTGTGCTCTCACACCTTAAAGACATTATCACCCTCTCCTGGACCCCCTGCAGTTTGCCTACAGAGCCAACAGGTCTGTAGACGATGCAGTCAACTTGGCCCTCCACTTCATCCTCCAGCACCTGGACTCTGCAGGAACCTACGCCAGGATCCTGTTTGTGGATTTCAGCTCTGCCTTTAATACCATCATCCCAACCCTGCTTCAGGAGAAGCTCTCCCAGCTGAGCGTGCCTGACTTCACCTGCAGGTGGATTACAGACTTCCTGTCTGACAGGAAACTGCTGGGGAAGCTGGGGAAACACATCTCCAACTCAAAGACCATCAGCACCGGATCCCCTCAGGGCCGCGTTCTTTCTCCTCTGCTCTTCTCCCTGTACACGAACAGCTGCACCTCCAGTCACCAGTCCGTCAAGCTACTGAAGTTTGCGGACGACACCACCCTCATCGGACTCATCTCTGATGGCAACGAATCCACCTACAGGTGGCAGGTTGACCATCTGGTGACCTGGTGCAACCAGAACAACCTAGAGCTCAACGCTCTAAAGACAGTGGAGATGGTTGTGGACTACAGAAAGAACTCAGCCTCACCTGCCCCCATCACCCTCTGTGACTCCACTATTGACACTGTGGAGTCTTTCCACTTCCTGGGAACTATCATCTCCCAGGACTTCAAGTGGCAGCCGAACATCAGCTCCCTCATCAAGAAAGCACAGCAGAGGATGTACTTCCTATGGCAGCTGAAGAAATCAGTCTGCCAAAGACAATGATGGTGCACTTCTACACAGCCATTATCGAGTCCATCCTCAGCTCCTCCATCACCATCTGGTACGCTGCTGCCACTGCCAAGGACAAGGGCAGACTGCAGCGTGTCATTCGGTCTGCAGAGAAGGTGATTGGCTGCAGTCTCCCGTCTCTTCAGGGCCTGTACGCCTCTAGAACCCTGAGGCGTGCAGGAAAGATTGTGGTTGATCCCTCCCACCCCGGACATAAACTCTTTGAGACACTCCCCTCTGGCAGGAGGCTGCAGTCCATCAGGACCAAAACCTCACGCCAACAGTTTTTTCCCGTCTGCTGTCAGCCTTATTAACTATGCCCAGAACCCCCCCTGACACTCTTCACACTTCACCTCTGCCTCATCTGTCACATTGACATTGCCATAACTCTATGCATTACATTAACGCTCTACTTGGACTTTCTGGAAAAACAGACTGTGTTTCAAAAAAAAAAAAAACTTGTATATATATTTATATTGCTATATTTTTTTTACTACTTTAACAGCTTATTTTTCACTAGATGTGTCATGCACCAACTTCACCAAAGCAAATTCCTTGTATGTGTAAAACCGTACTTGGCCAATAAGCCAATAAGCCAATAATAAGCCACTTTCCACTATCCTGCTTTTGTGCAACCGGATCACGGATAAGTTGAGCCAGGATAACCAACATATCCCGACTTAATCCCTTATCCTAGTTGTGTGCAACGGGCCCCAGGTGTCAGCCTGATTTAGGCAGCATTTAGAAAACAATAGCAGTATAAAAATACATTTATACTCTGCGTTAATTTCAATAAGACCACTGCAGCAGTGTGAGTGATGCAGAACAACATGGAGCAGCAGCATCAGAAATGTTGATTGTCACTTAATTTTTGCTGCAGCAACATCCAATATCATTGAACAGTGCAATTAACTGAACAATAAAATATGAGCAATTGCACATCCCAAGCACAATGCCAGTGCCACACCAACACAGACCTTTTATTTTAGCACTTTGATGTCTTGAAAATCTATTGGAATTATTCAAGTTTATTGATTCACTTAGACATTTTTTATTCATATTTATTTATATGATATATGAGATTGTTTTCCTTATTGTCTGTATGTTCACAAGTGTCTGTCTCTGTGTGTGTGTGTGTGTGTGTGTGTGTGTGTGTGTGTGTGTGTGTGTGTGTGTAGCATTGCTTGTCATCACTCCTAATCCAGAGATCTCAGATGGGTGGTCAGGGTCTGCAACCCAACCATAAAAGACACAGGGAACATAGTATGGTGTGTGTGTGTGTGTGTGTGTGTGTGTGTGTGTGTGTGTGTCTGTGTCTGTGTCTGTGTCTGTGTGTGTGTCCATGTATTCCTGATGTTGTGGGGACATAAATCTGTTTACACAGTTACATTGCGGGGACTTGCCTTCCTTATGGGGACAAAAGACAAATACCCATACTGTAAATCATTAGATTTTAGGGTGAAGACAGGTGTTAGAGTTAGGGTTAGGTTTGGGTTAGGGTTAGGCAAGTAGTGGTTATGGTTACGGTAAGTCTCCAGGAAATGATTGTAAGTGTATGTAATGTCCCCATAAATTATGACAACACAAGCGAGTGTGTGTGTGTGTGTGTGTGTGTGTGTGTGTGTGTGTGTGTGTGTGTGTGTGTGTGAGAGAGAGAGAGCGAGAGAGAGAGAGAGAGAGAGAGAGAGAGAGAGAGAGAGAGAGAGAGAGAGAGAGAAATGAGATGGTAAAAATCCAGCCAACTTAGTGTAGTAACATAAACACACACACACACACACACACACACACACACACACACACACACAGAGTGTGGCTGGATTAGTTCATCTGGATGTGATGAGACCAGTTCAAACAGAGCACATCAACACCATCAATTTCTGTCAAAGCTGCCCTCCGAGCAAAAGTCCATCACATGACACACACTCCGTCATTCAAAAGACCCACGTCTCTCCGGCTAAAGTTACAGTGAACTCATGTAAAACATATTTTGGTTTTGACTTATTTTGAATTATTATTCTTTTCCCTGTTTAAGTATGTCCATGTTGTATTTTAGATGGTGTATTGATTTCTGAATAGATCTTGTTCACATCAGAGCACTCTTGAGTCAGAAAAAGCACAGGAGGAACTACTCACACTAACATAACCAGTCACTTCTGTGTTTGGTAGATCACAATGTCTGCTATGAACAACTTCAATTCAGCTTCATTGTCAGGCCTAATTTTTCTCCTCGTCTTGTGCACCCACCCTGAATCTAGCCAGAAATGGTTCTCTCTGCAGGTGGTGACCACAGACCAATTCTCAGTTCCTATGCTTTCTGGCTGATGTTTTGGTCACTTTTGAATGCTGGCGGTGCTTTCACTCTAGTGGTAGCACGAGATGGAGTCTACAACCCACACAAGTGGCTCAGGTAGTGCAGCTCATCCAGGATGGCACATCAATGCGAGCTGTGGCAAGGTTTGCTGTGTCTGTCAGCGTAGTGTCCAGGACATTTGGCATTTGCCAGAGAACACCAAGATTGGCAAATTCGCCACTGGCGCCCTGTGCTCTTCACAGATGAAAGCAGGTTCACACTGAGCACATGTGACAGACGTGACAGAGTCTGGAGACGCCGTGGAGAATGTTCTGCTGCCTGCAACATCCTCCAGCATGACCGGTTTGGCAGTGGGTCAGTAATGGTGTGGGGTGGCATTTCTTTGAGGGGCCGCACAGCCCTCCATGTGCTCGCCAGAGGTAGCCTGACTGCCATTAGGTACCGAGATGAGATCCTCAGACCCCTTGTGAGACCAATATGCTGGTGCGGTTGGCCCTGGGTTCCTCCTAATGCAAGACAATGCTAGACCTCATGTGGCTGGAGTGTGTCAGCAGTTCCTGCAAGACGAAGGCATTGATGCTATGGACTGGCCCGCCCGTTCCCCAGACCTGAATCCAATTGAGCTCATCTGGGACATCATGTCTCGCTCCATCCACCAACGCCACATTGCACCACAGACTGTCCAGGAGTTGGCGGATGCTTTAGTCCAGGTCTGGGAGGAGATCCCTCAGGAGACCATCTGCCTCCTCATCAGGAGCATGCCCAGGCGTTGTAGGGAGGTCATACAGGCACGTGGAGGCCACACACACTACTGAGCCTCATTTTGACTTGTTTTAAGGACATTACATCAAAGTTGGATCAGCCTGTAGTGTGTTTTTCCACTTTAATTTTGAGTGTGACTCCAAATCCAGACCTCCATGGGTTAATAAATTTGATTTCCCTTGATAATTTTTGTGTGATTTTGTTGTCAGCACATTCAATTAGGTAAAGAACAAAGTATTTATTTATTTATTATATTTCATTCATTCATTCAGATCTAGGATGTGTTATTTTAGTGTTCGCTTTATTTTTTTGAGCAGTGTATATTTATTCATTTAAATCATTTTAGCTGTGTTTTCGTTACCTTTCTCTCTCAGTGTAATCCTGCAGGCCTCCTGGGTGCAAAGGCTGATAGCAGGTGTTTGTCTTGTGGTGGTGGTGGGGGGGTTTATTTGACCAGACTGGGAGGTGGAGGGAGGGCTTAGTCCTCACAGTAATCTTTGATTTAACAGCAGGAAATAAAAAACAACCAAACAAAAATGAGAATTAAATGTAACATGTCATTATTCAATCACAAATATATAATGTTAATCAAAATGGGCATCACTAGTAAACTTAAAAAAATCTATGTATGGAGTTGCTGGTATTTTTCCGTCACATTGGTTCGATTTGTAAATGTTCAGTAAATTATGTGCTATGACAAACTCATGTGTGCGTTAAGAACCCACCAAGAACACCTTTCCATAGGATGTGCACAGAATAAACATTTGCATTTTGCATCTCATGGTTCTGATGAGATTGGTTGTGTAGGCTCACAGTCCACTGCTGAACCTTCAAATCCCCAGAAAACCTCTGTGTGAAGAAAGCAGCTTTTTGATGGAAAGAACAAACATTAGCATTGCGTCGTCTCCTCCTGCTTCCACTAAAGTTATGCAGACATTTTTTTCCGGCAATCTAATGAATTTTCAACTTTGGCCCGGGCTGTTAGCATTCTTGGAAGGACAACAGAGTTGGCTTCATTCTCAATTATGGCCTGATTCAGTGAGGCCACAGGGGGCAACAAATAAAAGACTACTCATGTTCTCAACCGTGGAACACATTGCTAAATAATGACAACTCTGATGACAGAGAACAGGCGGTGTATTGACTGAACACAAAGGCTACGTTGACTTGTCGCACTAAGTGATCCATAAGCAGCTGTTATCATTGTCTCATTGTCTCAATATGCTGATTCCAGAGGACAGAGGAATGTGTGTGTGGATATGTGTGTGTTTGTGTGCAAGTATGCATGTGTGTATGCATGTGTGTGTGTGTGTGTGTGTGTGTGTGTGTGTGTGTGTGTGTGTGTGTGTGTGTGTGTGTGTGTGTGTGTGTAACACTTATATACTTGTGCATACTTGAAAGAGGGACCTGTGCTTCCACCTGTGTGCATGTCTGTGTTTACAGAGAAACAGAACATGTGTGTCTTCCAAATGTGCACAGTGTGTCTGTGAGTTTGTGTATGTGTTCGTATATTGCTATGCAAATTGTGGACAGCCAGAGAATCACTTGCTCCATTCAGAGTTCCTTGGCTGTGGCTCTGAGGACGGCATGATGAAGCTTGCTTGACTTCTCTGCAATGTCAGTCATGCACATTTTAAACAGCCAGGGAATAATGTTGGCTTTATGTCTGAGGAGCAGCAGCAAATGCAAATAAGATCTCAGACAAACAGGGGTCTTTACAACTTTGTCCTCAGTGAACGCATAATTCAAACAATATTGTTTTATACAACTTAAACTCAGGATGGTGAGATGCCCTTTCAGTAGAGTTCCAACAAAGTTAGGATTAGTGCACAGCTCTGGAGACACTGGAGTTCAGTGAGACAAAATATCTCTTATACGCACCTGTCAGTCGTCAAACACGGGTTTGATTTAGCCAAAAGTCTGTTTTAGGGTTTATTGATTGTTTTTGTCCATTGGACTGGTGAGCCTTCGGGCATTAATCTACTGACCTTGAGACAATTGTGTTTTTGAAACAGTTTTCTTTTTTAAATCATGAAACGCTGCTTCAACCAAAAGCTGGCTTGCTGCCAAGTAGTTCCCTTTTATGCTTGCCATTTGAAGGCCTTACTGCTAGACTGCCAGCCTAAATCCATTTTTTGTCCAGATTGATTTTAGAAAGTCTGGACAAAAACCACATGAAATGTAATTTTTGCAAATTGGACCCACGCCACATTTGGAGGTGGTTTGATGTGGGGCTCAGGAGGTACAGTGGTTGTCCACTTGTCAGAAGGTCAGTGGTTCGATCCCTGACCTTGGCGGTGGAAGTATTTGTGCATTTGTACAATTGCTCATTGTGAGTGAGTGAATGAATGAATAATGATAATGTGCTTACCTCTCTTACAGTACGAAAGGGTGAATGCTGACTTGTGTTGTAAACGCGTCAGACAAGTGCTATATAAATACAGTCTATGTACCTGCAAACCTCCAGTCAGGTTTCTGAACATCTGTCAGTCCGGACACTGTGGGTAAATTGGATTTGAAAGTGTCTTTTGTGTCACTCACACCATGACACATAACCACGACAGCAATTCCAGAGTGGCTGAAGTGCATTAGAGAGGCTGAGCGTAATCCACACAGCTACTAGCAGAGCAGTATGAAAGAAAACACAGAGAACAACAGTGTGCTGCTAGTGGACAACTGTTTGGAGGTTGAGATTATGGAGCTCCATTCCCCATGCTTCTGCAATGGAAAGCCATGTTGCCACCGTACATAGACATTGATGCCTACCTACACTGACACATCAACCCATGCAGATAGGTTCGTGATATCTGGACACTCAAATCAAATCTAATCACTTGCAAAAAACAGTGCTGTCTTAAATTGAGAAACAAATCTGACTTGTCTGCAGTCTGAGCAAGGCCTAAGTGTGACATGTCCAGATAAAATGCAGATGCAGTGTCATAGGCTTTTGTTTACTTGTGTGTCTGTTAGCCAGATCACAAATCAGGAACAGTGGGATACCAGATATAAACAATAAGTTGACCTCCTCTTAGTGCTGAACAGCTGCACACTCAGCATTATCTATGGCCACTGTCAAAGCAGAGATTCGCTGTTATAGTGCCTTTTCTAATTTCCCACAGTTTTATTAGCTTTCCTTGTCACTCAGAAGACTCCTAAATTACACTGTTACAGGTGTATTTTGTGTTTTTATGGTCATGAAAAGTGTCAGGGTGGATCAACCAAAATTTGTGGTGTTGTCCATTACTGCTAAAAATTGACACTTTTGTTTGACCCTGTGGGATTTCAAATGGAATTAAATTAGTTCACCACATGCCTTATCTGATGAAGACAGGTCACTAAGCAACACGGTCTAATCTTCTAGAGCAATGATAGTGTGCATGTGTCAACCACACAGAAGTGTGTGTGTGTGTGTGTGTGTGTGTGTGTGTGTGTGTGTGTGTGTGTGTGTGTGTGTGTGTGTGTGTGTGTGTGTGTGTGTGTGTGTGTGTGTGTGTGTGTGTGTGTGTGTGTGTGGACCTATAATGAACCTGGCCTCATTATTTCTCAAGAGGATATTGCTTACTTTGTGTTTCTCTCACTCGTCATGCAGAATGCATCATACATAATGCAACACTCACACAAATGTACTGAGTTACACACACACACACACACACACACACTCTCTCTCTCTCTCTCTCTCTCTCTCACACACACACAAACACACACACACACACACACACACACACACACACACACACACACACACACACACACACACACACACACACACACGTGAAGAGGTACTCAAACCTAAACCCACCCAACTGTTCAGTTGTGCTGCATGTGAACACACACACACACACACACACACACACACACACACACACACACACACACACACACACACACACAGAGAAAGAAGCACACATGTGATCAGTGAGGTACTTTGCCTCAGAAAGTGTTTGTGATGCTAGTGACTCAGCCCTGTGTTTTAGAGTGTTTGTGATGTGGGTGACTCAGCCCTGTGTTGGGTTAACCATGTTCACTTCCTTCTGCTCCAGAGGGCAGTGACAGGCAGAAAACACTCCTCTAGTCTGATAGGTCAATGTCTTATTGTCTTCATGGGGATGTTTGATTTGAAAGATTCATAAACACTCAGATCATCAAGTCCATACCACACAAAAACCAGACTTTGGCCCAGACTACCTCTCTCTTGTGACTGACCCTGTTATCAGAAGCTACCTTCTCTCTACTGAACATCAGTGAGGCTTAGAACAACAGTTTCTAGGTCTTGGCAATGTCCTGTGTCCTAAAACAGGTGGTATGGCTTGTAGCATGAGTTTCACAAGTCCTCATACTGCAATGATGAAATTTGTCCTTACGTTCCACATTGGGTGTTTTCTGAATTGACCACCCTATCAGAGGGCTGACAAAAAATCTACTCAGTCATCAGTGACTACTAAAGTGACAAATCCAAAAATAATTTATTTGGGCGTTTTCTGATGTGTCACCTCTATGGTTAAAGGACTGTATGGCTCAATACAGCGTGGGTTTTATTTGAGAGATCTTGGAGTGCAGCAACTGTACAAAAAATAGGTCAAATGGAACATCAAGCACACGCAGTCAAACAATTAAACCCTCAGAGAAGTCAAAGAAAATGAAGTCTACAACCCAAACTGCACGTTGTAAACATAACACAGCTTACCTACCCTCCAGGCTGATCTTTGACCTACCATACTGTATGTGCATTTACTTTTATGACCAAAGGAACATACAAATGGGGTAGAAGCCACAGTAAATCAGTGAACAGCATGAAGCAAGAATGAGTGTACTGTTAGAGGGTAGTTCTTATGTGCTGTACTCAATCATGGTTTTCCTCTGCAGTGAGGGGTTATGAGGCCACGCTGATTAATTTCAGCCCTTTTTGACAAAATGCTGGCTTTTATTAATTTGGATGGAGCTAGTCCATTGGTGCAGCAAAACAATGCAGAATCATCCAGCAGAAAAGTTGAACAAGGTTCAGCTTTGGCTGCAATGCAACATTCTGTCGTCCAGCAAGGTGCTGTGTTGACCAATAAAATACATGCAAACACATGTTCCTGGTAGATTACCTTGTATCAAAATGTATAATGGCATTTCTACTGTTTACCTTGTGATCAATGATAAAACATTATTAATTTCCCACAGAGCAGTAAAATCCTGTCTGTGAGTATTAGAAACTGCTGTGCACTGTCTGGGCCCTGATACATCTTTAAATGTGTTCATCCGTCTCACTGGTACCTTAAACATCACACCCCTACCAAGAGATGATTTCACTCTTAATGAGGTATGAAAAATACTTATTCTTATTAGTTCACTGCCAGGGGGATTTGTCACTTGAAAGTAAACATTCAATTTTGGGGCACTGGCTGAAATAACTAACTGCATCAGTTGTTTTTCTTGGAACAATCTCAATAAAGCTGATGGTTGGAACTATGCAAATAAAACCCAACTTGTAAAAAGACATAGTATTCCTTTAATATGGCACATCAGAAAACATTCAGATGAATGTTTTTGTAGCAGTCATATGGGTCATTTAAAAGGGGTTAACAGCTCATCTGTTGTCCTGCTTATGTGGGTGCAAGAACTGAACCGATGGCTAGACTTACAAAAATGAAATGCAAGTTGTAATAAATTGTAGTTTTTAAAGCGAACAAGAACAAAGAGTGAAGTTTATGTCTGGCTCCTGTATTAAACAGGTCTCTGTGCTTCCTCTAGAAATGAAACCTGAATGTGACTATGTTGCAGTACAATGCACAGTTTATCAATGGGCTAGCTGAATCTGAGGCTTATTGTGAATTGAATGCACTTTAAAGCAAAGGCTGTTCTGTTTGATGACATTAATGTCGCTTGAACTCTCACTACTGCTGTACATTTCAGTTCATATTTGTGTCCTGTAACTGTCATTGTTTTGACTCCACAAAATTATGGAGCATGTATTTTAGAGGTTTTTTTTTTAAAAAGATGGTGTTAGTTATTGATTTTTTTAGGGTCCTCCTTTAATTGATTTAATATTTTTTTATATTGTTGAGGTTTGAAACAGCTGTGTGCTAAGGTCCTCTACAAGTGCACTCCTCTCTTACCAGTGAGAGTCACTATTGAATGACAAATGTACAGAGATGTGTTTGTGGTCTCAAATCCTGACTCTAAAGACTATGAGCGTTAAAATCGATGACAATTGCTGATTTTTGATTTTAAGCAATCTTAAAATAAGGAGACTGCGAAAGGGCGGATGATGGAACCAGCGGTAAAGGATGTGATGTTGGACACAGAAGGCTGCAGAGTTCAATGGCCTGTCTGGCCTTCCCCTCTTCAATTTTGGTTCCTCCCCAGGACCTCTGGGAAATGCAGTCTCCAACAAATGCAGAATATCTTCTTTTTATTGTTTTAGGAGTATAAGTAGATGCCCTATTGTTATACAATCAGACGTATATTTCTGTTACATACGTTCGTATTATGCAGTGCTTCACTGTTTATGTTTACGGGAATAGGAGTATTTTTATATTTGCTGATAAAACTTCATATCCCAGGCTGCTTTTCGTTTCGTACCAAGGCTCCGTAGTGGGGACGAGGAGGTGAGTTGGTGGAAAATGACTGGAGGGAGGCTCTTATCTGGGGGTGAAATCACATATTACCGCGATGGATTGTGTATTATTTTTAATATAGACCCATGTTTACCTTTTTTGAAGGCGGACCAAGCAGCTCTGGGTGAAATTTGGTGACACCGGAGGATTTGTAAGGCGTTTTCAAACAGTTTTATTCACGTCGGAACAGTGCCAGAGACACACCGATAACCGTTAGTTTTTTCCGCAGCCAGAATGCCGCGGGACAACAAAACTCCTCTTATCCAGAAAATAGCAAAGCAAGCCTACATCACCTACAAAGGCTTCAAATCTTCGACCAACGGGGAGAATAATCTCGTGGCGGACAAACAGACTGAATTAATCTCCTTAGTGACTGCGGTCAGGGCTGCCGACCTGAAAATTACTTCCCGGAAAACCAAACCGAGCTCGGCAGCAGCGGGGCTCCAAAGCCCCCCGGTCACCTACATGCACATCTGTGAGACGGAGGTGTTCAGTATGGGGGTGTTCCTGTTGAGGACCGGCGCCTCCATCCCGCTGCACGACCACCCGGGCATGAACGGGATGCTGAAGGTCTGTTCCAGCTCATGTTTACTGTTATATGGCCTTTTGTTGCCCCGTGGCGGCCCGCTCTCTGTTCTGCCTCTGACATATTACTTTGTTTTGTTAGCGATAGCCAGCTAGCAGAGAGCGTGAACGCCTCGGCGCACTCTGAGACACGACTTTAACTGTTTGGTGACTGGGTTGCATTCACTTCATGAAGTTTAGACACCATGTATATCAGACAAACGAATTCTAGTTTTGTAATGCTGTTTGATTTGTGTACCTGCGCCGAACCCGAGGGAAGCCTTCACAGCATTTCAGCAAAAACCCTCAGTTTCTGGCAGAGTTTATTGTGCAGTTATTGTTCCATCAAGGAGAGTACGGGATGTGTTGGGGCCACCATGTTACTGTAACTCACCATCGAATTACAGATATATATGCACTCTTTGCACATCCAAAGGCGCAAATCAGAGCACACAGTACACACTTGCCCAGTGTTTCCCAACCTCTTTGAACCACGGCACATATTTGACATTAGAAAAATGTCAAGGCACACCACCAAACAGCAATGTCATAAAAAGTATATTTATTGAAATATAATGAAAATCTAGTCTCAATTTACTTAATTTACTTACTCAGTGTGAAGCCTGGGCCTGTTTAGTTGAACACATAGCTGATGTTCTTGCAGGAATTGAAGAAAGACACACAGGAAGATTTCACCTGATTGGTGCTCTAAGCCTCAGAGCACCAATCAGGTGAATTGGATCATCTTCCACGGCACAGCTGATGATTTCTCATGGCACACTTTTGTGCCGGCACAGTGGTTGGGAAGTACTGCACTAGTCAACTGTCCTGGGGCCCCAGACCCTGAAGGGATCATAATCCCTAGGGTCACTGCATCACAACTGGTTTTTCGTAATTTGAATTGAAGTCTTGTTTGACAGTTTTTATAGAAAATGAAAGTGTGTCTGGCCTTGACCCTCATACCTGGTGTCTGTCCTCTGTCCTGTCTGTCCTCATGAGCTTGATAATTTCAGTTATTGTCCACATTCCTGAATAAGTTGTGTTTCGTCAAATGATCACAGACTAATGCAAATAATGTGTTATTCCATTACAGGAACATGTGATTAACAGTGTCATTTTCTAAACTCAGAACTCCCACTTTGAATCCAGAGGGACATGTCCCTCCCACAGGCATCTTGAAAAGTTCAAAAGTGAGGCAGTCCACACATAGAACTTTAAGAAAATCAGAATTAATGTCACTTACTGATTAATTATTCAGAGTTCTGTTTACTTTTGGTAAGAAATCCTGGTAATTCCCAGCAAAGGAGTGATATATTTCCAGGAAGTAATAAGGCAAATGCTCAGTCTTGTTATGCTTACTGAAAACTATAGCATCTACTGTCTTCAATGGGAGAGTCACAGGTGGTGGAGGAGAGGAACAATTTTTTATCTGACGGGGACAGCAAGACCTGACTTTACACCAGAGTGTTCTGTGATAACCACATGTAGAAGTCAGTGGCTTGTAAGCCATGACATGGTAACCTACTGTATGTGTTATTGTTATCCTTCTAACTGTATCCTGTCTTGTGGTCAGGTTCTCTACGGCAAGGTGAGCCTCCGCTGTTTTGACAAGCTGGAAGATGACCTGACTGACAGCTCTGTACTGCCTCATTTTGAGCCTCCATTGGCTCAGTCCGAGATGGGCTCCCTGCGGCGCTCCGTGCTCCGCTCAGTGGCCGAGTACTCAGAGAACAGCGGGCCCTGCCTCCTCACTCCGGTACGGGATAACCTCCACCAGATTGACGCAGTGGAGGGACCAGCCGCGTTCCTGGATATCCTGGCGCCTCCATACAATCCAGATGATGGGCGGGACTGTCACTATTACAAAGTGCTGCAATCTGCGGCCGAGGGGGGAACAGATGGAAAGAGCACCAAGGAGGAGCAGGGAGAGGACAAGGATAAAGAAGAGGAGGCATGGCTGCTAGAGATCCCTCAGCCAGAGGACTTCTGGTGTGGTGGGGAACAGTACCCAGGCCCTGCGGTCTCTGTCTGAGTGCAACCTCTTATCAGTGGAGCTACACTGCAGCATATGACAGATGATACAGTGATATCCATCCACAAGGGGAAACTTTGGTCAAACATGAGGGTCGTTATTACCTGGGAGTCAAAGGGATTGAGTGCCTTGCTCAAAGATGCTACAGCAGAGCAGAATCTTGTAGAAAGAGGAGCGTGAACTCTGACAACCTGCACAGCATCAGGACCACTGAATTTTCTTCCACAAACCAATAACCTTGTCCGTGCTGAGAAAACAGTGGACTCGAGGAATTCACATTTCTATTTTTCTTCAGACGATTACGTTGCCTTGAATGTCATCAGCCAAATGCTCTGTGAATGGTGGTGTGTCACTAGGATCTCTGGTGTGTGTTCTGTGAGGCTGGGAAAGCCTTTTCCACTTGATGTTTCACTCTGCTGCAGAGGACCTCCACAGCATGACGTGTCTTAATGCCAAAGCGTGTAACTCAAGTCGTTCCTGCCTTATTTGTGAATATTGAATGTATAGGAGTGCCATTTCTTTTGTTCACACTCATTGTTTCTTCCATCGTGCACACACTACATTATGTATACTTTATTTTCTTTTTATGTGTTTCACTGTTTCTAGATAACATGGTACCTACACAGGTCTGGTCAATTAAGGGGAAAAAGATGATGTTCAGCTATTTCTACAGAGTCTGTGATGTCATATCAGTGTATGAGTGATATAGCGTATGTGATGTGTCTTATTAAAGACTGAACAAAGTCTTTAAACTCACTTCAGAAAGTATAGTCGCTAAATAAGTATTGCATTTTAAAATGGAAGCTGTGTTAGAGAACTAAACATTTTTATGGTATGAAGCCAACACACTTCCACTTTCTTCACCACCTTTTACATGTAGCTTGATCAACACTATATCATTTCCAGTCTGTATGTTATGTTACTTTAGCTTTATCCTCTTTGGGCCTACATTAGACTTCACACAGGTCTATGTGCCAGTTTGACAATGATTCTGTCACTCTGGTGTTGAATGTATGCTGAACAATAAAATAGATGGGAATAATCATGGAGCTGGATGTAATTTGTGTGATTTCTTATACTGCTAGTCCTCCAGTGATCTTCATTTCTGTGATTTTGGTCAGTGCAATATCTGCGGCACCACCGCTGATACACATTTTGACTTGTAACTTAGCTTTCATATATGAGCAAACTTGAAAATAAGTTGAAAGAATATAATGTTTTCAATGACCGTTATCCAATCCTGTGAAGTTAAGTATCTTAAAGATGTCAGTAGAGAGTAGGGTCTCTGGAAGTAAAGTGCAACACCTCCTTTGTGGCCACAAAATTCCAAAAGCAAACAACTTTACAGTGATGTTAACAGTGCTCTTTATATTCATTAATGGTAGCTCGTCCAACAGGCTAACACCCGCTACACCTGACCCAACAGCAGTCTGTAAGGGGGATGTTAAATAAGGTGTGGAATTGTTCCCCCTATCTGCTATTTCTTTTACACCAAACACAACGAGAAATCATATGTAGCTTGTGTGTTAGGGATTTGCCCTGTGCTGATACCTGACAGATAACATGGCATTAAGAGTACTGAAAGTACTGAGCAGAAAAACATGTTCACATCTCATTAGATAAGATTCTTAGGGAGAAAAAATGCCCACAAAAAAAATGAGGCACGACATGCTGGGGACACATCTGGAGTCCTCAGACCTGAGGTGTGCAGTTGGACCTCTTGAATTTTACAAATTATACACTTTAGTTTAATATAAAAAAGGTTCAGTATTGGATTCCAAGACATAAAGGACCCATTTATGTTTTATTTAAAGCTTGATATGACAGATGAAGAACATACCTTATTATCACTACATCACACATTACATGCACATGCCATGCTTTGTGAAATTAATTCTCCGCGTTTGACCCATCCTTGGTCTGTCGATCCTCCGCGGCAGACCAGGAACAGTGAGCTGCCAGCTGCCAGTTCCTTTTTGTCACCATTGGTCTTCTTGCATGTTTTTAGTGGGGGTATTTTTATGGAGGATACCCCAGGTGAACATGGGGAGAACATGCAAACTCCACACAGAAAGGCCCTCTTTTCCTCGAGCAGCAGGCACTGAAGGCATGGTGGAGGACACGCCACCAGCGCCCACAGCGGGATTCAAACCAGCACCTTCTAGCTGTGAGGCGACAGTGTTACCACTTGTCCTACCGTGCCACCAAAGAAAGTAAAATAAGTGCAAAAAAGTAGAGGAAAATCCTTAAAACTGAACAAGAAAAGAGACAGAGAGAGGTTTCACCTCCCAGCAGGACAATGACCCTCAAACAGAATCAAATCCAGACAGAAACAGCTCTGACAAGAAGAGAAGAAAGGTCAACGTCCGGACAGGCCAAGTCTTCTCCCACACTGCACCACAGTACAGGATTTGTAGCAGCACTTGAACGGACTTGTTCATTTGTGGCACACTCACTTAAGCTTAGGTAATACTTGAGGAAATCTGTGTATAGTTGAATATTTAACAGATATTTATATGTGCTGACTTAAAGGATCAGTGTGTCAGGTTGCAGGATGGCAGTCAGCTGAATACCCCTCGACTCGCCCAGACTTTTCCAAGCATGTGAGAGAACCTAGGGTGGCCTCGAAACTGGTGAGAAAAGCCAAAGGTGCTCTCGAGAGCCAGAGTTTACTTTGCCTATTCTGGGCTACTGTAGAAAAATGGTGGACTACGTGGAAGAGGACCCACCCTCTGTGGAGATAATGAGCTTGTTCTGAAGTCATAAAAGCACGAGTCTTATTTTCAGGTGATTGTACACTGATGAAAACATACCTATGAATATCCCAATCCATCCTTCTAAATTTTACACACTGGTCCTTTAAATTAATATCCTTTTTTTCTTATATTGGTAGAAAGCCACCATAAAAACTATATTTTATATGTTCTCTCATATAAAATATCATTAACTACAGTGCTAATATTCATGTCAGCATTTTCACGACCACGCTGACATTGACTGTCACTCGGCTGCACTAAGACTGCAGAGACACTGGCCCTGTCAGTCAGGTCAGAGGCTCATATGAAATGCAATTATCTTTAATTTCCAGTATAGAATTTATCAGGACAGTACATCAGTATGGGGAATACTTGTGGTGCAGCTTGAACAAGAGGAGCCATTTGTTGCCAGCCACTAGTAGAGATGTCAGATATGCGTGTCTATCTTCCTTACTGTAAACTCTCTGCTGCTCTGGATGTAACAGTCACTGAAGACTGGTTATAGTTACCAGGAAATATTCCGTGATTTGCCATCAGGCAGGTACCACACCAAAATTAACATTCAGCAAGCTGGTAAGACAAGTGAAGCTGCAGTAGTTCATTGACCATCATGAACAATGAACAATGAAGGACAAGACTTTACTTGTGACCTATTTAGTATTTGGAAGCAGCGTATAACACTGGATAAATGTTACACAGCAGACTAATACATAGCTGTAAGGGTTAGGGAGAGAGGGAGGGTTTAAGGAAAGGGTCACTGGACTGTCAGTGAGGAGACGAGGGGGTGAAGAACTGTAACGTTCTTTGTCCGGCTCATGATGACTCTCGACAGTATCGCTCACTTGTTCTTGTGGTCAAGTTGGTGTCAGAACAATAAAGATGTTACAGATGACTTCAGGCTTCACACCTTTTAACAGCAAAAGTCTGACATTTTGAGAAAAGCGCTCGTTTGTCGTCCTCCCCACAATCTATCAAGAGGATTAATATCCCTTTAATCTATGTGTCCAATGCAGGGACAGGTCTGAGACATAAAGCAACTTTGTTTCCACCCTAGATACTTTTGGAGATCAGTCTTGAAGAAGAAGTACCAAAGAAAGTGATGAATTTCCACACAGTGCCAGCAATTATTTTCTTTTATTGTTCTTTATTTTTCTACGCATCTCTGTATTAGATGTTCATGAGAAAACACTCAGTTTAAAAAACAGACATTAGGCTTATATCCTTTATATCTATATAAGTAAATAATAAAACTTTATGTAGATAAACTGTTATGTTATCTATTGGCAGGATTGTTTTTTTTGTTACCATAACATGCCTCAGACAGGCAGTCACTGTTTTCTTGCTGTTTATTCTGGACCGTTGGAAGTCTTGAAACTCATGTCTCACTGATGTCCACATGTGATGCCTCAATCACAGCAACACTATAAACTGAGAGAAACCTGTTATTGACCAACCTCATAACCTCCATCCATAAATTCTGCTTTACTTGACTGCAGATGAACATGAAAAAACACCTTGAAATTACACCATAAATTTTTAGGAAAACAAATTAAAAGATTTCAAAATGAAGTTTATCAACTGTCAGACATGTAGGATAATTCTATATTGGCAGGGAGCTTGATCTTATGTTTGTTGTTAATTCTACATCTGTAAAGTTTACTTCACAGCATCAGTGTATGCCCTTCAACTTTGTTCCGTGGTGTAATGAACCCTTCAGTATGAAGGTAAAGCACCATAAATGAGTGTGCGGTACCACATCCTGCTGTTTATTAATATACAGACATTTAGTAAATGGAAAGGAATCAGATGACCACAGCTGCCCACTCATGAGAGGTGTTTAGGTGTGAGTCACAACAAATAATAGAGACAGAGGCAACATTACAGCATAAAAAACACGCACTCCAACCAAAGATTTCAGCTGATGGAAGTTTGGAGCAATAAACAGTTCGTTTCTGGTGAGAAAGAAACAGAATTCAAACAGTTCATAACTGAAGTCATGTCCTCTCTGTTTTTCTGGAAATCTGTGAGTTTTAGCAACCTAAGAGGGGTTTACATTCTCATTAAAAACTGACACATAATGAGTCTTATATAGGCTGATTGCAGTGTTTTTGTCCCAGTGAATTGTACTTTTAGACCACCATATAATGGAAAAATAAATAAATGTAATGTATGAATGAATATAAATATTACAGCATTTCTCCCCCACAACTGTATGTCTTGAGGGCAGTGTCAGGAAGGTTTTGAAGCAGCATTTGGGAAATAATCTTGAAAGAAAATATAATTGAACTGTTAACTAAATAAGTAAAGTATGAAAAAGAAATAAAATAGGGAGGCTGCATGCGGGTAACTTGGGATTCATGAACTCATGAACTGACGTACGCACCATCTATATTCTTACATCCGACAAAGTATATTTATTTTCTATATAGTCAGCTTATTTAGAATATTTTGCTGCTTTTTCCTCTGAAAGTTGAGCTTCTTTAGAAGAGAATGACCTAATTGTATGTCAGATGGTTGGAAATGTGGACTTCATCATTCTCTTTAACTGGAGTGGAAATGTGATTCCTTTCACTGATTTTACTCAGTGCTTGACAGTCTTGACTGTCTTTCACCTTTACTATAAAAAAAACTGTACATTCTCGATCTAGTGCATTTATAACCTGATGCGACACCTAAATTAAAAGTGAGTGGGTGAAAACTGAGTCAGAGATGCCTTGATTGACGCAAGACGGGATTTACCCTATTGAATTTCCAACATAAACAGCTTTACAAGTCTTGTAAATACACATTAAAGAATTGTATTAACCGCTTTCAACTCAGCAACTCCTGGGTTCCATGAACGCATCTCGGTTGACACCACTGGGATGTGTTGTCGCTTTAGTTATGAATAATAAACCAAACTGATAACGCCTGTGTTTATCATCCTCATACATTTAATAAGTCTCAAAACACACATCACACCAAAAAAATAAAAATAAAATGTCAAGTCGGTATGAGTTCAACATATTTATACTTTTTTTTTTTTTTTTTTTTGGTAACACAAGAACCACAACTGCTTAACACTTGAAGTTACACAAGACCAAATGTGTACAAAAATAGAATGTCTTCCAACTTTACATATTAAAGGACAAATATACATTGCATTAGAAGCGTCCTTGAATCAGTCAGTGTACAAAAAGACACACAGCAAGGCACTAAAGGGGAAATAAAGTCATCAACAAACATGTTAGAATGAACACACTGTCAATTCAATAACTTAGAACAGTTCTTTTCTTCAAAACATTATTGCAGTTATTTCACATTTAACGCACAGCCTATGGCACTCTCAACGTATGTTGGTAACATTTAAAAATCCCCTTTATATTACAACCGCCCTTTTATATATTCTTATGAATTAATGGCTATATTTACTTTTCTGTTCAGTAGACTGCGCAGGCAAAGTGCTTTCGTTTCAGTCTTTCTGTTAGTTCTGGAGCAGGAATAGGTGGATGTGCGTAATTGCGCACGGCTTCACAGAGGTTCTTGCTCATTCCCATTCCGGTGTTTAGGCCAGTTCACAACAGTTTCGGAATCATTATTTGAAAGTTCTTTTCTTTTAAGGGGTTAGTGTGCGCCACGCTGCTATGGTGACAACGAGGTTTTCCAAGGAAAACTATGAACAAATCCCGTTTGTTGCGCTGATGCCGCCTGAGGAGCGCTCCACACCGGAGCTGCTGGACGAAGAAGAGGACGAAGAGGAGACAGTGGAGGACTTCCTCTCTTTCTGCCTCAGGTGGATTTTAGTGTGTCTCTTCCTCTCGTCACTCCGGGCGAACTTGCGGCCACAGAAGTCGCACGCGAACGGCTTCTCCCCCGTGTGCGTGCGAATGTGCGTCGTGAGGTGGTCACTGCGGCTGAAGTTGCGCATACAGATCCGGCACTGGAACGGCTTGTGTCCAGTGTGGATCCTGATGTGTCTGGTCAGTTCGTCGGAACGGGAGAACCGCCGGTCGCAGCCCTCAGCCGGACAGGGATACGGCCGCTCGTGGATGGGTGTCTTGCTGGGTCTGTTGGGGTACTTTCTGGGCCGCAGGATCGGTCTCAGGGGCAGGTTCTGTGGGCTGTAGGCAGATGGGATCCTCGGCGGCCCTCCCTCGGAGCTACCACCACCTGGACCCCCCAGCGTAAAGTTCCTGATAGTGTTCAGTGGGGTAAGGGGTGGAGGGACACGGAATGTATCGAGCGGACATGGACCGAATGGTTTCCGATCTTGGATACCTGCAGTGTGCATGTCCCGCTGGCAAGCCGGCTGGAAGAAGCCCGAGTAGTCGGGGATGATGGGGAAGAGCCCCGGCGTTTCTGAGCTGCTGGGCTGCTTGGGCGAAGAGTAGGAGGGGGGAGGGTATGAGGCGATGGGGCAGGTAGAGGTGGACAAAAACGCCGAGGGGTCCTGGTAGACCTCCCCGCAGCCAGAAGAGGAGTAAGGAGGTGGAGGGGAGTACAGGTGGTGGTGGTGGTCCATGTCTGCCTGATTCTGAGCCGCCATGGTGCAACTCAAATTTCCGCTGGAGAAGTGATTGGGAGATCCCGAGGAAACCGGGGAGGAGGACGCTGAAGAGGAGGGAGGAGGAGGGGGCGGTGGCGGCTGGGCCATGTTGAAGATGCCCGAGACGATGTTGATCACTCCCTCGGGGTTCCAGTTACCTGGATACTGGGAGTCGATGGAGAACTTTCCCATGTAGGTGAAAGTCTGGTTGCGGTGGGATGCGGGCTGAGAGAAGCCGCTGGAGTAGGAGGAGAGGTCCAGAGAGCGCTTCTCTGCACTCATGTCTGCGCCCATCAAACCATCTGCAGCCAAAAACAAAAGAGGTCATCAGTCACATTACCATGATTAGTTAACCTGTTCATACTAGACAGGAAAGTGGGCTTAGTGAGAGACAGCGGATGCGTATCTGTTACATTACGCACCGACTCTGGTCTTATCATGTTATTACATGCATATATGATATATTTTACCAAACTAATTCATTCTGATTAATCATAGAAAGCAATTAGTTCATATTATGGCACTAACTAATTCTTACTAACCCATTTTATTACCATAACAGTCAAAACAATAGTCTTTATATTCAAATCTGAAGCAGAAAGGATTTGGACTTGTCATGACTTAAACATTAAGGATGTAAATAACTTTTCATAGATGAGTAAGGCATTTCCTTTATTATTGACTACTAGTGTGTGATCTTACCTGCTGCCACATTAATCTGGTCGTAATGCGCTCCTATATCGGTGTTGGGGAAGATAGCCACAGAGGTCGGCAAGCTGGTGGCGATGTCATCCACAGAGTAAACGCTCTCGGCCACGGGATGCACGAACCCGCCGAGGTTCACTGGCACCTTTTCCAAAGTTTTAGCCGTCATTGTGGAGCGAAGAAAAACCTCCGCGTCTGCTCTCTTTCTCTCCCCTTCTTCTTATCCAAAAAAGCTTTTAACAAACAGTGTGTCACTCAGCCGAGCGTGGGTCACCACTGCATATTTCAGTCTGTCACCGGGAGTGAGAGGATGATCTGCGTGTGTCTGGTGCGGTTCATGCGCTCTCGTGATGAACTTAACACCGCGTAAAGTAACTGTTATTGGGAACAGGGGCCCAGGCACTACTATGTATATATGGGGAACCTTTTGATTACGGCCGCCACGTCATTGCCCAAATATGGGGTGGGAGGGGTAATGAGAGCGGAGAGAAGAGAGGCTCCGCTGATGCTGATTGGCTGGGAGGCTCCGTGACGATGTCAAAGGGAATCACTTGTTAATGGAGAACCCGCTGCTCCGGAGAGATAAAACGGACTTTTTCCACTCCCTGCCAAACTGGGATACACTGTCACAAAACAACACTCCAGCACAATATACCAAAGTGTGCACACGCAGCCATTATGCCTCCATGTTTCTTTTAAGTATTAGCCGGTTTGTTTGTTTTTTTTTACATTTATTCTCGTGTATGCTCGATCTAATCGGACATCAAAAGAGGAATTCCGGTTGAGCTTCTGCAGCCATAAAAGGTTGAATCCGGTAATTGGGCACGTCCCCCATGCTCCATATTTGGTTTTGATTCCGGATTTCTGATCATCGGAAAGTGACGAGTTTTACCGAGCTGAGCGACAGAAAGAGAAAGTCGCTGTAGCATAACCACAAGCAAATGACACGGAGAAGAGGAGCGGAATTTACTCCTTTGGGTGCTATAGTCTGCATGAGCTCGGAAACTCCTGTCAGCCTGATTTGACTATGCTCTAGGAAAGAATAAATTCACCGGGGAGCTAAATATAGTCATTTAGAGATATTTACAGTCAGTGAGAGGAAAGCAATATTTATAGAGGCAGTGGTAGTGTGCCACCTGAAGTAAACACAGAAACAATTAAAATCGAAGAGGTTCTAGTGGTCCACATACACGAGGACATAGCCTATTGAAATTCTTTCAGATTTTTCAAACTTTTAAATCAGCATGATAACATAATGTGTCTCGTCCATTCAGTCAAAGTGTGGAGTATGCGTGTTTTTGTTGCTGTTGTTTACACAAGCTTGTGCTTTCCTCGAAAGGATTCAAATTCGACAGAATTTAAGATTTAATAGTCCCAAGAGAATCGTGTGCCCCCCTGTGGTCTCCTGAGGAATTGTGTGTGTGTGTGTGTGTGTGTGTGTGTGTGTGTGTGTGTGTGTGTGTGTGTGTGTGTGTGTGTGTGTGTGTGTGTGTGTGTGTGTGTGTGTGTGTGTCTCTGTCTCACACACACACACACACAGGCCATGGACTCTCTCTGCTCTGTTTGATCTTGTAAAGTCCCTCCGTGGGTGGAGAAAGTTGACAGACAGAAAACAGAAAATATTAGACACCTTGGGTGGAATATAGTTTCCATTGTGTGTGTGTGTGTGTGTGTGTGTGTGTGTGTGTGTGTGTGTGTGTGTGTGTGTGTGTGTGTGTGTGTTGCACAGCAGCATCACACAATCACCACTGTCATGTTATAGCTTAATCTAAATATAGCCTTTTGAGACCTTTGAAAAGTCACATTTTCATTGATAATGTCAGAGAAACCTTTTACAGACTTTGTCTCTCCTGACCCTGGATATCCTGTGGACAAAGGAATTATAATACTGTGAACTGTTCAATACACAGCCTGTTAGCTGATAATTACACAGCTGCCCTCTCGACATCAGAGGGTGGATGGCTGAAAACAACCTAAGCCGGACAAACATTAAATTAGTCAAATGTTGGCCACCAGAAGACAGAGCAGACAGGACAGACATTGGGAGGAAGTCATGCTCACCATTTATTGAACTGAGATATTTTCTTGGCAGTCAGGAAACACAACAAATTTCAGTCTTGTTCATTTAAGAAAAGTCTGGACCAACACACACCTAATGTAGAACTGTCCCACTGTGTGCAGAGGTGTACTTCATTATGGCACAATCCAACTCCTCTTTGGCAAGCAAATGACAGTATACTGTCACAAGTGACACTTTCAAGATTACACTATTACATCACTATTGGTGATAGATAGAAACGTGTCTTTTGTCAGCGGAGATCTAATTAAACAATTTGGTCTGAAGGGTAAATAACATTTCTGGAAGTATTTACAAATAAACTGTCTAATATATGTGTTCATATGACAAGTTTCATCGTAGTTGTACCCCTAACCCCTAACCCAAAACTGAAAGCTAAACACCATATGTTTGTAGTTATGGCAGGGCCACAGACAGGAGATGAGAAATCATTTATTGCCTGGTTTAGTTGGAAAAATGACTAACCGTTTGCATCAGCAACTATTGGATGGAGTGCAATCAACCTGTAGACGTCATTGCTGTAGACTCTTGGACTGTCTTTTCCAAACTTGTTTTTAATTATTTTGAAAACAATATGTTGATGTCGTCAGTGATCATTTGACATATTCTCCACACCTGATTTCAGACTACGGCATGATGGTCCCTATGAACGGTTCTATCCTGATGTTTCTGAGTTCAAAACCTGTAACCTACTTTATTGTTTTGTTCTGATATTGTATAAGTTTATTTTATTCTTCCACATCTCTCATTTTAGCTTTTAGACTTTTCACTCTGTGTTTTACTCTGCACCTTTTCTGTTTTAGGCTTCTGTTTTCTGCGCAGGACTTGCTACACTTATTAATGCTGTTTCACTGTTTGAAGCTACTGCTTAACTATCACCTTCATCATCACTGCTACTACTGCTCTCTACTTTCTGCTGCTACTAGTATAAATAATAATGAACATAATGAAAGTAAAAGAAGAGCACTAATATGTCATCAGTTCAGCTTTTCAAGCCCACGTGCCTTTACATCTAACATAAGGTGTGACTAATGAGACAACTGTTTAAATACCTTCAGAGTGCCACATTCACACACACATCCTTCACATTAATCAACGCACTCGTCAATATACGCTGTCAATAACAGCTCTATTCATTTGACTTGGATGTGTGTGTGTGCGTGTGTGTGCATGTATGTGTGTGTGTGTGTTTGTGTGTGTGTGAGAGAGAGAGAGAGAGAGAGAGAGAGAGAGAGAGAGAGAGAGAGAGAGAGAGAGAGAGAGAGAGAGAGAGAGAGACAGTGCTGTTAACCGAAAGTGGAAATGTTAATGAATAAAAAAAAAGACATTGAAAACTGAATTGACACAGGGATCATCCCTTTAATGGTTTATCATAGTATAGTGGGGGCTGTGTGAAATACTTGGGGACATAGTGTGTAGGCACAGGTATTCCTGAACATGTGTAAACCTGTCAATAAGGACATGGTGAGCAGGTGTTACAAATGATAGTCCCAACATTTAAAAAATGACCTAAAGGCTGGTGTCTGCTGTACACTGAAGTGAAATTGTGAGAGAAAGCATTTACAGGATATTTGAAGGGAATCCCAATAGTGAATAAGGCTGTGTCATGTCATATTTTGTTGCAGTCCAGTCATATGGAAGTTTCAGCTCACTTTTAGCTCCAGAAACTTATGAAATTTGTTGGAAAGCCAGAAAGCTCGGGGGAGAAGCGCTTTCCATGCTGTTTGACAATCCAACATGCACTTTGTGAGCTGATGCCTATTGATTAGGCAGCTAAAACACATGGTTAAGGTCAGAGGTAAGATCAAGTAGAGGTGTAAAGTAATGGTAATAATAGCAACAATAATTCTAAATAGTGCCAAGTTCTTGTCACAATGAATACTGCCTGTACCAAAAGTACTCAAAAAGAAGTTTAGAAGGGAAGCCACATCATAGATCTTAACATAAACAAGACTGTCTTCTCCTGATTACTTCTTAAAAATGTCTGATGATCAGTCTGATGTGATAATCATATATAATTAGCAAATGTAACACAGTTATGTCATCACATACATTTGGCATCAGAGTATAACAGTAACCAGGGAAAATCCCTGTACTGTCCCTAAAACATAGCTACTGTACTGACTGGTAGCTTTCCTGTGGTTGTCAGGGGTTGAAGCTGATAGACAGAAGGCACTGATACTCTGACACACTACTGATAGTGTGCCTGTGTCAGTAATTAGTTTACAATATACAGAATACAATATACATTACTATAGGACAGTTTGGCTCATGTTTATTTCACTAAATCAATATTTTGTTATCTCAAGAAAACAAAACCTTTATTATCTATTATTTCATTATCAGGATATAACATTTCACTGTGGCTTATCTGGCCTTGGAATGGAACAGCTCTTTGGAATTTGAAATTGCGACCACAGTGAAGATGTTCCTTTCCCACGGTCATCTCCCTTAAAACACAGGCTAGTTCACTTTCAAGCATTACCACCACGAGTTTAATATGAGAGCATTTACAATTATTTCCTTGTCTGTTTAATTGTCACAGACATCAAGAAAAAGCCCACACTGGATACAGTTTGCTTTTGTAGCCCACACACTTTCTCTGTGTGGGAGTACAGCAACTGGGGTGTGTGCATTCAAATATCTGTGTTTATGTGTGTGAGTGGGGTGGAGAGAGATGATGAGTGTGCAACTGTCAAAGTGAGAAAGCTAATTTGGTTTAAATTTATATCTGACCCATCTTCAACTGACAGACCAACAAACACCAGTACCTGCCCCCACATATACACTGTTGACTTTCATCACCCATACATGAAGCACTGTAAGGCTTATTAAGGACTTTCAGTGTCCCACATATAAAGTCATATTACATATCATCCAGCCAGCATGACAGAGCTTCCTCCAAAGCCACAGTTCCACAAAACAGCCTGAAAACTTGACATGACATTTGATTTGAAGTGTTCATCCATGGCTTTTACAATATATTTCTTCATCAGCATAACCTGCCATCACTGCCTTTAAATGAACGTCTTTATTTAGTGCAGAAATGTGTTTAAAGATTCAGTGTTGGATAGGCTGGTATCAGCCAACCTGAAACATAGGCAACCTAGGTGGTAGCTTAAGGCCCCCAAGCCACCAGGGGGCCCCTGGAATAAATCTAGGTTCACCTTTTGAACCATTTGTCTTTATCACTGTTCACACATAAAAAGAATGTTACATCAATATAAATCAGCTTTGTACTGAACCATATGAACCGTTTTCATCGTTTTTTTTGTTGTTGTTGTTGTTGCTGTTTTACATTTACTGTTTCAACAAAATTGTGTTTTACCAAACTTTGAAAGCGATGCACCTACACCTACAACAATACACGTGAAATGGGACCTTACAAATTAACAACTGTAACAACAAAATTTACAAAATAAAACTTTAAAAAACAACCACCAACAATAATCATAAGCATAATAGTTTATGTCATTGACTGAGAGCCTTTACAACTTACTGTCATCGTGGAAACCTAACACCTTGTCTACGAAGACATGCTGCAGCACCTTCATTGCTCCGTCACTGTCACACAGGTTCCATTCAGCAACTGCCGCATGTTCACGTGAGGTCTGGTGCACTAGTACAACACACACGATCCCTGTCCTTACATGAATTAAACAGAAAAAAATACACCTGATGCCTAAAAAGAAGCTTCAGGTCACAGTGATTGAGACAAAGCGCGAATGAAACACATGCTGATACCTGGCCTGTCTCGTCAGCTGTATTGAAAGCACATTGGTTTCAGGTGCATGTAAGACAGATAGTTGTAAAATGTGGCTGAAAAACAATCAGTGTAGACAGACCTATACTGGCAAATGGCACACTTGGTTAAGGTTGGGAGAAGTGAACAGTCAAAAAAAAAAAAAAAAAAAAAAAATAATAAAAATTTTGCAGAGCTGTGATGGGACTGAAACTGTCTTTACTCATTACTACACACCCACCCATCACCCCAACCTCCACACCCATACTTCCCGCTTCACTGCATAAACGGTACACTACTTCCTGCACTGATCCTGATACTGGACTGCCAGAACAGCCCACAGAAGAACCACAAGTATCAGCAGCAAATGTCCTGGAAACGCAGCCAGCAGTTGTTGCTCTAGACTAAATTATGGGATACACAGACAAATAGACTGAAAGACATCATCATTCGTATGGTGTGCCAGTAAGAAGACAGAAGACAGTTGCACTTTTGAAAGAGGTGTATCCATAAATCATTTATCATTTAATTAGGTCATTTTCATATATTCCAAAAATATTTTTGTGTAATGTGTGTAATTTGAATGTATTTATATTCAAATTAATGATTCTAACAGGAAATTCTTAAGTATTCTGACGTGTTTTGGATGTTCAGATCATTTTCTGTCTTCAGTAAAACCTCTGCACCAGTGTGTGGACTAATGCCTCCAATGCCAAATATTTTCTCTTTATTTTGTGGGATAATACCTCACCCACATCACTCCTACCCAACTTCCAGTGTTCCTGTCATGTCAATACAAACATCTATTAAAGCAACAATAGAAAAACCACAAACAGCCTATCATCCAGCAATAGCCAACATTAATCCCAAGTGAAACAATAAAATCTTCTCTTGACATACATTTAGAATAGTACATTTATCCTTTCAAGGGATATTTTTTAGTAAAAGAATATATTTTTAGAGATGTTTTGTCAAGGATGTCACTGATTTTCATTCAAAATTTTCGATGACTTTGTATACACAATTTTCAACTCATCACAATGATATATGTGATGTTTGTATTTACATTTACATTTATTTGTGAACGTAAAATGAGATAAAATCCTTTTTAAATGTTTTAACAAACAATGAAAAAGATGAGATAAAAATTTGTCTTTGTCCCCCTGCTTCCAGTATGCTAAGCTACAGTGCTAAGTTATACTAATCAACAAATGCCACAGGTCTGACAAAGCCCCAGCACCAGTGTTAATTTCGTTAACAAAATATATGACGAAAAATGTTCATCAATGACCTTTTTTCCATGACTGGGATGTTGACGAGCTAAAAATGGATCTTTGATAATAAAAACTATGACGAAATGTATGTTTCGTTTTTGTTGACAAGACTGAGACAGGACTAAAATGTTGGTGGTGTGTAATTGGACATTGAAAATGCATGATATTTTCCCCCAATTGTGCCTCTAGTCTGTCTGTCAAAATGCATCCCTGTCATTGGTTGAATTGGTTGAGGGATGTGCGCAGTGGTGCTGCTGATGTCAGACTTTCAGAACGACGGCAATTAATGATGACAGCCACATGATGGAAAGTTCAGCACAAAAAGGGTTTGGTCGGAAACAAAGATTAGATATATGGACGCACTTTAGTTATAACTCAGCAGAAAGAAAAACTCAATGCACCATGCTAATGGGAGATGGAGAGACGCCCTGTGGCTTCAAGCTAGGGGGGAAGAACACAACCAACCTTAAGAGACACTAGCGGCTAATGTTAAACGATAAATAAAGTCCTGGTGCTAACTAATGTTAAGTCAATGTCACCGGGCAGTTGCTATGTCAACTGGCAACTTTTGTAGCAAGCCACGTTGGCCTGGCCTGGGCGCCAGTCTTTCTCGCCAAAAAATTGTTTTCAGTTTGCATTAGCCAGGCTAACGTTACCTCGGTATATGTTAGCTAAGGAGTCCGTATATTACAGGTAAAAGTGTTATGAGTGAAATGTTGCTTTACGAATTTCAACACTTGATAGGCCTGCAACTTGTCACCTTCATTCCAATTTTTGATACCTGTATTAGCCTAATTGAATTAGTTTAAAAAGAGAAAACATTTTGACTAAAAGTAATGACTAAAAGTTGACTAAAATATAAGGACTTTTCGTCAACTAAAACTAGACTAAAACTACAAAGGAAAACAATGACTAAAATGTGACTAAAATGAATAAGCATTTTCATCTAAAGACAAAGACTAAATTTAAAATAGCTGCCAAAATTAACACTGCCCAGCACATAAGCTGAACTTGAAGCATTCAGCTGACATTTTGATCCAGAACTGCTTTTACAGTGAGCAACATTTCCTTCAATGTTCTGCTCAAAGACACTTCAACAGAACTGCCTTTCTAAGCATCACACCAGTGCCCACCGGAACACACACCCATGCCATTTTTCTTGAGGTGGAAGATCATTACCCCTAATTCTCAAAGTCACTGCTCTCAAATCTATAATTCTTTCTTTAAAGCAGCTTTCTTGCCACCATAGCTGTTAGCTTTGTTGCATCACAGACTGACAGCTTTCATCGCTCGCTGTGTGAAACATGAAAGCAAGTGGAAACGCTCTGATATCGGGCCAAGATAGAGGAGATTAGAAGAAAAGAGAATCCAGAGAAATAGATAAAAGAAGAGCTGCAGGGTGGAAAACCTGTTGTACAGAGACATGCCTTGTTTCAGACAACCACAGCATCTTTGTGGGGGGTAAAACTGTTAAAGTTTCACAGTGTAACTGTTACTGGTCTTCACTGGTGACTCCATCAAGTTATTCAAGAGATTTAAGATGCAAACAAGAATTGTGTAACAACAGTTTGCCATGTAGCTCTACTTTAAATTAATATAGATCAACATAGTTCTTTCTGACTGTGTGGTCAGACAGAACACAAAGCTACACAACTAGAGGTTCACCACAAGAACACACACATACACACAAGTTCACACAAATACACATGCACAGACACAGAGGCAAACACACACTGTCTGTGACTTCCTTTCTTTATTGTTCTTGTTTTCTTTCTTTCGATTTCTTCAGCGTACAAGTGTTACTTATTTAAATTTCTGTTTCCAACCTTAGGGCGATTAAAAAAAGTATTGTAAACCTAAGGTAATCTAAGGTATTTATGATATAATAAACACCTAATATGATGACTTCAAATGGTATAATGCCCTCTATGTCAGTGTAAATGGTATCAGTATGCAGGCTGTATGTGGCTGCAGACAGTAGGGCTTCCCACCCTGCTAATACCAACATGTAGCCGCCCCTGTAAAGTTCCAGAGTGAAGTGTACAGTCATCGTCCCCATCACCATCCACCTCTGCTCCACACTACACTACACTGCAAGTGCTGCTGTGGTCTGACTGATCTGACATCACACTGCACAGCACTGTTCCACTGTGGAAACACTGCTGTCCCCATTGCACTGCTGGGTTCAGTCTTTGGTCCTGATCTGTCCTGTCCTGTCATGTCCTGTCTGTTTCTGTCCTGTCCTGTACTGTTGGTGCACTCTCTAGTACACTGCTATGAAACTCTGGAGGCAAATGAGGTGATGGCAGCAATTCTAAAGACAACACTGTTAATTCTCCATATGTGTTTTGGATCCACAGTAATCTGCAACCACTAAGTAGCACACTTACTAGCCTAAACTAGGAAACGGCAATAAACACTTAGTGTTTGTTGGCGCACTTGGTATTTTGGTAAACCAAGGCGTACAGAGATGCATTGGTATTTTCGACCATTTCGGTCTGCGCCGGCGGCGTAAAAGAGTGCTGAAAGCTCACCACCCGGCCGGCGGAGTCGTGTGCTCACGTCCCCAACACCTCACAGGCAGGTTTCCACAGTGTCTGGCACTGCGATCAATTATTAGCAACAGCCACAATTCAATGCAACTGTCTGAGTCAGCACATACAGTCAGACCTACATTTATATATTTTGATCCGTATCTCATCTGACCACATCACATGCGTGTTCGGCACGCGTAATGGTCATTCAACCTGACTGAATGTACACAGGTGAAACAGGGATGTCTGGTGATCTGTGACTCAAATTGCCTGGTGACAAACGTATATGCCACTTTCCCCGGGTCGGCACATGACTCGTTCATCCTGACGAATTCTAGCATCCCTACAGTCTTTCAGGGGGACACCTCTCTGGATGGGTGGCTGCTAAGTAATAACGGCTATCCACTGAAAATGTGGTTGAGTTATATTGAATTGAATTGAACTGAATTGATGACGCCATATATCACACCTTCAACAAGACGGCAGCGTGGTTTTAACAGTGTTTTCAGCAGTGCTCAGTCAGTCATCGAATGCACACTGCGATCAATAATTAGCAACAGCCATGATTCAATGCAACTATCTGAGTCAGCACATACAGTCAGACCTAAATCTATTTATTTACAAACGGATGTCATGAGGCATGAGTGACGTCAGTCTTCTCCTGGGAGAAGTTTGGGCGTCGGACACTTTCCTGCGCGGCCTCAGTCATCCTCAAAACTTGTCATGCGCCTCGCTAGCGGCGTTCTTAAAGGTGAGGCGAGGAGCTGCTGTGATTGGTGAAGACTTGACTCGGCTGTGTCAAACCCACTCCACGCCTTCTCCCCTCCTTCTTTCCGAGTTGCGCCGCTGGGTGGGACTGAGATGAGAAGGGGGAGGAGATGCGCCGGTGGCGCAGTTCACAAAAATACCAAAGTCTGCATCGCCATGCCCCATCGGCGAAGCGGACCTGACTTTGCGCCGTGCCTGCGCCACGCCACTGGCGGATTCGAAAATAGAGCCCCTTGTGTCCAGGGTTTAGCTAATGAGTCAAGTTACCACATCAGGCTTTAAGATTAAATTTGATCACCAGTGCTGCAAAATTATCATTACCAATTCATTCAACAGCACTCCTGTGTCCTGGCCTCAGAGTGAAAGTGCAGGTTCACAGACCCTCTAAAACTGATTCAATTAGAACAGTAACGAGCCAGCTAAGAACACATAACAGTAAATGTCAAATCAATACACCCTGGACCAGATATTTAGATATTATCTCCACCACCTCAGAAATACAGTAGCTGAATTTCAGATTGTAATCCCTCACACAACTCTTTATTAAGAAAAGTGATCACATTAATATAATGTGTTATCAACATTGTTGATCAGTTTATCATTTTAGAATAAAGCCCTTGTTCTGGTCTGGTGGTAGGGACACTCACTGAACACTCACAGCTAATACACTGCCTGCATGAAATGATGACAGTGGTATAGGAAACTTAGTTAATGGTGTGTGTATCAGCAACCACACACACAGTCATCAAGTACGTGGGTTCTTACCAGAAGCATGTGCTGATCACAGATGTTCGCAGTCCTCTGAGGGCCTGGACACACAAGCATTTATCACAGCAAAAATGACCAACTGACAAAGTGCAAAACATCTTGATGACACTGAGCCGTGAGGAAGCCAACCCTCCAGGAACAGTGCGGGGTGGTGAGGTGATTTTGGCACAGTGGCCACAGTCTGAATGGCCCTTGTTTGTATCAAAATTTGAGGTCTTGACGAGATGGCTGTAAATTATTTTATACAATTCATCTGTGCATCTCCTAGAAATTATTTTTATATTACTTACTTGTTTTGTCAATGACATTGTGGGGGAAAGGGAAGCGCTGCCTGGATCAGGTTCTCTGTGTTTTTTGCAGTAAATGAAGCCTTTTTTCCCCGATGTGGGATTAATAAAATTATGTCTTATTTTATCTGAATCACTGCCTTTTTCGACTGCAGGCGGATCATTGGAAGTTGGTTAGAGTGATTGGTGGGTAGACAAAGCACATTAGTTCACACTCTGTGTGTGCTTAGGTGTGGGCAACAAAAGCACTTCGGTTAGCATATATCGTGTTTTTGATTAAATGTATGAAAGTAAACACACTGTGTCTTATGCTTCATCACACTTTGGTAATATTAAACCAATGACCACCTTTTCTAACCTTAACAGTGCTGCGAGTGCCTAAAAAACACAGTAATGATGCTTTTGTGGTTAGTGGATATTGTAGGACAAGTGAAACAACATCAGTATGAATATTTTGCAATTTGACAGATGCATTATCATTGTTTTCCCACAATGTTGATAAAAATCGAAGCAGAATTACTCCAATGTTAAAACATGTTTGCCATGTAAATAGAACTTCTAGGAGCAGTTAGCACCCAGCTCGCACAGTGGGCTATTGTGGGCGACTAATGTTAGCACTCATGTAAATGTGCAGCCCATCAAATTCAGCAACAAGTTAATTAGCTTACCCTAACCTTAACCTAAACCTAACCGTAACACGTCTTCACCCTAAAATGTAATGATTTCCATTACGGGGACATGCGTTTTGTCCCAATAAGTAAGGTGAGTCCCCACAATGTGACTGTGTAAACAGATTTATGTCCTCACAACATGAAGAATACATGGCCACACACACACGGAGTAAGTCAGAGTGGACGCATTGTTTCCTGCTAATGTATAATCACTGGGTGAATAAATGGCAGGAGTGTTTGACAGAGACATTAAGCACACACACAGTAATGCGACAAATTCACATGTAGACACTCCCACACACACACACACACACACACACACACTTTGACTATACATGTACGTACATACGTAGTGCATAAGAAGTGATGGAAGGATGGCACATTAGCACATCGACGCACACACATGCTGTCATGCCATAATGAAAGCTGTGACTAATGAGGCCGTCCCCCATTTTACAGGCCATATTTATTGTGTCCCTTGTCATTAGCCATAGATCATCTGCTGCTTCTGCCAGATCCTGGAGATGAGAGCTGACAGGGAATTAACTGCGTGTTGTCATGCTAATTCACACACTTTAAGGTTTATCACAGGGGTAGAAATTTACCAGAGCTAGCTAACCTGGATATCACGACCTGCCTGTATGAGCATGTGTGTAATTGTGCATTACAGACCAGTGATAGTAAAATGTTTCGGAGTGTGCTCCACTAAACTACGATTTTAGCTGCCTTGATTAGGATTTTATGATGAGTCCTCTTTTGTAACTTATGTTGAGTTGAGCTGTTGTCTTAATGACTGTCCCTGTGTTGAAATTTAGTTCCAAATTCTTTTTTGTCATTGTTCAAGTATTGAGCTTAACTGTTGAATATTCCTGAAATTACTTAGTAAAGATAGTGGACCAAACAACCAAGGGATAACCATACAAGCAAATACAGTTCAGTATCCCTAAAGAACACGTTTGGTATATAGTTTTCACCAGATCCTCTATTTTGTTAGATCTGAGAGTTTGCTACCTCCAGACCCTCACGTACCATGATGCAGAGAGGATCCTTACTGACCGAGAACATATCCCCCATTTTATTTCCACTTCCTATGCTTTGCTGTAAACTCTCAGCTGAATTGAGATCACATGCATTGCACAGACATGGGAGGGAGATCTTGACACTGAGTGTATTGAGGATAGTTCAGGAAACATACATGTGTTTAGGCCCACCTTTACATCTAATAGACTGAGAGAGACAGAATACAATACTTAACTGTCTACATGTAACTCTTCACATTCTAAACAAAATGGATCATCAGGACTCACTTCTGTATAATAAGTGTCTAATAGAGATTTGAACCTAAGGGTTAAAAGAATGGCAAACGGACTGGATTTTGCACACCCATTTTGGGGTTCAGTATCTTGACCAAGGATACTTCGACATGTGAACTGCCGAGGCCAGGGATGGAACGCCGACCTCCTGAGCCACAGTCACCCAGGCCTTTTCCTTCTTGGCCATCCCTCAAAGGATATGACTCTAACCCATTTACAGTTCAGACTGACACATGTGACCCATTACTATTACTGGCCAGAAAATGTGTTTTGATTAACTGGACCAAGGATATGCCGCCCACTGCCACATTGTAGCACAGGGAGATATACAGGGTCCTCCCTCATGACAGTCAGCACACTTCTGAAGGATAATGAGACGTCCTTTACTGAAATGTGGTCCTCTTTGCTTACTTACCTTGGGACTTTGCTGGGTTAGTGCTGAGAGACCAATACTCCCTGCAATGTCCACACCTATCCAGGATAAACTCTTTCTCTTCTTGCTCGTTGCTTAAATATTGCTAATACAGCTATTTTAGTGTTTTAACTTAATTTTACTTTACGTATCACAGTGCACCATTGTGAAATGTCAATGTTGTTATGGCTGTCATAGACCGCTACACTAATCAAGAATGTCTCTCTGTCAGGAATGGAGAATGACGTATTTTAATTTTTTTGTTTTTCTATCTATGCTTTTGCGATACATAGGATAGCAAAATGTACAACTTATATTTCTCTTACTTGTTACTTTGCAGGTTCAGATTACTAATACAAAATCTCATCAAAGAAATTCTGATATATTATTATAAATTAAACTATCCAGCAACCATCGATGATTATCATTTAATTGAAATATGTATTTTTAAATGTGCGGTTCTGCATAGTCAGTAACTTTGTTTCCGGTACTTTAGGTATTTTTTGGTGCTATTACTTCTATACTTTTACTCAAGTAAAAGAGTACGTCTGCTACTCTGGTTTTGGTCCTGTTCGAACATAACATTTGAATAACAGCTGACATTTTTATAAGTTAAATATTTTAGCAATTTATTCAGTAGTCTATTACAAACGAGCTGGTGTCAAACTTCCTGTGAAGCCTTAAATTCTCTTAATCATCAGCAGTATTGTTTTATAATACTGTATGAAACTCTGATCCTGTAACAATGCACGTCCAGCCCATCATATGATGAGCCTTGTCTACAGTAGGTCATTGACAGCAGTGTGTTTAGACCACAGTGAGGTAGCTCAGTCTAAAAACATAAGATGCTGATTGTGTGAGCAATCCATTGACAATAGCTGAGCCACCACAAAAGCTTCTAAGTTTCTGCAGAACACTGAAAGCGTTTGAAAAGCCCCGGCGTTAATAAGCCTCTTCTGAATGTTTCACATTTTCAGGAATGTTTCTCGTCCGCCTCCACAAACTCAAATGAGGAAACAGTTTGGCTGCAGGGACGTCCTCAGATAATGCAGCCTGTTTTTCTCTTGTCTCGCCCACGGGCGCAAAAATGTTTGCACACTGTGGCAGAGACGTGAGAGAGGAGTGAAAGCCCTGCCAGATAAGAGAGGAGAAGGAGAATGATGGGGTGTGGGGAAGATGGAGGACTGGAAACAAGGAAAGGAGTGAAGCAAATGAAAAGGGAGGAGAAGGAAGAGACTGGAAGCAGCAAACAAAGGAAAGAAAGGAAGAAGAGAATGGAAGAAAAAAAGGAGGCAAAGACAGAGTGGCACGAGGGAGCAGAAAAGGAAAGAAGAAACACAAAGAAGTGGGATGGAGAACAAAAAACAATCATAGACAATAAAAGAAAAAATCAAGACGAAGAACAGAGGATGAATGGAGGGAAGAAGAGGAAGGCAAAAAGGAAGTACAGTGCAGTACGGAGAAGAGGAAATAAAGAAAGGAAAGATGGATCAGACAGGAGAGGGAGAAGATAGGGAGTAGTGGAAATAGAGAAGACTGGAAACAAGGGAAGGAATGAAGCAAAGGAAAGAGGAGAAAGGAGAACACTGGGGAGAGGTGGAAGTGAAGCAGGGAGATATGAGAAGGAGCACAGGAAGAGAGGAAGAGGCAGGGGAAGGGAGACGTGGAATAAGACGAGGTCCAAACCGGAATATAGCTGGACCATGTGTGGTCAGTGGTAGGGTCTACAATGAAAGTCTGGATATTAAATGTTCAGGAGTTTTCTGTCCCAGTAAATAACGTCCTGAATGTCCTAGTGTCCTGAAGTAATAGATTACATGGTTAAGCTACGTTTGGGTCAAATGTTGTTGCAGCCAGAACAATACTGAGTGAAGCAGGCGCAGGGGTTTTTAGTCTTATAGCAATATCCAAGACTAGCAAAACATTTTGTTCTTAGTGTGCAATATATTTGGAATTAGTAACAGTGATTGAGGACTTTCTGTGCCTATTGATTTTGAAAGAGCAACAGCCAGTGGGGAACTCCAACACTGGACTGGCCAATGGGACAGACTTTTGCATTTTTAGGGTTAGTCCTGTTCTGCTGGGGTCCAGCCAAAAGAGAAGGATACAGGAGGCTAATGATATGACATACAGTAGCAAGGGAAAGGGAGGAACGAAGAAGTAAATCGTTGACAATAATTAAAGAAGGGGAAAATGAAAGACAAGAAAAGAAAAAGAATGGAGGGAGGAGGAATAGAAGGACAGGATAGGAAGGAGGAAATATAGAATAGGCCAGAGTAGAGAACGTAAAGGAAGGAGGGCAAGGAAAGATGGAGCAAAGAAGGGAAAAGAAAGACAAAAGATTGTGGGTGGAGGGAAAACAATCAGAGAACATGTGAACTGAAAGGAAGACAAGAAAAGAAAGAAATGGAGAGACTAGAAGAAAGGAGGAAGAGAGGTAGAGGAGAGGAAGGAGAAAAGGAAGTAAAAGACAGAGGAGAGGAGGTAACAAAAAGAGAGAAAGGAAGAATAAAACAAAGAGAAGAGTGAAGGGAACGCAGACAGAAAAACAAAGGAGAGAAGAGAAAAACAATCAAGAGAGGGATGAGAAGAGGGAAGGGGGAGGGAGAAAAAAGAGATGATGGTTCGCTGGTGGGGCCTTTGGTGTTTGATGGCCGAACGCTCAGCACTCCCACACCATGCCGGCCACTCGATTGCCAGTCTTTTATTTCAGCATTGGCTCCAGAGGCTGAAAGCAGCAGGGGCCCGGTCCCTCCAGCTCCCTCATCACAAGATCAATCAACATTTATCTGCTGCCATCGCTGCGCTGACTTACATAATCCCTTTGTGTTCCACTGTTTCTCTGTTTGACAGCAAATATAGTTCCAAACCCTTTTGGAGATTTGGCCCCAAATCTGCACGATGTTTAATGATCTGATTTGATTTGATACTTGTGTGGTGTCTTCTTTCCCCTATGTGCCTCTATGGGTGATAAAGCTGCAGGACTGAAGAAAACTCAAAGAAAGTCTGTTTTTTGTTTAATGGGGACCTCAGGGATATAAATTCAACTAAAAAAAAAAAAAAAAAAAAATCCAACTTCAAATGAATTTGTCTGTTGTAAACTGCCTCTGATGAGAATGAACAAGCAGCAGCACATGTGTGCATCCACATCTGCATGGTTCTGTACTTGAATGAAGTAAAATTTTGCTTTACTTGTAAGACATAGGCCTTTCCTCCATCATTCCTTACAAGTGGACATTTTGCAAGTACACACTTATGGTAATAATCCAGCAGATCAAATAAAGCTGAAGACACATGTTTGTATCTTACTATGTTCATGTTAAGGTTGGCAGGTTTGTATGTTTCATTGAACACAGTTAACTTATACATCAGAAGTGATCAGGAGTTCTAAAATATTTTAATCTGAGAAAGTAAGACTGAAAGCTCTCGATCTTGTGCTGATGTTGGTTTTGTCAATAAGGAGATTCATTGCTACGTAATTCAAAAATGCCACAATTATCTCATATTTAACTATTTGTTTTGTTTTCTACTTCATGTTGTGATTGTAGAAATTATTACTATGAACTGTTTAAGTCATTCCTCAAATAAAAAATATCCAGCTTTTTTTTTTTTTGCTGTACACTTTCATACTCTGAGGTTGTGCTGCAATTATTTGAATAAATTAAAGTCAGGAATATTGTTAACTCTGTTCACATTTCAGTATATTTCTTGAAAAAACTGAAAACTATAGCACCCATTTCAGAAAGTGTTACCAAAATTAATTCCCAAACTTCTATTTCCTGCAGAGAATCATTCATGAGATAAAGGAGAATGATGGATGTTGTAGAAATAAAAAAAAGAAAGTGCTGACAGTACGGTGTGTCGTGTAAATGAAGCAAACGTCTTTTCTCTGCTCTCTCTCTCTCTCTCTCTCTCTCTCTCTCTCTCTCTCTCTCTCTCTCTCCTCATTCGCTCTCATTGTCTCTTTACCTTCATGTGCTCTCTCGGCCTGTCACTGTCCACCTACGTCCTCAGATTCTCCTCGTCACCCCGCACTGCCAGGACACCCCCAGCACACACACACACACACACACACACACACACACACACACACACACACACACACACACACACACACACATACACAGAGGTTAGGCTGACCATGTGGGAGATGGCTGCCTGTTTGGCCAGCAGATTCTCTTTCTTCTCTTCGGGCCGTGGGAGGATTCTGTTTTTCTTGGTAATTTGGTGTAGGTGGCTCTTTCCTCTATTGACCATCAAAGAAATCTAAGAAAGAGGGCACTGAAATAACAAATGACAGTGGAGAGCAGAATTATCATAATCTGATTGATGCTATTTTAGAATATTGCTTTACTGGAATTACTGTGCTGCTGGAATTAAAGGCCTAATGTTGAAAGTGTTTTTGGAGAAAAATGATGGATGGGAAGCTTTGTTTTTCTAGGTTTAGTACTTTTCAACAACCCAATTGTTTCATCTTGTAATTATCATCCATTGTTAAATTGTGAATATTCAAAAATATAGCACAAAAAGATTTGTGACAGGAGATGAAACGCAGGGGAATTAGTGCCACTACACTTTGCTTACTCTGTCAGATTAGATGAATCTGACTTTGAAAAATGTTCTCCAAAATAAAACATTCAAATGCAGCAAAACTTGAAACCCACACACGCAAATATGTATGAATATTATTTAGGAAAGAGAAAAATTCCCCCTTTTTGCTCCCTCTACATTCCACTCCATGAAATGAGCCACTCACTGTTTCAAAAGAGAGCATCTCTATCTGTTCTGAAATTTGCTCACAGACTGTGTTACGGTATGTTAATACCAACTAACAGCATGAAACCTGCCACAGCAGAGGGAGAGGTTTTGGTGTGAAATGGCCAAAAAGTCAAAAAAGAAAAAACATGAGGTCTATCTATCTATTTATCTGTCATATTAATGCAAAAATCTTTGTTTTGAATTTTGAACTAAATGTGGTTCTGTGGTTAAAATCACAGTCACACACAGCAACTTTTTATTTCAATTGAAATCTAGACAAAGCAGTAGAAGTGTATGCAGAGCTGCGGAAGCTACTCACTGTCTGATGCTGGATGGTTCCTGGAGGAGTCTACCTTCCTGCTTCTTCTGGACAAAACTTGGCTCAGCACAACCCCTTGCTGCCTGGGTGCTACCTCTGCATGCCGGGCTGTTTTACCGGCTGGCTGCATCTACTGCCTGATATCACTTCAACATCCACTTCTAAACCTCTTTTTTTTTTTTTTTCTGGAATACCTCACTCTGTGTCTGCCCTGGTCAGTTCAGTGGTTAGTGTCATTTCTAACTGTGGTCTTGCCTGTTTCTGAGCTGAAGCTGAGGACAGTTCTACCCATCCTCTTTTAAATTCTGTGTTTGTGTTTGTTGAACATGATGGTCTGTGGCTTCCAAAGGAGAGCAGGAAATTTGTCACATGAGAAGAGAGTGATGTGTGGGATGCAGCAGTGTGTGTGTGTGTGTGTGTGTGTGTGTGTGTGTGTGTGTGTGTGTGTGTGTGTTCACACAGCCATGTGTGTGTCTTCTTCCAGGGACTGATGGGAGCTGCAACAAATTGGCAAAGTAGATGTGAAACAAAGACAGTGTAATATAATGTTTCAATGATGCCTTGACAGTAACATCAATGTGTGTGTGTGTGTGCGCACGTGCGTGTGTGTGTGTGCACACGCCCGTGCGTGTGTGCGTGCGTGCGTGCGTGTGTGTGTGTGTGTGTGTGTGTGTGTGTGTGTGTGTGTGTGTGTGTGTGCACTTGCACATGTGTCTGCCTGACCACTGCACATGCTCTGGGTGGGCGATGACATGCTGTGCATACACACATTTTCAACTGTATCCTCCATATACGAATACATACAGATGATGAATCTGTTTTAATACCAACCATGTCTATCAATCATCTTTCTACTGACTATATTGATGTAGATGTTTCATTCAAGTATCAAAAGTGTTTCAAGGGGGTATTTCAGTATTGACACATTGCATTATTGCAGGCAAATTTTGGAGAGATAGAAGATTCTTCTCTAAATGACTAACAAAGCTTTGTGCACAGAGTGGGGCAGATACATTTCAAATCCTCACCAAGTTCTTTCTCCATTTTCTCATTTGCATCCCACATATTTAAAACTCCTTTGGTTTCTGGTTGTATAGTACATATATGCATGCATTTCTCTTATTGTGATTTTCACTCTACAAATGTGTCATGCAAGCAGCTCAGAGTGAAATGGAAAAGAAATGCTGCAGAGCATCTATGGCTGCTTCATCTCACTATGTAAAGTGCATTTGTTAAAAATTGAAGAAAAAAAAAAAACTGTTTAGAACCAGTGAATTCAGCTTACTTTGTAAAGCAGACGTCATCACTGAAGTTAGTTCATCTGCTTCCAGGGGAAAGTTCAATTGAACTTGAAAATGTATTTCTCTTTTCATTATGTCTTTAATAATACCAAGACTACATGAAAGGACAGGATTTGTCTTAATGTCCATGCTGCCCAGATGTGAAGTTTGTGGAAAATCAAAGTAGTAAAACTAATTTATTACTAGTACTTCCAGGATGCTATCATTTGAAGTAATCCCTACTCTAACAGGCCAACTATGATTTTTCAGCCCCATTTTTTTTAAGTGATGCTCATATCATTTTGGAATGAATCTCATAGCTCCCATTTATCATCTGCAGCGTATCTGGAGGACCACATGGGAGCAGCCAGAGATCAGCAGGTCAGAGTTTATTGGTTTCCACTCATTAAAGCGATCCCCTGCCTCAGTCATTAGACTGAGCCGGGCTCCACCATTGACATTTGACTTCTGTGCCATCATCAGAAAACATTAATGCTAATGTTCTGTAACAGCAATAAAGAATTAAAAAATGCTCCATAATATCAGCGTCATTACAAAATGATGGAGAAAGAGCTTTAAACTTGTCTGTTGTGCATATATGTATGAAGGTGGTAAGTGCATTGCCATATTGCATGAGTGTGTGTGTGTGTGTGTGTGTGTGTGTGCGTGCGTGCGTGCGTGCGTGCGTGTGTGTGTGTGTGTGTGTGTGTGTGTGTGATTATTCTGACAGTCCCATCAATACCCCTCCTCAGTGAGTTTGAGAGTGAAAGCTGTGGATAGAAATAATGGGGCTGCTATGAAGTAATGGATGCCTCCAACAGCAGAGAAGCAGAGTCTTACAGGCCAGAGAGTTCACAGCCATTTCACTGTCGTGTTATGTGTCATCTTCACTTCACACTATGTTCAATGGAATGCGGGGGGGAATGTGCAAAAAAACAGAGACGTGTACGTGTGTTACATCATGTCTGCTAACATTACACACTGGTGGAACTTTGGAAAATGCCACTAAAATCCATTCATATCCAGAATGCAGAATCAAATCTCTTAAGGTAATCCCAGGTAATAAAATCTCCTGGAATTGAAGTTCTGGATTTATTTGGAATTCTTTTTCTATTTTAAAAGAGAGAACCCTAGAATTGTATGTATTATTGATATATTATATTTCTAAGTTCTAAGTTAGAATGACTTAATAGCAGTTTGTAAATATTAAGATGTTCTACAAGGTGGGCTTTACGCCATTTCCGCTCATCAATAAAAGAGCTGTTTTTGGTGGTTGATCCGTACTGATGATAAGACGGGAGCTTTACATTTGAATGTCAGTGCATATTCAAAAGAAGCATACTCACCAAAAGTGAGTTGCCTGCATAAAAACATATCTGAGTCGAATGCTGCTACACCTCCACCTCTCCTGACGGCATTCTTTGGAACACCATTCCCTGTAATGATCACAGGTCTGTCCTCTGCAGGCAGGGCAGCATAAGAGCCTGAGACCAGTGCGGTTAGCATCAGGGGTCATTTTTGTTTCCAGAGGTCAAGCGCCCTCGCCTTTCTGTGCAAGCTGCAGGGGAGGAAATGCTCGCCCACGGCGCAGGCCTCTGGTCACGCATTGTGGGTCGGCTGGCTGGAGCGACAGAGGCAGGATATTGATGTAACTGCTTGGATCAAAGAGAGGATGGGATATCCTATACTTTCCCCTCACAACATTGGCCCAGGAGTTGGGGTTAGGAGGAGCTGATTTATTATGTTCCCAGTGGATCGCAGCTCAGGTTTGAGGTTGGATCTCTGACAGAGATGTCTTGGGCCCAACATATCCTCAGCTTCTCCTAGAATGACACCGGTCAGGAAGTAAGCAACCAGGGACAGAGAGATGTAAAATACGAGAATAAAATACTGTAAAATATGCAATAATGGCCACCTAGCCTAGCCACCAGGCTAAAAACAAACCTATCTACAGTGAGCTGACAGCATTGGGGAGTCAGCTCCTCACGGTCTGTTTGAAAGATTGTTTTCAATCTTTCACACTTAGGTTTGAGCTTAGCGGTGCTGATCAAACATGCTCTTACAACAAAAAATTATCAAAATCAGATTGAAAAATGAAGAAAAACATTAAAATAACCCAGATGATGTCAGTGGACAGACGGACAGGCTACCATCTGTATCACATATCACAGGGTGCACTTATTGCAGGTTGGTACTGGCAGTGGTGTTCAAATGATCAAAGCTGTGAATAGAATGGAATAATGTGACCGTGTGAGTTTTATTTATTGACTTGCTAATTTAAAATAAATGTTTTAACCCAGCAGTGAAATGTACCTACATTCATTTCAAGTACTGTACTAATGTATAATTTTCTTAGTATTTCTATTCCATGCTACTTTATACTTCTACTCCACTTCATATTGAATGGAAAGATTTTACATGATTAACATATAACATAAAATATGATGTGCTGTTACACATTAAGCTACTCAACAATATTAGAAAGTAGTTCAGATTAGTTCCCCCTGCATCAGCTGTAAAATGCTCTTTCACATTAATGAAACCCTTTTTTTTAACTTTCAATTTTTCATTATTTTATTTGAAATTGCATTTATCTGATAATATTCCTTCTTAAGCAACATTTACCTTTTCTTGTAATGCAGCATTTTTACATTTTGATAGTGCTGCATTTACTTAAGTAAACTATCTGAACTCTTCTTCCACCACAGTTTATATTCAGGGCCTGAACACAATGTTCTCCAATGAACAACAATTAAACTGTTCTAATTCCATTTCAAATCTTGCTCATACCACCTGAGGCAATACAGTGGATATTTACATATATGTTTTTATGGTTTTGTTTTTGCTTCATATTTAGTTGGTTGTGTGTTCATCTTGAATTTTTCATAGAAAAGGTCCAAAAATATTTGAAAGCTGGAAATCAACCAAGTGTGTAGATGTGCTCCAAATGTGAAATATGATCACAATCTCCCCTTCTGTTGCTGAGTTATGGAGTTGAATAATGGCCACAAAAGTGTTCTGCAGAACAATATGATGTCATAGTGAAGTTGACCTTTGACCTTTTGGATATAAAATCATCATTTCATAATTTCATCCTCAGAGTGATTCGTGTGAACTTCAGTCAAAAGTAGTATATGTATACCTGTGTACATACAGACATACAGCCACAGCTGTGCCGGCATGAAAATAAAAGACTAAACTAAAGTGATAAATTATTCCCTTTGATGAAAGAGATCATTTTTGATTAAATTCAAGTTCAAAACGCACACTTTTATTGTGGTGTAAATGGGTGAAATGACTGACTTCATGTATTCAGAATGTTTGAACATTTCATCGCAGTTTACTTTGTTTCCAGAGAAAGACAGGAGACAGACAGATAGAAAGAAAATGGTGAAGACATTAAGCAAATGGCATCATTAAAGTCAGTTAATCTTCACCTGTTGACTTTGTACTTGTGGAGCCCTCCATTCATCTTTCAGCAGCTCCCAGGAGCTGGTCTGGTGTCAGACAGGCTAACAAATGACCTCAACTAATCGCTATTTAATTTACTACCAGCAGTCACATTGAGACATGAGGGCTAGGTAGAATCCAAGTAACCATCTCCCTGTGTGTGTGTGTGTGTGTGTGTGTGTGTGTGTGTGTGTGTGTGGGTGTGTGTGTGTGTGTGTGTGTGTGTGTGTGTGTGTGTGTGTGTGTGTGTGTGTTGTCTTGTGCAGATTGTGTGAGGCTGTACAAACATGGTGGAAGTTTAGCCATTAGTCGATTAGTGCATTAATCATAGGTGGAGGTTCTCTCAGCAATAAGCTGCTGTCCGTCAAAATAATTAACCATGATAGTCCCAGTAATTAATGTCTCACATCACTCTTATATCTTCACTTGTCCTCTGTGTTTTTGTTGCCCCTGCTGTTTTTTGTTTGTTTGGCTTGTTGGTTTTTTGTTTGTTTGTTTTTTTGCCATGAATAATAAAATAATGAAAATTAGGTTTTTAAAGTTTAGCTCACATCATACAATTAAATATGTGAATTTGATGTGCTGAATTAAATCTAATGACTTCCAAATGGGGTCAGAGTGATATATGTGCTAATTCTGTGCCTCTCTCTCACAGATCAAATGTCAAAACTCTGTCAGATAACATGGAAGTTCCTCAGAGACCACAGAAATTGAATTTTTTTTTTCTCCTACAAGTCATTGCATGCATGTTAAAGTTGTAATCCTTAAAATTCTCATGAAATCAAATCTAATTTTTGATCCCACATTTGGTACTATGTTTTATGTGGTAAATAATGAATTGTAGTAGTACACTAAACTTTTGTCCGAAAACTCACCTCATGTGCCATGGTGATCAGATGGTGGCACCATTAGCTGTAAACCACATGTGCTGTTACCATGGTAATTACGGATGTCGCCAACAACCTCAACAGCTGCCTGCAACAACACACTGGGTCTTTATCAGTTTATCAGGTACACTGATACAATTCAGTGCAATTAAATACAACAACTGTGGAATAAATCCTTTGAGGTTTTTATGGAGCTGAGGCCCTACTCAGTGAAGCAGCAGAGCAGTGGATGTTGACTGGCACTGGAGAAATCAAAGGGGATGATGTTAAAGAACGCAGCTATAGAGTTTATAGAGTCTTTAAAAAGGTGATGTTTATCAGAAGGAATAAAAATGAAACTCATTCAAATGGAATTTACTGCTACTTCACCTCTGAGTAACACAGATTGGTGCGGGAGCTGCATCTAATCAAAGTGTTTTTAAAAAGTAAGCTTCTTATAGAAGATGAATGGGAACCATGGCTCGTTGCTTTCTGTGTGTTTCTACCCTCAGCCAAACCATACGTGAGTCTCGCCTACTCAGGTGAGAACAGGATGAGGCAGACAGATAAAAGCAGTGACACAATACAGAATAACAAACACAGCATGAATTAATTACAATGCTGACATGACAGTTTATCTATGGGCATTTGTGGCGGGACAGTTTGACCCTGGCCACCTCAACATGACCAGTAATGTAACATGAGCTGTAATAAATGGCCTGAAACATGGAGAAGCACTGCCATGGTCCTTTAAGTACTGACGATGCTTATGCATTGCTCATATTGTGTAGCCAGTCAAATTGAGAACTGAGATAAGTGAATATTTTGAAGGAAAATATTAAAGAGGATATTTGTTAATATTTACTGTATCACCCAAGAAAATAATGAAGGCAACTTCTAAAGCTAAACTAAGCTAAACTTCTTCTACAATGCAGGATGCCGTCTCAATGTTTGTCCCATTTACAGGAAGTATTGGGGATGCTATTACTGTATCATTATAGATTCTTATTCAGTCAATATTTCTGAGAAAATTCTTTAATCAGTGGCAGCCTATCAGAACCAGAACATCTAAGAGACATATTAATACACCACTGGAGCCCTATGAGGCTTGGCCCTTCTCTAATAGCCCAGGTGATTAGGATCCTGGCCAGTCAAGTGACCTACATAAACATTAATTCAAACAGACTCACACACACACACACACACACACACACACACACACACACACACACACACACACACACACACACTTACTGTACATGTTCATTCTTGTCCATTGAACTAGAGTCATAAAATTTTACAGGCTGGTAAATGGGAGACTGGCATTCAGGCATTATTGTGCATCTCCACCATTACTTTAATGACTTAACTGATTCCATTATGATATCCGATTATCTTCATTAACTTTAACTTTCATAATTTCATGCATTGCTGAAATGTGAGATCAATTGTCCTTAATTTGAAATACAACATCCTGCTCTAAACCTCTCTCTCTCTCTCTCTCTCTCTCTCTCTCTCTCTCTCTCTCTCTCTCTCTCTCTCTCTCTCTCTCTCTCTCTGTGTGTGTGTGTGTGTGTGTGTGTGTGTGTGTGTGTGTGTGTGTGTGTGTGTGTGTGTGGGCAGGAAGGTGTCAGGAAGACAAATGACCTCAGTGGCATCCAGGCAGTCAGGAGTCCTGTAATTAGCAAACAACACAGAGGAGATCAGGAATCAAATGTATGAGTTCTCCTTTTATGGCATGTCTTCATTCACCACTACACATTCAACACAGCAACAACAAGTAATTATAGAGAAGAGACAAGATGACATCTGGAATAATGCTGGAAGGAAAAGTACTCCTCAGATGGAATGAAATGCTGGTTCATGTACAGAAGCTGTGCGATGTAACAGAGCATCTTCAGAAACAGGACAATCTGAAAACTGACTGATAAACATGTTTTCTGACATTATTAAACAAATTCAAAAAGAAAGTATTCGATAAACCAGAACATTTAGAATTTAAAAAAAAAATCATTTTCAACCTTTAAAAATGTTCTTTTAAAGAGTTTAAAAGATTTTTTCCCATTTCAGTTTCAATTTCAATTATTCAGGTGACTATATTATTTGAGTGTTTGGGGAAAGAAATAAACTTTTCACCACTTTTCTTTATGTATGTCTTTACAAGTGAATTTCAGTGAATTTCCAGACAAGCTAAAATGTACGCCGAACAAAATGGCTGATACAGCAGCTGTGTCAGTCTCATCCAAGCCATTATTTTGAAGGACATAGCTCATGGATCCCCTGCAAAAATCCCCATTTTCCCCATTTACTCATTATAAAAGAGCCTTCTGCAAAAGGGCAAGTGGACACATAGCCACCAGTGAATGTGTGAATGGACGACTGACTTGCATTGTCAAAGTGCTTTGAGTGTTCATTAAGACTGCTACGTAAAGACAGTCCGTTTAGCACTCCTCTGGCTGCAAACAAGGTCAGTTATTGCTGTTATGAATTTTTAATCCATGAAGGTCTTATAATTGTAAAACATTTTTTCCACACCCTAGAAAAGCCGTTCATATTCTTGACAGGACATGGAAATAGTCGTCAGTGAATACAACACCAGACCTATTTGAAAAAAAAAAAATAAATAAATAAATAAAAATCAGTGTGTGTGGAGATTCAGAGATTTGGAAACAGGATTTCCCAAAATGCTACATATTTGTATTTCATCAGATGCTAGTATAATCACACCCACATAGACACAGTCTCTCTGTCCCCGCCCCCGCCCCCCCCCCCACACACACACGCACACACACACTTAATAGGTTATTAGCATCATCACTCTCCTCAGTTTGGTCCATACATTCATTCAGATCCAGTCGCCCTCTTCTTGTCTTCCTGATATTGATGATAATCCTATCAACATGTTATTGCTTTGCTTCTGTCTCTGCTCAACAGGTCAATTAAGGCAGCTCTGTGCGCTAATAAAGGAACTTAACTGACTAATTGGCCTGTTTGGTTTGAGACCTGCATTGTTTTAACTTAGGCTAAGGTTACCTCTGCTCCAATACTAATATACAAACAGCCATATCATACACACACATACCTCACCTCACCTGACTGTCTATACATCTATATCACACTGACGGTGTTGTAGAAAAAAACTTTTGTTTTGTGCAGGCTGCCCTCCTATTCTGCAGCTTTTCTCCTCACAACCCCTGAAAATTTCCCAGGTGTTTTAAGACCTTGATAACGTGTATATACAGATATTTTTTTAAGTAGTGTGAGCGAAATTAAGCCAAAGGAGAGTAAGAAGTAAAGGTTGAGGTGGCAGACGGTCTAGGTTTATCACCTAGATCAAAATAATACCACACCCTTTTCTGTGCCGGAGGGGGGCAATTTAGTTACAGCTACCATTCCAAAAAAGTTGGGATGCTGCGTAAAACATAAGTAAAAACAGAATGCAATGATTTGCAAATCATCTTTTTTTGATCTATATTCAATTTAATACAGTACAAAGACAACATATTCAATGTTCAAACTGCTACACTTTATTGTTTTTTGCAAATATACACTCATTCTGAATTTAGTGCATGCAACACGTTCTAAAAAGGTTTGGACCGGCTACGTTTACCTCTGTGTTACATCACTTTTACTTTTAACAACACTCTGGAATTCTGGAACTGAAGACACTCAGGGCTCTATTTTTGACTCCGCCGCTGGCACAATGGTATTTTCGAGCAGCGCAGCCAGGCGCAAGGCGCACTTGGTATTTTGGTAACCCGAGGTGTACAGAGGTGTGCCAGGATGGGCGTTGTGGCGCAGTGGGGTCAGCATAATCAGCCGGCGCATTGGAATTTTCGACCATTTTGGTGCTGAAAGCCACCCCAGATCTGGTCAACTCTGTGCGCCAGTGGCACAAGTGGATTTTCGTAAACCGGCGGAGTCGTGTGCTCACGTCACCAGCACCTCACAGTCAGGTTTCCACAGTGTCTGGCATTTCACTGCGATCAATAATTAGCAACAGCCACAATTCAATGCAACTATCTGAGTCAGCACATACAGTCAGACCTACATTTATATATTTTGATCCGTATCTCATCTGAACACATCGAAAGCGTGTTCGGCACACGTAATGGTCATTCAACCTGACCGAGTGTACACAGGTGAAACAGGGATGCGAACTAATCGATTAACGTCGCTGTGCCAACCAGAAACAGTCGTGACATCCTACAGAGCATATATACTGCATCTATCTCAGAGCACTCGAGAGACAGAGAGAGACAGACACATGGAAAAAACGTAAGTGATGATCGTTGTCCACTATTACCCACGTCATTTCATTCCAAATACAAATGTTATCATAGTAATGCTTAACATTATCTACAACGATGGAGTGCATCATTGCTTTGAGGAGGAGGAGGATGAGGAGGATTTACCATCTAAGGACCTCATATTTAGACATCAGAATCAGAATCAGAAATCCTTTATTTATCCCTGAGGGGAAATTGTTTTTGTTGCAGTGCTCCTTACAAGAATAGAATTAGAATAAAATTAGAAAAGAAAGAAAAGAGAGAGAACTATATATATAAAAAGCAAATATAAAAACAAAATATTTATATTGAGAATATATATAGAAACAAAATATACCACAAAATATAGAACAGAATATAAAACTATATATATATACTGAGAAAAAATAAACAGTATATACAAACGGGTGTGCAAAGTAATACAAACGGATGTCATGAGATATGAGTGACGTCAGTCTTCTCCTGGGAGAAGTTTGGGAGTCGGACACTTTCCTGCGCGGCCTCAGTCGTCCTCAAAACTTGCCATGCACCTCGCCAGCGGCGTTTTTAAAGGTGAGGCGAGGAGCTGCTGTGATTGGGGAAGATTTGACCCGGCTGTGTCAAACCCACTCCACGCCTTCTCCCCTCCCTCTCTCTGAGTTGCGCTGCTGGGTGGGACTGAGATGAGAAGGAGGAGGAGATGCGCCGCTGCAGCGCACGAAAATACTAAAGTCTGCGCCGCCACGCCCCATCGGCGAAGCGGACCTGACTTTGCGCCGCGCCTGCGCTGCGCCTGTGGCGGGGTCAAAAATAGAGCCCTTACTTGCTAAAGTTTTGAATGTGAAACTCTCCCATTAATGCTTGATATACAGCTTCAGTTGCTTAACAGTCCAGAGACTATATTATCCTATTTTGCGCTTCATGATGCACCACAGGTTTAGAATGGCAGACAGGTCTGGACTGCAGGCAGACCAGTCTAGGACCCACACTCTTTTACTATGAAGCCACGCTGTTGTAACACCCGCTCGGCTTTGTGCTGAAATAAGAAGGATGTCATTTGGGTGGCAGCATGTTGCTCCAACCTGTATGTACCTTTCAGCATTAATGTGGTGTGCTTTTGAACATTGCACAGCTAACAGTCTGGATTACAATCAGTCATTTGGCAGATGCTTTCATCCAAAGCAACATACATATTAATTCACACAGCATCGGGAGCAGTTTTGGGGTTCAGTATCTTGCCCAAGGACACTTCGGCATGTGGACTGCCGAGGCCAGGGGTCAAACCACCGACCTCCTGATTAGTAGACGACCACTCTACCTCTAATGAACAACAGCCACCCCATGGATGGTGCTTTTTGTCTTTATCCCAGAGGACTCAATATCAGTGATTTCCACGAACACTTTGAAATGTGGATTTGTCAGACCACAGCACACACCATCTGAGATGAGCTTGAGCTTGAGAAGTCACTCGCATTTCTGGATGTTGTTGATATATGGCTTTTGCTTTGCGTGGTAGAGTCTTAATTTGCATGTGTAGATGTAGCAATAAACTGTGTTTACTGACAATGGTTTTCCTAAATGTGTCCCATGTGGAGATATCCTTTATGCAACCACGTAAATGATGAATAAACTTAACTCTGACCTTCGTCAACCCCAGAACCAAAGCCCTGACCCTTTTTTGTCAAAACCAGCTTCAACCCCAACCAAACACTGTGACAAAGAGCCACAGTGAATTCACACTGTTAGAGCCCCAAATGGACTATCCATCAGCATCACAACATGGCTGTTTTCCTCTCTGCGGAAGTTGGATGGTTCAAAATCGATTAGTCCTAGTTGATAAAATGACAAATCAAATTCACAGGGCTCATTGTGCAGTTAAATGATATGAATGAAGAAAATAAAAAATAATGTTATGAAGGCCGATTGTCTACTAATTGTAGGCATAAATCATATTTGTGTAAGAAGTGAAAAGACAGAGAGAGACTGAGAAAGTGAGGGAGGGGTCACTATGCCAGAGAAAATATTGAAGCCATATCTCCAAAGTCTCAGGCTTGACTCTATGAGGATGAATGCGTAGAAATATCAATGCAATGATATTATTCAACTAAAATGTGAATAATAACATATCTGTCATGAAAACAGATGGTGAAGGCTCATTTGAGTGCGGAAATATGACTTCATATTCAGTCACCACATACAATCTGCTGTATAAGACAGCTAAAAGCACAAATCCACCCGAAAACAGAATCTATATGACACTGGTATAGTCCAATTAATAATTCATATGGATTCATTAAGAATTATGAAATGCATGATATCACACAAAAACTGCCAAATATGGACCAATGTTTTTAATTAAATCACAAGATACCTTTCACTGTTCAAGGAGAAATTCTTGAAAATTTAAATGTAGCAGTCTATGGTCTGTTGTCACACCTAATACATGCAGCTCTTTGACGAAGATTGGCATGTTGGTGTCTGGTACACCCAACCCAAACACTTCCTTTTATGTCTTCTTTTCCAAAACACACCATTTATTCATAAGGCCTTTTATTACAAACAGTACAAATGTTTGTAGGTCATGCGCTGTTGCATGTGTTGCAGATCAGCAGGTATTCTGTACCAGTTTTGTGTTAACAAACACATATTGAGCTTGAAAGATAACTATAGATTTCAAAACATGCATATTTATTCTCCACCCACGGTTTACATTCAGTTCACTCACTCACATTACTGGAGGCCTACACCAAGCTAAAGGTCAATTTCAAGACACACAGACATGCGTGGATGTTTTCAGTTCACCTCTGCAACCACACACGCACACATACAGGTGGGTGGGAAAGGAAATCCCCTCTGTGTATTCATTCGCTCTTGCTATGAGTGTGTGTCTGACATTCAGCTAATCTGTTCAGTAGTGTCTGGTCCGACCTCGGGATTTTCCTCTGTCCTCGTCAACATTACCAGACTTATCTTTTAGTGAGATGTAAATTTCTATTTAATACTGGCAACTGAATTCCCAAATTAAGACAGTGGTACTTGCCTAAACATGACCTAATGTTACTAAAATAACATCCAAAGCATGCACACTGTAATTAAAAAGCAAATTTAAAGCCAAAAATAATCAATCAATCAATCAATCAAACTTTATTTCTATAGCACCTTTTATACATAAAAATGCAGCACACGGTGCTTGACAAAAGATAAAAACATAACATAGCAATATAAAAGCAATTACCCCTCCCAACACACCCGCAGACATACATCATGCACACACCCACCCGCACACAAGCACACGCACACACATACCCACCCACACCCCAACGAAAATGGCAGGGCACTGAGGCGTCATGAGAGGAAAAAGGAAAAGGGAAAAGAAAACCACCTACGGGGAGCTCATCCGCACTGCGAAGGATCACCGGCCGTGGCCACAGGGAGCGTCACCGCAACAGAGACCCCCAACCCAGACAAACCGGGGTGGACTCCACACGCAGGGCCGAGCCCCCCAGTCCTCCGGGCCCGAGGGGTCCCCAGGACGACACCCCGGCGGGCAGACCAGACACCCCTCCCAGTGTGGAGGCCCCACCTGAGGAAGCACTGGAGCTAAAACCTAAAAGACAATAGAATAAAAAGACCTAGAACCTAAAAGACAATAGAATAAAGGACCTAAAACCTAAAATTGAATAAAATAAAAGGGCCTAAGAGCTAAAAGACAAAGTACTCGGATAAAACATGTCTGCGTTAAAAGAGTCTAAGAAATCAATTGAAAGCTAAACTAAAAAGGTGAGTCTTGAGCCTTCTTTTAAAAACACCAACAGTCTCTGCAGTCCTGATGCACTCTGGCAGGCTGTTCCAAAGCTTTGGACCATAGTGGCTGAATGCCGCCTCCCCGTGGGCTTTGGTCCGAACCCTTGGAACAATCAAAAGGCCGGTGCCAGAGGACCTCAGGATCCGCGAGGGCTGGTATGATAGAAACAGGTCAGATAAATAAGATGGCCCAAGACCGTTAAGACACTTAAAAACTAATAAAAGCACCTTAAAGTCGATCCTGAAGCACACGGGGAGCCAATGCAGCGATTCTAAAACCGGTGTAATGTGCTCCCGCTCTCTGGTCCTCATCAGCACACGTGCGGCTGAGTTCTGGAGTAATTGTAAGTTATAGATAGTCTTTTTGGGAAGACCAGAGAGCAGGTCATTACAATAATCTAGACGGCAGGAGATAAAAGCATGCATCAACGCCTCCGTGTTAGCCTATATTTTTAAGATGGTAAAAACCAATCTTTGTTATATTTTTTTTTCTTCTTTGTATAATAAGAAGCCAAAATTTAAAAAAGATACATTTTCCAAAAAAAAAAAAAAAAACAGGGGGTAAAAAAATTCAGTAGTATGAATAACAAGCATGACCTAAAAGAATCAAATCTTATGAGTAAAGAAATAAAATTAAGCTCTTTGGGGGGTGTTTCAGCAGCCAGCAGCAGAGGATCCTACACACTGGACCATTAACATGTGTTGTGATAGATGCAAAATGACTCAAGACACTGGCATGTAAAAAACATTAGCGTGCAACCTGGTGAGACCAGGTTGAGGAGCAACATGTTGTCTCACCAAGGGTTTTCGTTTTTACGAGAATGCTTGCAGACAAACTCCCAGGTTGAACGGTTGAATGTTACACACCCTAATGAAATCTCAACAATTTATAAAGGACTCACAACTACATCAACTACGTTGAGGAAAACAATTTAGAAATTGACTGAGTTTACTGATGTCTGAGATAAATGCTGAATGATTCACTGGCAGAGAACAGACACATAAAGAGAAACAGTATTGGAGCAACATCAGCTTCAACGTCTGATTATCTGGTCTGGACAATCCAAACAGTAACATCTGATAACAATACTACTACTTAGATTTGCTGATGATACTATGAGTTAGCAAAACCTGCATATTAGTTGTGTCACAATGCTAATCATTTCCCTCTTTTTTAAGCTACAACCTGCCCTGTTCAGCTGCATGATGAGATTATAGCCACTGGTGTTGTATGCAGTGTTGCTGAACCCTGCTGCCATATATTCAAAATACAAAACATGGAAAAGGCTCATGTGTGAAAGCAGCATACTGGGCAGCACACAGATTACCACAAAGCTGCCTTATGACTGACAGACCTGCACCAGGAAGAAGAATCCCTCTGTATATGGCCTATGTCAGAGGCTGGATAAGGCGTGTTAGGGAAGAACAGATCGGGGGTCACTTTCATTGCATTGATCCTCCATCACCAAAGCCATGACACATGGGCAACATTGATGGCTATTGTTGTTCCTTGTAACCCATTATTTTACCTATATTGATTCTGTCTTGACACTGTGCTTCCCCTTTATTCACTCTGTGTCTCTGCTGTCACCAGACAAAGGAAAGATGACCTTTGTCTAGCTGCAGACTATATTTTAGTCTTTTAAAATCCTAGTAATACAACCCAGATTTCAAAAAAGTTGGTTAAGGTAAAGAGGTTCATTGGTAACAGGTATGGAGGATATGAAAGGGCATTCCTGAAAGGCTCATCCAGATCCAGATCCAGGACCGTCTACATTGTCACCAGTGCAAAGTTCAAAGGCCAGAATCTGTAATGTATGGGCAACATTAATGCTGAGAGGTACATAGCGATTTAGGAGCAACATATGTTGACATTTCAACAACCTCTTTTTCAGGGATGTCCCTGATGTTTCACCAAGACAGTGCCAAGCCACACAGTGCATGTGCTACAACAGCATGGTTTCTTAGTTCTTAGTGAAACTACTAGAGTTGCCAGCCTGCAGTTCAGACCTGTCACCCATTGAAATATTATTGAACTGCTCAGTCCAGCACACCATGATGGGTAATGTGGGCCATCACAAAAGCTCCGGCTTACAGCACCCTTGGTGCAAAAGAGCACACTCTGCACCTTGATGCAACATGGAGATAAATGTATTTATTCAATGCCTGTTTATTGTGCATAAACCTCACACTTAGGCACAAATTGTAACAAAAAATAGACTTCATAAGCATAAAAAGCATAAATAAATGTTTCAGGTCACCATTACACCCGCAAAACACGGCTGAGGTGCGAGCTTGCACGGAGGCGGTGACAACAGGTGCATAGATTAAAATGAGAGTGTATCTGTGAGACATGCCAGTAACAAAAATACTTCTGATAAACCTTGTCAGCACAATCCCTGTCTAACCCTCCTGTGGTCCATGTATTCTGTATATACCCGGTGTCCTCTGGGTCAAAATGACACGCCTTCACTAAACCCCCGAAATAAAGCAGCTTGATTGAATTTTAAACACCAGATCTATTTTGCCTGAAGAAACAACTTGTCATTCACCACAAATTGTGTGAATACCTGAGTTTTCAGAAAGACTTCATTTATTCATGAGACACCACTTGTTTCTCTGACACTGTCAATTGTATTATATATAGCCTAAGAAAAGCAGCAGCAGAAATGTGCAAAAACTGGTTTTGAATGCATTTTTATTCATCCCAAAAAGTCTTTTTTTTTGGGGTGGGGGGGGGGTGGAGTGAACAATGTAATAAAATATACAAAACAAAAATGTGAACATGTGAAACAAACAACATAACTCAGTCAACTAATTACCACACAAAATAAATTTCTTACACCTGCAGCACACAGTATATGGTTTGCAGTCTTTCTTTGGCGTGCAGAACTGATGCCTCTTCCTCTTACTTGCCCCAGCTGGGGCAGTGGCTGGGGTGGGGCAATGGCTGAGGCTGGGGCTGTGGCTGGGGCTGAAGCAAGGGCTGGGGCTGTGGCTGTGGCTGGGGCAAGGGCTGGGGCTGGGGCTGGGGCTGGGGCTGGGGCAAGGGCTTTCAAGTTGAAAAAATATCATTGAGGGGATTTTTCTCTGCTGTTAAACACAGTCATTTTGACACGAGGACAACCGGAGGGCCAAACCAATCATTAGGTGAGTTAACGTTGCCATAGAGACCAGGTTATGATTAAGCTATAGTAGATTGCATTATTATTACAAAACCATGATATAACTATAATACATAACGCTACTCATAATTCTGCAAAAGTGGTGTAGTCAGTAATGCATTACTCCACACAGACAGTAATATCATAAAGTAACTTATTACTTTCAAACAACAGTAACTAGTGATATGTAATACTTTTTCAAACACCAACAATCTGAATGTCTAATCACTGATTCCGTTGTTTGCATCAACAATCAGCCCCTCACATGTATGTTAGCTTCATGTTGACCTCAAAGCAGTGAAGACATGACTTGATGTCCTATTTAATGCAAATACAAACAATGATGAGTTACGAGGTTATCATTGACGCACAATCACCAGGGCAAAAAAGCACGGCAAGTACAAAATTGCTGCATGAACATGTGAACTGCAAACAGCCCTCTTCAACACACACACACACACACACACACACACACACACACACACACACACACACACACACACACACACACGCACACACACTCATAGACACATGCACACACACACACACACACACACTCATAGACACATGCACACACACACAGAATGTGGAGTATTGTGAAGGATAATGGTGCATTGGAAGGGTTTTATGTGCTATGACCTAATGCATCACACATAAAGAGGCTCTCCACTTCTCGTCCCGCTTCCCCTCTATTTTCCTTTCCTCTCCACCCCTATTTTTCTCCTCTCTTGTGTCCATCACTTCTCCTCATCTCCTCTCTCCACCTTTTCCGCCCCTCCTCTCCACTCCTTTCGAATTCTCATTTCTTCCCAGCCTCTTGTCTCTCTTTTTCCCTTTCCTTGCCACCTTTCATCTTCCCTCCTCTCCTGAATTGCTGCTACTCTCCTCTTTTCCCCACTCCTTTCATCTCTCCTTTCCTTTCTTTTACATGCTCCTGTTGTTCCTCTCCTTTCTCCATCTCTCCCCCTCTCTTCTTCATCCTTTCTCTTCTACATTGGGTATTTGCTCCTCTGGTCTCCCTTCTCTCCTTTCCTGTTGTCTCCAAAGTTTTGTCCTCTTTTAATCTCTCTTCTACTAACTGTCTCTCTATTGTTCCATCTCTCCCCTCCCTCCTCTTCACATCTCCTCTAGACTCTCTCTTTCTCTTTTTCTTCCTCCTTTCATTTCTCCTGTTTTTGCTCTCTTTGCTTCTCCTCCTGTCCTCTCTTCCTCTCTGCTGACCTTATCCTTGTTGTCTCCTACTTTGCTCCTCTCCAACTCTTTTCCATCTGTCCCCCTGACACTCTTTTATTTCTGCATTGCTTCTCTCTTATTCTTTTTCTTTACACTTGTTTCTCTCTCCTCGGGCTCTGTTTTCGACTCCGCCGCTGGCGCGGCGCAGGCACAGCGCAAAGTCAGGTCCACTACGCCAACGGGGTGTGGCGGCACAGACTTTGGTATTTTCATGCGCTGTGCCGCCGGCGCATCTCCTCCTCCTTCTCATCTCAGTTCCACCCAGCATGGCAAGATTGAGGACGACTGAGGCCACGCAGGAAAGTGTCCGATGCCCAAACTTCTCCCAGGAGGAGACTGACGTCACTCATGTCTCATGATATCTGTTTGTATTACTTTGCACACCCGTTTGTATATACTGTTTATTTTTTCTCAATATATATATATTGTTTTATATTGTGTTCTATATTTTGTGCCAGCTCATTATGCCGACACCTCCCCCTACTGCGCCACAACGCCCATCCTGGCGCACCTCTGTACGCCTCCGTTTACCAAAATACCAAGTGCACCGTGCGCCTGGCTGCACTGCACGAAAATACCACTGCGCTAGCAGCGCAACCTGCGCCATACCGGCAGCTGAGTCGAAAATAGAGCCCCTTGTCTCTTCTTTATTTCCTCCTTTCAGTGTCCCTCTCCTTCTCTATTTCCGATGTCCTCCTTCTGTCCTTTCCTTTCCTCCCGTTCTCTTGTGTCCTCTTTTTCCTTGTCATTTTTTATCTCTCCTATATTCCCTCTTCTTTTATCTCTTTTCCTTTCATTTCTTCTCCCCTGCTTGTTGTCTTCCTTCATCTCCCCTCATTTTCTCTTCACATCTCTCCTACTTTTGCATGTACCTCTCTCTTCCACATTTTATTCTTCCTTTCATCTCTCATTCAATTCAATTCAATTTTATTTGTATAGCGCCAAATCACAACAGAAATTGTCTCAGGACACTTTCCATATAGAGCTGGTACAGACCAAGCTCTTTTATCTACAGAGAACCAACAATTCCCTCATGAGCAAGCACTTGGCGACAGCGGCGAGGAAAAACTTCCTTTTAACAGGCAGAAACCTCGAGCAGAACCAGACTCTCAGAGCAAGAGAGGGAGAGTGAGACAGACAGACAGACAGACAGACAGACAGACAGACAGACAGACAGACAGACAGACAGACAGACAGACAGGCAGGCAGACAGACAGACAGACAGACAGACAGACAGACAGACATCTGTTCTCCTTTTTTCCTCCTCTACACACTCTCCTTTTCTCTTGTTTCCTCTCCTCTCTTCTTCCTTCCTCTACACTCCTACACTCTTTTTTTGTGATAATCTGACAAAGATAACATATCATCCTGCAGTGATCACACACACACACACACACACACACACGCACACACACACACACACACACACACACACACACACACACGCACATGCAAAGACATATACAAATGCTCCCACTGCATTCCATTCACTCTTAGTATCTGACATCTATCTGTGATGATTGTGTGACCTCTGACCTCTAGTCCTCTTGATGCCCAAATCTTGAAACAAGTTCACCTTTAATTGCCAGTGCTGATGTTAACATGCAAATCACATTCATGCCCACACATATACATACATACATACACACACACATACATGCACACACCCACACACACTCCTGTACACAAAACACCACACAAAAAGTCAAAAAAGTTCACTTTTAATAACCGCTGCAGCTGATAACTGTGGTATAGACCTACCAGCTACCTGCCCAGCACACACACACACACACACACACACACACACACACACACACACACACACACTGTTCATGAGTGATTACATTATCTCTGCTCACTAATGATGCTGGTGTGTCTTCTGTTTCCTCCTGGAGAAAATTGATAGGAAACTGTACCTGCTCCAACACCTTTAATGTTGTTAAAGCAGCATAGGAGAAGCTCATCTACTCCCTGTTTTCATTTCGTTGGGGATGACTTGTGGGGGGAGGGCGGTGGGGGAAGGTGTAGACATCATAATCAGGCATTATTATCAGATGCCAATGTGTGTAGTTTAGATAACGGAGGAGGAGCGGGTGGAATGGGGGGCCTTAATGTTGTGACAATGGAGTAGGAGTGAATTAGACGGTGCCCTAACCTCCAGGCTGATAATAACAGTCATAATTGAATGCCATTCAGTTGTACAGACACTAGTTAAACAACCAGGCCAGTCAAAGAAGAGAAGAGAAGAGAAGAGAAGAGAAGAGAAGAGAAGAGAAGAGAAGAGAAGAGAAGAGAAGAGAAGAGAAGAGAAGAGAAGAGAAGAGAAGATGAATACCAATTTATGAACACACTCTAGTATGGTCAAGAATCATTTCAACTTTATTTTAGATTCCATTGTACATTCCAAAGTTTCCAGTGATACGAAATATGTCAGGTTGGATTTAGAGCAGATACTGTCTAATCAAAATGACATGTAGAATATTATATATAAAATGGCTTGGGTCTTATAACTTAGTGTGTAACTCATTAGCAAACACTGAGTAAAGTAAGTAATCTGCAACAATTTTTGAGACTCTGTGACATCATGAGATGTTTGGTGTTGTCAGCCTGAGCCTGTGCCTGTGAGTGCAGCTCCTTGATTGGAGTAATGTCAGACACCTGTGCTTAGAGTGAGGAGGTTATTTAAGCTCCTGCAGTCACACAGGGCTCTATTTTCGACTCCGCCACCAGCATGGCGCAGGCTGCACACACAGCACAGTGGTATTTTCGTGCAGCGCAGGCAGGCACACGGCGCACTTGGTATTTTGATAAACCGAGGCGTACAGAGGTGCGCCAGGATGGGCGTTGTGGCGCAGTAGGGGGAGGTGTCAGCATAATGAGCCGGCGCATTTGAATTTTTGTCCATTTCGGTCAGCAAGAGCGTTCGCCATGCATAATGGTCACTCAACCTGACCGAATGTACACAGGTGAAACGGGGATGTCTGGTGATCTGTGACTCAAAATGCCTGGTGATGACTCCTCCGGCGCAGGCGTTGCTCCTCTCATCCAAGAGGCTTCTTCATTTCCAGCTGACTGGTGTGAAGTCCCAGGCATTTATGCACTTGCAGGATCATAGTTCTGCCCAGGTATCTGTGAGTAGCTAGGGTCACGAGTCATTGTGTTGATGGATCAATGGCTGTTAATGGGTGAGAATGGGTGGGTCGTTGACCCACCTGACCATCATTTGACTTATTAGATTCACATGAGTCCTGGTGTTAACTTTTAAATTGCCTTGGGAGGGATCTCAGGACTGCATTGTAAGTGGCTGATAAGTGGTGTCTTAGATCACCTCCTCTGTTTTGTGATGGTCTTTCCAGTCTGACATGGATGGCTTCTTTCACTCCTCTTTCAAACCATTGGTCTTCTCTGGCCAAAATATACATGATTGTCCTCAAATGAATATCTCTTGTGCTTGAGGTGTAGGTGGACTGCTGAGTCTTGACCTGAGGTGTTGGGTCTCCTTTGTTGTGCCATGAGCTTGTGAAGCCGTTGTTGTTTCATTTTTCCAGATGTCTATGCATTCCTTGCTGCATTGCACTGCATACACTGCATTGCACTGGATGTGGTGTTTGTTGAAGATCCCTGTGAGTTTTCCAGATGCTCCTGCAATGTAAGGGATGACAATGCTGTTCCATTTATGGTCCTTTTCTACTCTTTCTATTCTGTGTTTTTTCTTGATGAAGGCCCAGTTTGGGTAACCACATGTCCTGAGCGCTTCCCTGATGTGTTTCTGCTCCTTGTCCTTGCCTTCTGTCCTGTTCTGTGCCTGTCCTGTTCTGTTGGCACGTTCGGAGCCCGATGGTGTAGGGTTCTGATAACCCCCAGCTTATGGTCCAGTAGGTCGTGAGAATCAAATAGCAAATACTGACCTCCTCTATTGGAGAGATGGGTTATCCCATGGCACAGCCATACTTCTGTCTGTAGATACCCTGGTTGTACTGGAAATAGGTGCTTGTCAGGCAGGGGTCTAGCAGGGCACATACGTAATCTAGGGTGAGGTTGGTTCTGTTGATGAGAGTGCTGTCCTGTAGCAGTTGTTTTCTCACAGTCACAGCTTCCAGGGTGGGAACGCATGTGAAGAATGAAGTGACATAGGATACCATGGCTTCATCAGAGTCCAGTTTTAAATTTCTCACCTTAATGGGAAAATCCTGGGAGTTTTTGATGTGGTGTGGAATTTTGCCTACCAAAGGGTGGGTCTGAGCAGGGCTCCTTCCTTGTGTATCTTGGGGAGCCCATAAATGCAAGAAACACCCGGAGGCAGAAGCAGTTGTACATTGGGGAAACAAAACAACCACTTCACACACGCATGGCACAACACAGGAGAGCCAACACATCAGGTCAAGACTTAGCAGTGCACCTACAACTCAAGGAAAAGTCCAGATGCATTTGGGAAGTACTTAGAAGTACCATGACCTGGATGAATGAGAATCTTCACAGACAAAAGTCCTGTAAATTTTGACTTTAGGAGTTATGAATTTACAGGAGTTCAATGACTGGCTAGGTGGCTGTGTTCTTGTAGCAATCTGACAATCAGATCTATGAGAAAGATAGATGACCTCTGAAAAAAGACTCACACTGATCTGAGTTTGTGTTTGTTGGTGACGTTCTGTCTCTGATGAAGCCATGGAAGCTGACTGAACTGGTAAAAAAAAAAAAAAAAAAGTTTTAAGGAAGCATTGTTGTGACCTGCTCTGTTTGAGTAGGAGAAGATCATTGTTGCAATTTAATTGGATTCCTTTTTTGTAATACCTTTCCTGCCTACATTATAGGTGCTGCGTGGCATGTAAGACACATACAGCAGAAAATCTTTGGAGAAAATCTTAAGTTTCTCGTTTATTCAATGTGTTCTGTGCACCCAGGTACTTGACAGAGTCCACCATCTCAATGTCTGTCCCCTGGATGCTCACTGATGTAGCAGGAGAGTGTCTGTACCTGGAAGTCCTCCACCATCACTTTGTTTTTCACTGCATTGATCTGGAGGTGGATCCACTGGCACCAGTCCACAAAACTTTGAGCCAGTTCTCTGCTCTCATGTTGGCCTCATCACAGACGAGTTGTCAGAGAAAAAAAGAGAACTTTTTCAGGTGGCAGTTTGAAGTCTGTAGTGTGGAAGGTGAAGAGGAGAGACATTATCCACCCCAATGCCAGGGGTGGATAGGAGAACTGTGGCCACACCAGGGACTTTAGTCTGTAGTTGCTGAGGTTTGGTACTGGTACCATGTAGGATGTTTTCCACAGCTGTGGCATTCTACTCAACTTCAGGCTCAAGATGCACATGTGTTCAACTATCCCTCACAGGTGGTCCACACAAGACTAGTGAGAGTAAGAGTAGTCTTGAGCTGATGCCATCCGAACCGGGAGTCTTTTCCGCTTTCATCCTAAGTCCTTCCCTTACCTGGTTTCTTGTGAGGGACAGTTTGGGGCAGGGTGGTGGGTAGGGCATTGTACAGGAAATGCAGTAGATGTACAGGGTGGCTGTGGGTCGAATGTTGTGGTAAAGGGGGAGCAGGTGGGGGTGGGGCAATACACAGGGGCTGCAGACAGCGGGGGTTGGAGCAGGGAGGTCTGGATAGGGAGAGGGCCAGATGACTGATCACATCTTTTGATGAAAAGGTTCAGACCATTCACCCACTTTCAGTCCCCCACAGACTGGGAGACCAGAGAAGATTTTAAGGCCCCTTCAGACTCCACTGATGATTTGCAAACGGCTCCTCTATCTTCCTCCTGTAGCTGTTTTTTCCCTTTCTGATTCTCCTCCTCAGCTCTCTCTGTTCATTCTGCAGGTTTGCTTTATTTGCTGATCTGAAGACTCCTTGAGGGGAGCATTAATGTTAGGAGTAAACCAGGGTTTGTTGTTGGACAAATACTGTGCAGTCAGCACAGCATTCTCCACACAGAAGCTGGTATAGTCCAATATACAGTAATCCTGCCTCTTGTGTTTGTGCTAGGATAAGCTAAGTATATCGTGTCAGGTTTAGTCAGTGTGGTTTACTTCTGTGTTTTCCTCCTGTCTGTCATACGTCTGGAACTCTTTCCAGTCCAGTATGGAAGGATTCCATTCAACATTCTGTAAGGTGTGTGACAGCACCTGCCTCGCTGTATGGTGTTACCTTGACCCTAACTTAAACTTAAATTTTCTAATTTTTACATTATAGACTAGGAACATTAAAGCGAAAGAATAGAAGCATCAAGTTGTGTGAGCTTTAAAAATACAAGGATATGGCTTACAAAAATCTAGTGTCCCATCTTCACCTTATGATTCTGGATGATATTCAGAAATAATATGCTCTGTGTTGTTTTGTATTTGGCATTTTATATGTGAATTTATGCTGCTGAGGCTTGGAAGCCCATAACTACCAAGTCTTTCTATTTAGCATTGACTTCTGTGAAGTAAAAAATGCTACTGTTGTTCTTGAATTCACTGCTGAAACCTCCACATATTAGTATCACATCATTGGCTGTTACTGTGGCAATTAGGACTTCAACTTTTTGTCTTGTGTAAATCTTATCCTGCACGCCAAATCAAGAAAAACAAATCACCCTGCACCTGCGTCTTGTCATTAAGAAACCACGATTATACCATTTATTGGATTTCAGTGTCGCTGGAGGATGGCTCGAAAACCACAACACTGGCATTAAGCAGAACTCGATCCAGCTGTCTTCTCGCTCTTTAGCAGGTTTTAATTGGTGAGGAACAGGAGAGAGGAGCGCGGCAAAAACATCATTACAGGCTTAAACTACCACAACAGGGTATTGCTGAGATTTAATTACAGCAGGCTATTGTTTAATTTGCCTCTCAATGCTTCAATTAAGCAAAAAAGGGAATGTGAGGGTTCAGGTTTCAGGCTCATCTGGGCAGGAGAGGAGAGAGTTTCCCTAGTGAAGTTCATATAACATCACACAGCGGAGATCAAATGGATTTGTCATCGTTTGACTAATGACAGGAAAGAGGAATAAACCCTATTAGAAAATCATCAAGAATCCCTCTGTCTCTGCTGATAGTCTTTGTGTGTGTTGTGTGTCTGTTGTAGAGAGGCCTCGGAGCTGATGCTGATGTATTTACTGTTATATTGAATGGTGCAGATGATGTGATCTGAGGTTGATGGGGACTAAAAATAGCTAAATCTCTCCCTCTCTTCAGAATAAAGGAAAGTACAGAAACTCCTTGAACGATTTCCCTTATTAGTTTTGTAGTTATTCAATCTCCATCCCTTTTTCGCTCAAATAATATTCTTTAATCTGCATCCAAAGAAACATTTAGGCTGTAATTTCACTGAGGGAGTAATAGAGAAACTTTTAACTCAGTGATGTGAAAGCAAAATCTCTGCGAGGAGATGGAAGGTGGAAGTCTCACTTTGACAAGTTTTCTTTTCAGTGAAGTTTAAAGTGCATGTCAATTTTTTTTTTTATGCAAAATCTACACAATAAATATAAGTATGGGCACTGTGTGCATGTTTGGGTTTGTGTGTATTCAGTTGTAAATGTCCATTTGTGTGAATCCCGACTGTCTATTAATTAAAAAGTGACATATGGTCACAAGTGGTCACTCGAGATGCATGTGGAGACTAATGCCAGGTATAAAATAATGTACTCACAGCTGTCCTCTTGAGACAGACAAGACATGCTAATGCCAGGTGTAAACAGGGCCTCGGTCAGTGTGACTGTCTGTTCTGACGGAACAGGGATGTTAATGCTTTGTGCAAATACCCTCCTTAAACCTGAGGGTTGTTTTTCTCCAAAATAAAACACAGGTTATGTGATGTGACAAGCAGATCAATATTGTTCAGCAGCAATAACACACAATTTAATTTTAGTTTTTAGTTTAGGCCTTAAACTACAGTGCATTATCTAAACCAACTTTAGGCATACTTATTGTAGTAGTTGTGTGAGCATGCAGTATTTTAATTAAATGGACTACATAACAGTTTCAAAATGGCTTTGAAAAGATAAGACTAGCCATGGTGTCTAGGCGATGTATGACAGACAGGCGATAGCTACACCTTTCACAAGATTGTCTTTTCATTATATGTCAACATGCCCTCACCCTACATTAGTTACTTACGATGTTAAGATAAAATCTGTCAGTTACTTTCTGTCTCTTCAGAATCTGTGTCTTACGAAGCTCCTCGTATCTACCGGCTGTGGCATCTTTATGGATGTAGCTATAGTCACAAGTGCACATGATTTCATTGGATTCAAATTCACTTATCTGTCTCCATCACACATCCAGTCAGAGTGACAATACATTTTTTGCTCATAATGATTTGAAGGCTGCTGAGAAAATGTGTTCAGTTTTTCTATGGATATGCACACTTGGAAATGGATATATAGTAGGTTTTATGTATTCCTTGCATGACTTTTCACCATTTTCACTTTAGATTTCTCGATCATAGCCAGTCTAATTACCTACAGAGACATTAGACTGTTGTCTTTCTGTATGTGAGCCTGGATGAGGTCTTTGAATGTGATTCCTCAGTTTTTGCTTGTTGGGAATCTCCCATCATGCAGGTAGTGTGATGTTCTCTTCATATCGTGTCCTGCAAAACACTGGTCGTGCATTTCAGAGAAAGAATAAAGAAAGAATGTTTTCTTTGTTGAAAAACAATCATTGGAGAATTTTTGAAATAAACAATTTGCAGAGAAAACCTTGAATCTTTATGATTTCTGGGTTCTCTCCTGAAATATTCATAGTCAGGGCTGCAGTGTGTCTCTCTGTCTTACTGCTGTGAGCATTTGTCCTGCAGGATCAATATTCTCTGGTCATAACTTATCAGCAATCAATATCTCAGGGCTTTACGACAGGGCATTTGGTGAACTTAATTTTACCCTGGGCAAGATCGTGGCTTTTCAGCAGTGCTCTGATCTTTATTACAGATTCACAGTTGGAAGCTGCGCTGTCACAGTCTTAAACCAGAGAGAAGGTTTAAGGCAACTCAAATAGACTTTACCTAATGGACAAGACAAACTCACGCAGAGCTGGATTACTGTTTTGGACAGGAATCTATATGGACATAAGTTAAATGAGAAACAGCATGGAACAAACAACGCGTGTTTTCTATTCATTAACATCTAATCCTGCCTCTCCCCTACCAAGTCTGAGTACAATAAAATAACATGTTGTCTAAACATACTAACACACTATTTGTTGATGAATAATTGAAGATTTTGGGAAACACACTTATTGATTTGCATTTTGAGAGTGGGAAGTGAAGATTGGCAGTCGTGTGTGTGTGTTAAAATAAGGAGTTAGAATGTGGTTGGCCTCCTTAGCACAAAGACTCAAGGGACATGGATATAGCTAATTATCGGACGCACAAAGGTAAAATTGACTCTGAGTGGGAAGACAAACAAGCAAATTTTCCAAAATCAGAATTTCCTGTCAGAAATTTTTTATTAATTTGTAAACTATTTTTTCCTTGTGAATATATATGGCCGATGTTAGCTCAGCACACTCTTTGTTGCCAGTCATGTATATTACTTTTCATGTGTCTTCCACCTCCGTACTTCCGCCCCTCTCTGCAACTTCCTTCCTCAGTTGAGTAAAAACTACGCACATGGCTATTATGGCTGATGTGTTGTCGCTTCTGTCTTGTCTCGTCCAGAGAACAAAGACACCAAGAGATGGATGACCTCTGTGTGTGTCTGTGATGAGACAGAGACTAGAGCACTGTCCTCTTCACTGAGTACCAAACATTCTAATTCTTAAAAAAGCTGCAGAATAAAAAGATGATGTCAAATGGTTGTTTTTGACGCTGAGGTCAGATGTGGTTTGCACAGGTTTTGCCTGGAGACAGTATGCTACTGCAGTGAAAAAGTCTCTGGATAAGAGTCAAGCCCAAGAGCCCATTAAACACTGACACAAACAGTTTGAACACTCAGGAGAAGCAAAAGCTGCCCTAAAGGAAAATCACACACAATTCTACATCAACTCCACAGTGGACAAGTCTTACTAAAAATAGTCAGCTGTGTTATACAGTATATGAAATTGTTGTTAACGTGCACACTGGAATCATCCTTCTGTTGTCCAAACCTCCAGTATAGGCAACTGTGTGGACAACTAGCGCTTGATGAAAAGTGCTTGAAAGCTCAGCATAACACTTCTCGTCCATCTCCCTACTTCCTCTGCCTTCCTCTCTGTCGCCCGCTGACTGAGTTCCTGCTGCAACAGAAAACTACAGACGAGGCCATTATGGCTGACGCGTCGTCATCCCTGTCTTGTCCCATCCAGGCAAACAAAGACAGAGGATCCTGTTGAACGGCTCTGTGATGATGAGACACTGGCAGTCTCCTGTCTGCCTCAGCAGGGCCTCAGGATGCAGCAGAGAGCAGGAGCTACATTCACTCCCATTCACAGTGGCACACTGTGATGGAAAGCCTGTTAATGTTCAACCACAGACAGGAACTGATGCAGTGCTTCTGCCATCTTTTTGTTCATTGTATAAACAGGGTAGAATATTTGAACAATAATCAATATCCACAGGAACATTTTTCATCAGTATTAACTATGTAGAATAAAACATATAGACTATTCTGATTTCTGTTGACCACGTTTAAAAGGCCCGGTGATTATTAGAGATATTAGATATTAATATATGCAAATGTGATACACATGCACATACATACAGACAATGTGCATACAATGTACACACAATAAATTGATACAAGTGCAATTTCAGCACCACACTGTACCCCCACTGACATCCCAGTGCTCAGGTATGGGATTGCTGGTAGAGCTGAGAGACCCATCCGTCTTTCAGGTGACGATCAGTACTACTCCACCATGCCTCCTCCCAGCTTGCAACTCTACATGTCCTGTTACCCCCTGCAGCTCTCTCTTCCTTCTCTGAGAGATGATCTGCCCATCCACGCTGCTACGCTTTAGTCCAGAGCCAGATATCGCCACACATCTAGTAGATGGATTGGATATTCATGGTTCCTAGAGAATGAATATGTCTCATTTCATTGTCATTGTGCTTCCAAAATACATTAATGAAAAATGGTGGGTGGGTGAAAGTGTTTGATTTCAATGCACCAATTACCCTTTTCGACACCTAGTGTGGCTCTGAAGATGGCAATGTTGGTTGACCTGCAAGTCCACAACTTTGTTTCAGACTGAAATATCTCAACAACTACCTGATGGTAGCTGCCAGTGGATGAAACGTAATGGCTTTCTTGATTCCCTGATTTTCTAAGTGGTAGCAAATGTTAGCATGCTGACATGGTGAAGATGATTCGCCTTATCTGCTAAGCATAAGCATGTCATTATTGCCATTTTGAGAATATTAGCATAATATTAGCGTTTAACTCAAAGCATAACTGTGCAGAGGTACAGCCTTACAGAGTCCCTCGTACGGCTGTAGATTCTCAGGCTAGATTTCTACTTAACATATGGTGTCAGCAGGAGTCCAGCTGTAGATACCTACTGTGTAGGCTTTTATTTATAGTTGCTTGTCATTTCACCCTCAGATATCACCACAGTGATACTAAACAGCAATATCATGATCTGGCAGTATTGTGCTTTAATTACCTTCCCCACAGTAACTGTATTTACATCCTTTTATTCACTTTGTAATGTAAGCAATGGTGAGAAAGTTGCATCATTACCAGACTGTGAGACTGCTGCATACCGTGCATACTGTTCATTGTAGTCAACAGTATGGGCTTTTGTGTTAGTAATTGGTGATGGAGGCATTGTTTTAGTTACTGGCTGGGCGTGAAGGTTTCAAAAGTTTTCTGTGTATTGAAGTACATCACTAACAACTCAGATACAGCAACACCTCTATGTATGCACATTACACTGTGTGTGTGTGTGTGTGTGTGTGTGTGTGTGTGTGTGTGTGTGTGTGTGTGTGTGTGTGTGAGGGTGTGAGTGTCCTTGCAGTTACCAGTGTGCGTTGTTAGCCCCCTGCTGTTTCTTTTTTTTCTAATCTTCCAGGGCTGCTATTCACCAGGTCCTGCTGAGAAAAATCATTTCATGCATCTATGTTGGTCTGTTGGTTCCAGAATGTTTCAAAAACTTGAATGTGCATGTGCCAAGTTATGGTAAGCTATATTTCTGCATGCCTTTCAAGATTAGCTGACATGTAGGTGTAGAACTGAGGTTTGGCTGGTCACACAAATCCAAAATTTTGCCCCTTTTAATGTTTGTAGGAGTAAGACTGGCTAAAATACGATGCCACTGTTTTTGTCAGGAGCTTTTCCGACAGTACTCCATATCTCTTAATTCAGAAAGATGCTGTCAGTGTGTTGTCACACAGAGACAGCGCTGCGTCGTCCATCTCGGGAAGTCTTTGTCTCTTTGACAGGACACGACAGGAATGACGACACAGCAGCAATAATGTTCATTCCTGTAGTTTTCTGCTACAGCAGGAAGTCAGTCGGTGGCTGGCAGAGGGAAATGCAGAGGAGGTACGAAGCCTCTGATAGTCATGGGAAAAACTGAGCTGTGGTGTCAAGAGCGGTTTCACCAAAATGCAACATGCAGAAGAGTGCTAACCATGTCCTTTCTCATTCACAGTGGGAATTCACTGCCATGTTGCTGAGCCCATGTCCACAGCAATGCATAATTCATAACTAAGTCTTTGGTTCACATTAGTGTTTTATTATTATTAATAATAATAGTAATAATAATAATAATAATTTTGTTTGCATTTATTTAGTTTTTCTTTGTGCCTAAATGTATTCTGTCTTAAGAAGAGTAAAAACAAAACAAAATATATTATTATTCAAATAGTAATTCATAGTAGAATTGCAGCATAAGTCTGATATTCTTAAATTTCCCTTATTGTCAACAGATAATATGTGCAGACCCAAACTAACAATGAATGTTTAATTCTATTTACTGCAAGTTTTATTTCAATGGAGTAGTGCTTTTGAAAGTGATCTTTGTCTGAAAATCAACAACTACTTCTGAACTAACTTAACTTTAAAGTAACAGTCTTGATCTTCCTATAATTACTACCAGATTGCAAAGGTCTTTCGGGGAAACTAGGACTAGGAAATTATCAGGAAATGAAGGACCTGTGAAATCATTCTTTTATTTTCCAACATGAAGGAGCTGCTTTTTGCTGCTGCTCCACGCAGCCAGGAATACAATTCTGATGAATAAATACTGAATTCTGGTGGAAAAATACAAAGACCCAAAAAATTTGAATGAGCCTAAAACATGGTTTGTTGCAGTAGAACACCCTCAATGCAAGTTGAAAATTACTGTTGTTTTTGATCTTTCCATAGGATTTTTGGACACTAAAACAAATATAGGATATCACTAGAATCATCTGGCATAAATGTCAGCTGATGCCAGCTTCAGGCTAAGGATAACAGCATTTGTTATTCTTCTTCCTCAAAAGAAAAAAACAACAACAACTGGTGAGTCCTTAATATGATGCATTTAACGAATGAATACATTTAACAAGGAAATGCCCTTTGTGGAGTCTGGAATCCCTCCTGGGTGCGTGGGGAAGGTGTGTGGGAGTGTTGTGTGGGCTTTCCCCATACAGAGGGACTCTAAAGGCCAGCCTACACACTCAGGATCCTGCCTCTATTCCAGTCATGACATCCAGCTGGAGACTGTCAGCAAAACAGCCAGCAAGGCAGAAACCATAGAGGAGGAGAACAACAAGACGACCGGAGGAGAACAAAGGCTGTGTGAGAGTGAGAGTGTGAAGAAAGGAAGAAAAGTGTGTGATCGAGAAAGTGTGAGGTGGACAGGGATGCAGAAAGTGTGTGTCGGTGTGACCATCCTGGTGTGCAGAATAGGCCCACTCCTACACTCACATTCCTCTGTATTATATGCAAGTCAACAGGAATGACAGTATGGATACGCATACATTGACAGCTGCACGGTGAGCAGGAACACGCAAGTCTGACAAGTACAGGAAGACGTGTGTGGGAGGCGATGCTCTGTTACCGAGGCCGAATGCAATGAGAGCGCTCGGAAACAGCAGCTCATGGCTCTCTGTTTGGACTGTTGCAGTGGTCAGGTTGGGGTCACTGGGCAGAATGCCTTTTTTTTTTTTTTTTTAATGTGACTGATACTTATTTTAGGTGCATTAAAAATAATGTAAAGTGAATCATTTGGTAAAGATGTATTTTATAAGAAGTGGTGCATGCAACCATTGGTGGATTGTAATAGTTCATTTTCATATGCCTCTCTGCACTTGTTCATGTCAGAGGGAACTGTTGTTACTGTACTGCATTTATTTGACAGCTATAACTAATAGTTTATTTACAGGTTAAGATTATCATGCAAGAAAAATTCAATCAACATTTGGTGCCACTTAACCTAAACCGTCCCTTTTTGGACTGAATAGAACATCCTTATATCTGTATAAAACAACTTTATCTGAATTTAGTGTGATATAAGACCAAATTAAACTGCAGATAAAACTGTTCAAAATTACCTTCATCTCAACCAACTACAACATTTAAATCACTGCATATATGAATCCATCAATAATAATCATCCACAAGAATAATTAGATTACTCACAGGGGCCATCCTGCATAATCGGTACTTTTACTTTTCAGACTTGAAATGTATTTTGTTGCCTTTTTTCCGTATTTTAAAGTGAGACTTCAAATGCAGGCTTGTTACTCATAATAGAGTAATTGTATAATGTGTTATTGCTACTTTTACTTAAGCAAATGAACTGAATACATGTTCCACCACTGCATTCATAGCCAAAGCTAGATTCCAATACCAGTTCCTACAGGCCTTTCTACAAACTCACATAGTTGAACAATAACGCAAAAACAACATAAAACACAGAGAGTAATACAATAAACCTGGTCACATTAGGCTACTAGAGGCAAGCATTTGCAGTTGACCCCCCATCTCCCACCTCCTGTGCATTAGGTATTGTTTCTTGTCACCTACAAGTTCCCATCAAGTACAGTTCAGACAGTTTATTTTCTCAGAGCCCCAAAAACAACCGTTGCTCCCACTCACTGTGCTCAGGGTTTCTTTCAGTTTGTTGTTGTTGTTGTTGTTGTTGTTGTTGTTGTTGTTGTAATTTAATCAAACAGAACATTATTCAGGAGTATGTAAAGTGTACACAAAATGAACAAAAATGACTGGGTCATAAAATTTGATTTTGTCAAAACATTCTAAATTTTGATACAGGACCCCTCCATAATACAGGGCCACAAGCGGGGGCCACGGAGACTGCTGCTGTATTTGGCAGTGTCAAGTCAAATTTTGACCAAATTAGCAATTACCAAAGGCACTGAGTGATCCTGAGGTACACTTGAGCCTTATCACAAAATTTCTTAAAAATCTAAGAAAGGCTGATCATGATGTCTGACCACTGTATTAAAGCTGTTTCAACATGTGTTGATTTTATTTATGATGCATTTTGAGTGTTGTGTGTAAGGAGTTCCAGTTACTAGTCACACAAAGACTGAGGCAAAAACATGAGAGATACCACCCTCTCAGAGGCCTTTTCATTTAGGGTTTTTTTTGTTTGTTTGTTTGTTTTTTTGGATGTGTTTAAAATGAATAAACCTGATAAAATGACAGTGGCAGCATCTTATTGATATCCTATCCTGTTTTTTTTTTTATTTCACAATTACCCAGCATCTCATGTTAAGAGGCTTGACTGCATTAGGAGCTGGGAACTTACTTACAATAACTTGCATTAGTACACAAGTACACAAGTACATACACACACACACACACACACACACACACACACACACACACACAAACAGCGTGTCTGTGACAGGTCTAGCTTAAAGTAAGAAATTGTGTTTTCTGTAAGCATCAATGAAAAACAAATCAAACAAACATCAAATATATTAAAGAGCACAAAATATCAAGAAAACAAATTCAACACGTAAATACCTGTGTCAACTTTTTGTTCACATAAGAGAGCATGTAGAGCATGTGGAGTGCAGCAGGCTTCTCAGAGCCAGAGTTTGTCAAGTGTCGCCCCCTGCTGGTGAGCGTACTGCTCTGTACGGTGCCACACACAAAGCAAAGGTTAAGGACTTTACAGACGCACACATAGCCTGTACATCCATGCTTAATGGGTATTGATTAAAATCATTATACTTACTATTGTTCATCGTTTCATTTCCAAGATGTACGAAAAGTCCATAAGATGGCTACAAATGTGTAAAACATCACACTGCTCCGATGAAATAGACAGCAGTTGATTATTTGTTTGCCAATATACATATACATACATACTCAGATCCTTTATCTACATAAAAGTGCCAATATGAATCAGGCCAAGTCAAAATAGGTCTACTCCATGACAAATAAAGGCCTTGGACTAAGAATCAATCATTCTCTGCTAAAGTCACTTTAAGTATTAAAAAATAAAACTAGTCATTCAGCAGAAAATCTGCATTATTATGGGACATGATCAAATGATTGTAAAACTTAGTACGTGCTTTTATCTCTAGCAGGCTGGACTGCTGTAACGCTCTGCTGTCTGGTGTGTCTATGAAAGCTGTTGGTCAGCTCCAGCTTGTACAGAGCACAGCAGCACCTGTTCTGATCAAAGCCAGACACAGAGCCCACATTACTCCAGTCTTAAAATCTTCACACTGGCTGCGTGTCTGTCACAGAACTCATTTTAAAATTCTTTTATTGGTCCTGTCCTATCTGTCCGACATGGTTGGGACATATGGTTGGGTTAGGGTTGTTTTAATCTTACTTTATATCATTTTATGTTATTCTTATTTTCCTTGTTTTTATTGTTTTAATGCACACATTAATATGATTTGTTTTTCTGTTCAGCACTTTGTGAGGCATTTTATGAATTGTGCTATATAATTAAAGTTTACTATCATTAGTATTCTATTTTTTACAACCTTGACCTGAACAACATTTTGAGTGATCATCCACAAAGATCTGTCATTTTTTGTCATTTTTCGTGTGTTTTGGTTTCCTGGCAGTTTTATACTTTCCTAAATTGACGAAGTGGTATGTCAGAGTTTGTGATGAAGAGGAGAGGGCCGTGTGTGTACGGTGAGGACAGATTAAACAGTGCTAAGCAAGGCCAAAGATCAACACAGAGAAAGTCAGCAAAAATGAACGTTCTTTCTGACTCTTCCTTAGCATAACGTACAGAGGCATTTTATGATCATGTTATGAATAAGCATGCCCTATCAACAGAAGGGTGTACATGAGATTTCCAGGGTTCATTATGGTCAGTATCATCCACAGCTCTTTCTGCTGAGCTGCCACATCTCTCCAAGCTCTCTTCACTGCTTTCCTCTTGTTTCATTGGTATTCCTGTGCTGAGAGGCCACTATGGCCCTGTGACAATGACGCCACTGTGTTATTAAGCTTTGTGTTGTACTATATTCATCTGCCCCCTTCATCTCCCTCTTCATCTGACCCTGTTCCCTCTCACTCACAGCCTTCTGCCTCTCTGGCAGCTTCTTGCTATATAGACCCTCTTTCTTCCCCAAGCCCTCCTCTCTCTCGCTCTCTTTCTCTCTGTTCTTCCCCTGTCTCTCTCCAGTTCTATCTTTTATTCAATGAGCCATGACTCAATTCACATTTGTCTGTTGTTTGCATGGACGCCTACAGAGTTCCTCTCAGACTGCAGTGAGGGCAGAGCCGTGCAGGGCAGCTGGAAACTCTGCACTGTATGAATGTAGGCTGGACTGATGTTCTTAAGTTAACCTCAAAATGTACACAACATGTTCATGAGAATAAAAATGAAGACACAACACAAAAACAACTGCATGATTTACTTTTAATGCAGTTATTTTGTTTCACTATACAAACTTTACACATGATCCATAAAGGGGGTGGTGGTGGTGGTGGTGGTGGGGGGTGTTAGATTTTTTTTTTTTTTTTTTTTTTTTAGATTTTTTTTTTTTTTTTGCCTTTTTAGCCTTTTTTGTATAGAACAGCTGTATTGAGGAGGGGGTCATCCAAAGTGGGGGCCCAGGCTGGAGCTGAACACAAGGCACTGCTGAGGACTCAGCCTGTGTATATGAAGCACACACTCTGAGTGAGCTGCCAGGGCATCCCACAAAGGCATCCCTTATATCAAAAGAAACAAGTACACCAGCCTGATTAAAGGGGTGCATTGAATATATGTTCCAGTTAGAAGAGTGGGCCGTGTGTCTGTCTTAAATATGATTGGTTGTAGAAGAAATTGCATTTGTAGATAAATTCCTCTTTTTTGCTGTGAGAATTCCACACATACCACAGCTGATGTGTTGAAGTGAAAACAAATACATAAACCAGTTATTTCGTTAGGTACTTAACAAATAAATAAACTCATTTTAGCTGTGTATTGTCCAAAGTTTGGTATTTATTTAATTAATTTAAAAAATGTTTTAATTAAAATGTAAGTTTTGCAAATACTTACATTTGTAGTGTTGCTAATAAAAAATGTGTTATCAAGAATATTTGATATTTGTGCTGTACCTGAAAGTCAGTGCATGTTCATCTACACGTTTGTGTGCTTATGTGCTCTACATATTGACTCTTTGTTAACAGTTAGTCAACAAGGCTTAAGCTATCCGATATTGTTTAATTGCTATTAAATTCACCTTTAATCTGGCTGCAATCAACACTCAACGAAGAAAATTAATCAACAATATTGTGATGTATCATGGTTCATTGGATTTGAGCTGGGCAGGAAGTATAAACTGTATAAACTGAGCTCCATCTAGTGGTATGATATAGACCTAATCTTGTTAAGTCTATGCATCAAAGTTAAAGGGACAAAAACAATCATCTCCAGTTCATCCAAACTGCTGTGCTAGTATTTATGAGACCAGGCTGGTAGTTGTAGCCTTGGTGGGCTTAGTTGTGCCACAGGAGAAATTTAAGAGGATGAACAAAGATGAGCAGACAAGAGCATGGAAAGGAGGAACAGAAAGCAGTGTGGAATCAAGAGTCTATTGGAGCAACTGCAACTACATTATCAGCACTGTTATTATGCTGACTGTCTAAAGTGTATGGCTGCAAGAACAATGTCCACCTCATCAGTCTCTGGTTGGGGTTTTTTGGAGGGACACAGAAAAGAGAGGAACACACAGTGAGGAGTACAATCAGCAGGAAGTGAGGACCACCCTCTGACCAAACGTACACAAAAAATGCTGAGCTCAGAGCTCATCACAAGCATCTAACAAGGTGGCTGGACAAAGCATAATTCAACATGCTCTGCCTTTACAATATTCTAGCTACCGCATGCACACAAAACTGGAACATACATAAGCACTAAAGTAGCATAAATGGAATGGTAAATAGATTGCATTATATAGTATTTTTCTAGCCTTCTTTGACCACTCAAAGCACTTTACAATACATGCCCTACATCACATTATCAAGACCAGACAGAAATCACTGTTATCATTTTAACGATACATTGAGCTTAAAAACCCTAGGAACAAACAAATAAACATGTGCAATGGTGAAATCAAAAAGAGGCCAGGCTCCCCAGCCACTAACCAATTCCTTTTATTAACTAGTCTCAAGCCTGCGTCTTCAGACAGGTACATGTGGTGGGTAATTATACACTGATTCCACCAGAACCAAAAGGCAACCAGGGAACTGGCAACCCTCTGGAAACCAGGAAACCTCTCCCAAGATATTCTTTTCACCACACTACAGTAAAAACAACAAACTGGTTGGTCTCCATTTGGGATCAACCACTTCAGCCTCCAAAGGAGACACATGGCTCTTACCAACTGAGGCATTGCCATAGCCACCAATTACATGCACCAGTACTTTCAATTACCAACAAACTAAATTGGGGACAAATACTGCTCCCCTCAAACATCCAGCAAACTCCACAAAAGTAACCAGTCTCCCCAGAATCTTACCCACAATGCTAAATATCAAAGGCACTTTCATCTACAATTCTAACAAACGCCTGAGCTCAGTCAAGCATTCACAAAACATAAGGGTCACAAACCAGATTGTTCACTGACATACCATCAGAGATTCTTCGTTTGTCACACTCAGGCTGGATTTATTGTTTCCAAAGGAGATTTGTCACAACCTGGCTCAAGGTTGAGCAAAGACAGGGAGGATTTTTTACATTTTCACACATATGCACAGTTACTCTTGAACTATATTAAGCAACAAAGGCATCACAGTGCACATAGGAGGTCACTGCTGCCTTTTTGCAGGCTTCTGATTATGGGCTAATATCGCCTGCTGTTGGTTTGGCAGGCTCTTAACAGTGTAAAATGGACAGGAATTTTTTTTTAAAGCAGTATTTGTGTGGACAGAATCTTTTTTTAGAACAAAGAATGAAAAACCCTGTTTTAAGACATACACGTATATGTGTGGACTAAGGTTGAGGTAAAGTGGAGCTGATGGCACTAAAAGTACACTTTGGGCCTGTACAAACAATAAGAACTGGGTTCAAAATGCTCTTGTTCTGCTATTACTGTTACTTGTACATATCAGGCTTTTATCATTATCCATTCTAACACTAGATACTGACAGTAATACCTCACAGGAAAAATGAGACACAATACTATGATTTCATTATTTTAGTATGAATCACCTCCCAGCCAGTATGGACTTTAAGACACATAAAATAGCAATTAAAGTCACATTACACTAAATCTATAACTTTTTGAACCAATTCCACATAAACAGTCCATAAAACACACACATAATTAACTCACAAACTTCTTAAACCCATATGTTCATGTGTTGTTTTCATTGGGGAAAAGCTGAAGTTGCATTTTTCAACACTGCACCAGTTTACAAATTGAAGAATATTGTCTGTAAGCAAAGAAATACCTCCATCCACATTTCACTGTAGACATGGAAAATGCTAAAAAATGAAGCCAATTAAACTAGAACACGTCAATTATACTTTTTTATATTTCCAGTATATCTCCTCAGTGTAATATAGAACACTGTTTCTAAAACTAAAACATCAGGATATGGGGCTGGGCAATATGGCTGAAAACTGTATCACGATATAAGTGTTTTATATCAGTCGATATCGATAATAACTATTTTTTATTACCTATTTAAAATAAGGACCAGGAGAAAAATACATTCAATTTAAACGTTTTTAGCTTAAATTTAACCTTCCTCTGATTATAATCCCCTCAGCTATCAGTAAACACAGTAAACACACAGGAACTATTCAATCATATTTTTATTGCAAGTGTTTTAACAAAAAAATAATAATAAATCGACAATTTCTTCGCTCGCTGCTGCGCTCGCTTTCTATTTCTCATCTCAGTTGTCACGAAGCATCAAACACGAGACAACGAGATGGCGCAACTGAACTTGATACTGTTATGTGATTGGTGTGTTAGCGTGTCACTCCCACTGATCAGCGATTACTCCCTACATTGCTCAGTTACCTGACAGCGAGTGCCTTTGTTCATGCAACCAACCTCGCTTTCTTCCAATGAAGAAAAAAAATTAGCGAACGTTTTATCGAACGCATTTTTTATTGATCTTGATTATGTGTCTATCGCGAGACATATCGTTATTGTTTTATCGCCCAGCCCTATCAGGACGTATATCCATCATGGGAACATGTCAGCGCTTACTTTTCAGAGCCACTCTCTCAAGATCACAATTTCATTCAGTTATTTATATTCAGATTTAAATTAAATCAAATAATCAGCATAAAATAGTTACATCAGCCTTGAAAATAAATACGACACCACAAAACCAGAATTTATCATTTTAAAACAACTAGGCAACATAGTCATTCATCATGAGGAAACAGTCTGCTTTGTTAAGATAAATCTGATTTAAATACAGAGTTTTCCAGACTAAGTATTGGAATCATCACGAAGTGGTAGCAATAGCATCAAATGCCACTTGAAAAGACAACTGGATCACTTCTAAACTACAATGCTTCCAGCACAGTTCAGCGGAGACAAACCAATGTGTGGATATACTGATATAAAATACAACTGATATTTTACAAAAGAAACAAAAAAACAAAACAAAACAAAACCATTCAGACAAATAATTACAATCACAAAATGAAAAGAAGCCTCAGCAACTGTGCCCTAACACATGAATCATGTGATGCTTAAAGCAGGACAAAATGGACATCAGTGAGGCAGCAGAGGCTAGTGTGGGTCAAACTCCAAAAAGACTGAATTCTACACTTTCCATAATGCAGGAGAATCTTCTCATCAGAGCATCTCTGTCTAGAAGATGCTCTCATCATTTTAAAATCCAAAATGTTATTTGTAGTCTCCAACCTGCGAGTTTGCCCTCATTCCTAAGGATGAGTAAATCTGGATGGAACCACAGGGCCTGGAAACAGAAGTCTCATGATTCACGTATAGCTCAATGAATTTTGTACTGCACTACCAAGAGAATACAGGAAGTGCAAGAATAGTGCAATTCTGTCCAGTGACAGTTCCTTGTTGACTGTTGAACTAGCAAGTGGCCACAAGTCCAGTTCCTAACCTCTCTGCACATCTTGGCTCATTCATTCTTCCTCAGAACCTGCACAGTGACCGATAGCAGCAATACAGACCCACTGGAAAAGAAACTAAACATCCAACATCACAATTAATTTCTCAGAGCAAGGACAATATCAAAATACAGGTGATTATGCTGTAATACAGAAAACGTACTGCAAAACAGCCATATGTTACATCAAGATTACCAAGAGGAAACCGTATACCTACAATGGCAAACATCATTTTTCACAAAGAATGAATCAATCAGCGCATTTATTCACTGCATTATGATCACATCCAATGACATAATAGACAACTCAGAACAGACAGTGCAAAACGACTCATTTCTAGCCTTTTATACATGTATGCATGTGTAATAGTACAAATGTGTTTGAAAACAGCCATAACCTGGCAAAAGGTTGAATAGCACAAAGCACAAAGAGTTTAAAGTGTCTGCAGTAAAGAAAGGAAACACCTCGACTTTTCAAGCAGTGCAAAGTCAAGAAAAATGCAAATGGCACATAACTTCACAAACAGCAAAAAAACATGAAAAACTCATCACCCACTGGTTCATTCTAAGATAGCAATTATTGATGACAGTGTATTGTTGACAAATAAGCATCAGCACTATACCATACTCTCCTGTGCATGAACCTTTTCTTAGCAGCATATCATTTTGTTTAAAGCAGGGGTGGCTTGTTTCTAACTTCATACTTGTATTTTCCCATATTATTAACTTTTTGAACCAGCACATGCTTAGTTAAATGAAGCCCTGTCCCAAAAAATGACATTTATATATCACAGTGAACAGGACAATCAGGCACAGCGGGCCCTAAAGCAAGAGCCTCTGCTGAAGTGATTCTCACATGCGTTTCTCATTCAGGAGTCCAGTGGCTCAGTTCAAGGTAGGGATGTCCTGATCATGTTTTTCTGATACCAGTCCTTTAATACTGAGTACCTGCTGAGTCAGAGTCTGCTCTGACTCTTTATTTTTACCACTTTTATTTTATTTTCTCCTAATACAGATGCACAGTGCATACTTTCAAAGTGCAGTTGTAGAATGAGGAATGAGTTGTAATGCGGGACTCAGGCACCAGAGACCAGGGTTTGCTGCATCCACATGAGGCCAGAATGACGCTTCTACAACACTTTGGATACATGGAGGTTTTGGTCAATTAATCAGAAAGAAAAAAACCTCCGGCCTGATGCTTTAAGTCACCGTTAACTTTATGAAAATTCTTATTATTAAAGCAAACCTACAAGCGTTCCTAGATGTTTAACTAAGTGCTGTGTGTTGCCTAAACAGACCACAGAAACAATCGTCATGCTTTCTTTGCTATGAGAGGCCATTAAGATATACGCTGCCATTTGTGGACATTTTGAAACTGTGTTTGGTGTTACTTCGGAACTTTTCAGATGCTCTCATTGATCAACTTTCAATATTTTGTTGATTTAAAAAAAAAACATATCCAGATCACATTACTTTACATTTCATCCAAAACATATTTGCTGTTTTAAACTAGAAAATGTGAAAATGTCATTTCGATGAGGCACGGTCGCCTGGGAATATATTAGATATCTTTACCTTTGAAATCGCCTCTTATTAGTCGCCTTCTCTGGATGACTTATTTCCAAATTACACAACACAACTGTGGATATGTTTGGTCCATTTTGAAATAACTGGTAATGCTTATGAATGTTTGATGAATTATGCTGTTTCAATTCCTCAGATTAAAGCCCAGTGTGGCTCTACAGGAAACTCCCACCCAGACTGAAGGGGGTGAACTTCTGGGCCTGCTGAGCTCCAATCTCAGCCACGTACAGAGCCCCTGTCTTCAGGTCCAGGTCTACCAGGTGGGGCTTCACTTCATCAGCCAGCTGGATCACACTGACCACTCTACACTGGCCAATCAAACCCACTGGTGGAGCATCCAGCAGCGAAATCTGGTTGGTGTTGAGCTGGACAACAACAAAGTACTTCTTGTCCGGGGTCAGGCGGACGGAGTAAGGCGCATCCTCGGTGAAGCAGCTCCCCCAAGTCCCCAGCCAGTCCCCGGTGACAGAGTTAAAGACCTGGATCCTCTTATTCCCTCTGTCAGCAACCCATACCCTCTGGTCGTTGTCCACAGTCACACTGTGGGGGATGTAGAACTGAGCCATGCCTTGTCCTTTCTCTCCGTGCATCCACAACAGCTCCTGCTCTTTGGACAGTTTAATGAGGCGGTTGTTCATTCCACCATCACCATCCACGATGTACATCTCTCCAGAGTCATGGATGAAGATCTCAGCCGGCTGGTCGAACTGTAGAGGGTTAAACCCAGAGCCCGCCTTCCCCGGTGTACCAAGCACCTGACAAATACAAGAAATATTCTATTTGTCTTGTCTGATTTTACATATCACATTAAATGCTAAATCCAAGATAGTGGAACCTGAACCAAGGATGACTAGAATCAAATCAAATCCTGGGTAAAGCTTTCACCTTCAAGAGCTTCCCAGATGGGGAGTACTGTTTGATGCAGTGGCCGTATTGGCCCTTCCCCACATCTGTGATCCACACTGTGGGGTTTGATGAGGCAGCGTCCGCTAGAAATATCCCATGAGGCATCTCCAGGGTGGTTGTGTTCCAGGACATGAGAAAATCTCCATCTGTGGTGAACACCAGCACCTTAGGCACATTGTCACCTAAGAGCAAACACACCAGGAAACACATTATATCTTGATTTGATTTTTGCCGATGGTTGTTGCCATGACGAATAATAAGAGACTAGAGTAAGAAAACAAATAACATATGTGTGTGTGTGTGTGTGTATACACACACACACACACACATATATATATTCTATTATGGAAATCATGGGTTGTAAACATACCAAGAGGAAATTGTTTGACAAGCATTTAATAGTTTACAGTGGGCACATCTCTGCTTCAATCAAGTCAACTTTAAAGCTCAAACAACTCAGTATCAATGCATGATTCACAAACAGCTATATAGGATTCAAATTTGGAACTCTTAGTGACGTGGAAAGTTTCGAATCTGGATACACACTCACACATCATCAATGAATTCAAGCCATAACTCGATGAACTCAGAATCAGAAACAGAAAATTTTTATTGCCAAGTATGGTTTTACACATTCGAGGAATTTGCTTTGGTGAGGTTGGTGCATGACACATCTATTAAAAAGACGCTATTAAAAAAGTAAAAATATAACAGTAAGTAAAAAATATAACAATAAGTAAAAAATAGAACAATAGTAAAAAAAATAGAACAATAAGTAAAAAATAGAACAATATATATGTATATATACACAAGACTGTTTTTTGTTTTTTTCCAACTGAGATCACTTTACCTCTCTGTGCCACATACACCACTCCAGCGTACTGGTTAACGGCCACTCCGAACACCTCCCCGGTGAACAGCTCGGAGTACTTGGGCCAGCTCAGGTCCAGTTTGTACAGGGGTCTGCCCAACAGCTGGTAGTCATGTCTGAGGCTGTGGCTGCCGGGCTGCTGGGTGCTGAGCGTGCCGTACAGCACCATCATAAGCAGAACTAATGAGACCATACTAAACGCTATCAAACACGTATGGCCTCTCTTTTTCACAAACATCAGTGGTCTCTGTGCTCTTGCTGCTGACTCGTGTTACGTTTAGTATCCTGTTCCCTATTTTTAACACCGCTTGACAGGGTACTGACTAAAGTAATCTATTGTTAGCTACACAGACGAAGCGTAAATTTGATACCTGTTAATATGCTCTAAATAGGTAAAATAGGTAATTTATAAGCATTTAAGACCCACTGACCACACTCAAGGTACAATTCACTTCCTACCCTCTCCTAAAAGAAAACAAAACAGCGTGACAAGCCAGAAAGAATAACACATAGCATTTCCGTTCGAGGGATCGCAATAAAAGCATCACTGAAAACTCAAGCTCGTGGCTAATGCTCTGCTGGTCAGGTTACAGGGACAGCAAAAGATTAGACTCAACGTGTGAATAAATACTAAAGACATTTAGGTTTGGTCGGGCAAATCGTTTGCGTACGTGCTCGTGTTTTACATTGACTGTTGCGACAGCTTCAACACTATTACTTAAGAATTTGAAGTTTAGGGCAAACCTTTTCGGTAACTTGACGCGGAAAAACGTTTGACCAAAGCGTAGTGAAGCACGGCTGTGACGTCATGACGCGTTGACGCAGCACTGGTTGTGGAGGAGACTGTTTCCCCGACAGTAGTTTAGTTACATTTATTTTTTTCAACATTTTTTTTATCGCAGGGCGAATGACAGTCCGAGAGGGACACAGACACCTTCCGTATAGTATAAGCCATCGAAGAATTGACTCCATGGAAGTTGTAGATAGCCCGCTCAATCTCGTAAGTTTCAGTCTTGATGTTGCAATAACAGGCTAACGTTACTGTAGCTAGGAGATTGCATAGGTAAGCTACACTAGCTACCTCCCATAGTAAGTTAGCAGCTAGCTGCTCTGTTGTTCGCCTTGTTCGTGTTGGTGACTGATAGCTAAGACGTACTATAACGTTATACGATACATTTTGGTTTTGTCTTCGACAATGCACAAGACGTTTGATGTTGGAACATACTACTGTCAGGTTGTTATGGCTATATATTGTTAAGAGTTCATGTTATCAGCGAGAGACGAATGTGTTACTTGTTAACTTGTTTACAAGGCCACTTGATAATAACGTACTGTTAGCAGGCTTTCTTAAAAATGCCATATTGCTACACTTCCCTAAACTCAATTACACAGGGTACCAATGAAACAAAATGCTCGAGACTTCAGTATTATTTAATCTTTAAAATGTCTCGTTGTTGTCAGTTAAGGACTAGCAGTGGGAGTTCAATTTGCCTGATTTGATTTAACGTAACAGAAATTCTGCAATCAGCATTATAAGCACTGTGGGGTTAGCATTTAGAAGTGTCAGATACAGCCTATATACAGAGCTGAGTGTAACAAATAAAAGGAAAAACCAACATAAAGTGGATCAGTCAGGGGTTTCTTCACTATGATCCTCCAGAACAGCTTCAGTGTTCCTCCTATTAGATTGTCCTCCTGTGTGGAGCTCTACTGGAGGGATGAGCACGTTTCTCTCAAAAGGTATTTAGTGGTATGTTGGTGGTGGATAGCCTCAGTTTGTGTCTCTCATGTAGTGTTGGGACATTCAAGTAAGAATTGAGCGTCAGTTTTTTGTTGTTGTCGTTTCTCCCAGAAGAAGAAATCCCTGCCAATCACACTTCTGCTTTGAAGGTATTTCCTGAGTCCTCAGACTCCTGACCATCTGGATAAACAAATCATTCTGTACAGTGCACTATAAAAAAAACTTTTGTAACTCTTTTCCCTAATCCAAACAATAACGCTATCTTGAAATTATACATTTTGTTGCCGGCTCTGTAGGATATTTTCAAATAAAATAGTGTTTTTTTTATTTTTCTGTGACAGTAGAGATGTAGAGGTAAGGAGAGGCAGGTATGACATGCAACAAACATTCCCAGCCCAAATTGAATCAGGGACATTGTTATGTGGTATGCCTCTCCACCACAAATATGTGAATCCTTTGATTCTCATTACACACTGAGTGAGCCCTCATGCCCTGTAGGTGTCTTTGAATCCTCTTTCTAAGTCACCGAGATCTTTTCCTCTTGCCACCTTTAGCCAAAATTGAGGTCAGTTGAGGCACCACTCATTTACTCTAATTTGTCATGTATCTGTGCATAAATGAGTCTATCCTTTAGATTTTAATTAATCAAGATTTCGCATAATCAGTTTTTTTTAATCCTAGAAACATACTGAAAATGCAAAATAGGGCTGTGACTTTTTGTATATCAAGTTGTTGTGCGGTTCTGCTCATCGTCCGTCTGACTTTTCGGTTGCCCTCTTCAAGAATCTCATCTAACGTCTAAAACAGCGGTGCCTCATCTGTTGTTCGAGCCTTCTTGTGCCGTGACATTCGCTGTGCAGTCTGCACACTGTGCACTGTTTCTCCATCACCAACTTGGTTTTCCATCAAGTCCAATTCAGCCAGGATCACTTAGCTTGCACGCTTCTTCTCCACATCAAAGTAATGGTCTTTATACTGTGCATTGAAGTGCAGTCGCGATGCAGTACAGGGGTTTGTTGTCCCTCTGACCAAAATATGTGTGAACAGCCTCTAATAGAGTGCTTTTAGCAGTGCAACAGATGCATCAGATGAGCATATCTCCTTTGTTAACTGCTCAGTGGAGGCAAGAAAAGAAAGAATGTTCTCAATTAAAGCCCACTTGTGTGCACTGAGTGTTGCAGGTAGATCATTATCTATGTACACAGCCAGGGCTCGCTTTTGCTACAAAAGGCTGTCATATAATACATATTCTTCCACCTTGTTGCCACATCTTGCTGGAGCCTTTTTGGTGGCATTCTGAACTGTGCTTGCAAAGTCTGTAGGCGCAAATAGGCAAGCAGAGAATGCTTTAAGTGGCCCACAATTTTCCTGCCTGTTGCTATAACATCCAATATACTGCACTGACTCGGCACTCCCTTGTTGACCACTAAATGAATAGTGTGGGCCATGCATGGTACGCTTTTCAGATGGCTGTCCTCCATGGCCTTTCCTCTATTCCTCCATTGTCTTGGAACACCGCATGCACTTTTGATTTACCAGTTTTCCAAGTTTCAGACATATTGACAAATGCCTCAGCAATGGCTGTGAGCCCTTAAACTGTTGCACATGAAGGAAAATCTTTTTCAGCTTGAAATTTATGTCATTCCATTGCACAGCATGCCAGTGGGGCTGACATGTGATCTCCAAATGTCTGTAGTAAAACTAAGGGTTGAAATATCTGTAGCCAGGAGTTTATGTGTAACGGGGTCAATATGCACGATTAGTGTACGAAATCCAATGTCCTCCATTACAGAGAATGTCTGATCATCCAAAGGGATGAATTCCATTACTTTTTCAGTCGTACTTTTTGCTTTGGTACAGTCACTACCAAGGCAACAGATGGAATCGATGCTCAGGGGGAATTGTCATATTGTTGCCTCACTATATTTAGCGTGTTGTTCCAGGTGTCGTGCCTTCAAGTGGTGAATTAAACTTAAAGTGCTGAAGGTTTTTTGCTGATGTACCACCTCTAGAAAGTTCAGCTGAACAGCTTTTCTTTGGTATTGGTTAGAAACTGTGAAATACTGCCATACTGCTGATGTCAACGCTGCTGGGCTGCTTTTGTTTTGCTTTGCTAGTCAGGGCTACTTATGTGAGTTTGGAGGGTTCTATGGCCCTCTTGTGCTGAATATTGGAAGTGCACCTCATATTTATTTAAAAGCTATTATCTCTCTCTTCCCGGGTTGGGCCTTTCTGTGTGAAGTTTGCATGTTCTTCCCGTGCATGCGTGGGTTCTCCCCGGGCACTCCGGCTTCCTCCCACAGACCAAAAACATGCTCATTAGGTTAATTGGTGACTCTAAATTGCCCCTAGGTGTGAGTGTGAGTGTGAATGATTGTGTGTTTGTGCCCTGCGATCGGCTGGCGACCGGTCCAGGGTGTACCCCGCCTCCCGCCCGTTGACAGCCGAGATAGGCTCCGGCCCCCCCGCGACCCCGAAAGGGATAAGCGGCATAGAAAATGGATGGATGGATATTATCTCTCTTTGTAGTCAGTCATTAATGGCACATTGTATTCACACACCCACACACACACACACACACACACACACACACACACACACACACACATTTGGTCCAAATTTTTTGTACATTTGGCTATTTTTGGCCAAACCTAGCAATGCTAGGTTTTGTAAAACAAGTTTTGTAAAACCTGCATCTCAAAAGGTGTTTTCAAAATCTTTGCTTTAGTGACTCCATTTGCATATCCATCCATCCATCCATCCATCCATCCATCCATCCATCCATCCATCCATCCATCCATCCATCCATCCATCCATCCATCCATTTTCTATAACGCTTATCCCTTTTGGGGTTGTGGGGCCATTTGCATATGAAGAAGCCAAAATGTAGAGGAAAGTATTTCAAAATATCTGTATACATGTAGACAAGACCTAATTCTGTCTTTTCTACCCACTTCCACCTTATTCTAGACACTCTGCCCCTTTTGAAACAATTCTGCCACCTACTGACTGCACTCCTTGTATGTTTTTGACTTACCTTTTTCCAATTTCCCTCCATGTATCTGCCTGTCTTCAGGCTCATCAGCAGTGCAGGAAGGCAGATCGTTTGCTTGTGGCTGGAAAGTATGAAGAGGCCATCTCGTGCCATGGAAAAGCAGCAGGTAGGTCTGGGACTCATATAGTAGGGTCAGCAACATTTCTTACATAATTATTCTTTTAGAGTAAATTTTACACATACTTATATCAAGGTTTTCATTGTTTTGTTCTTGAAGTTGAACAATGAGTTAAAGTCACCTGACCTCAATCCATCTGAGCATGCATTTGACTCCCTGTGAGTGGTAACTTTGCTACCAAATTTTAGATATGATGACTTTATTAAAGTTACTGTCCCCCACAGTTGGGGACTATGTCCTCAAATGAAAGCTTAGAGACAACACCAACACCTCACCATCATTATTTCATTTCCAATCCAATGCTGGAGTATAGAACCAACATAACAAACTGTTAAACAAAGTGGCATATCTCATGGAATTAATGTAAACTGCTACAGCATTCATTGTGTGAGTAGTTAAGTATGTATTGAGAGCCTTTATTGGTTGCCTGTGTTTTCAAAAAAACTTGCATCCTCTATCTGCATCGATAATGGAAGTTTGTGGACTCACACGGACAGGCAAAGGTGTTGACCTCTTCCAGGTTGCTCAGCTGTCTGTCTTTGTCTCTGTTGCAGATCTTTTGACAGATGCAATGAAGACAACAGAGTGTGAACAGGTGAGACACCTACTGTGTGTGTGTGTGTGCGCGCGCATGCGTATACACATAGGATAAGGAACAGAAGAGCAGAAGAGTACAGTTACATAATAAAAGTAAAGTATAATACTTAAGTACAATTTTGAGGCACTTGCACTTTAATTGAGTCTTTCAGTGTTGTATCATTGTATGAGTGTGGATGAGCTGTGGGTGCTATGCACCATTTACTGAATTCTGGTGAAATAAGGTCTCAGTTCTTGTCCTTTTAGATCTATGTGTATGGTGTAAGATCGCTGTCAAAAAGACGTGTCCATAATCAAAGTTTCGTATTTGTAAAGTTAACAATTTGTGTGTCATAAAAGTTGTTTTACACAAAATTCTGCTGTCATATACATGAGTCAGTGAAATTGGGTTGGGGTTACGATTGAGTGAGTTAAACTGGTTCAAAATTAACATCAAAGGGAGAAAGTTTATCTCAGTCTTGGAGATCATGAGTTACATGATGATACATGACATCTGTTTTGGGGTTGCTCAAGGCAGCTACATCGGTCCATTACTGTTCTCACTATACATGCTGCCACTTGGCATCATCATTATGTGTGTACAATGTGTGTTTCCATAGTTACACAGATGACACACAACTGGACCTCTCTGCTGAACTAAACGATGCTGCACCTATAAACTCCATTACAAACCAGTGTTTCCTCTAGGATTTTTTTCAGCAGCGGGGGCAGGCTCTCTGGGGAGCCGTGGCAGCGTAAACAAATGACACTTGACTGCAGATTTTACTTTTACAACCTGCTTATTGTCTTGTATTAATTGTCTGTTAAAGGCTGAATGTGAATGTGAATGTGTCTGTAACCCCCGCTCCTCCCCCCTGCTCAGTGCGTACACACTGAAGCCACCACACATCATGTAGTTGACCAATCACGTGCGGCTTGAACAAAAAAAAAGTCGAGAAAAAAAAAAACCTAAGCGGCTCTCGCTCCGGCTGCCAGGCAGGAGGCTCCGATAGTTCAAAGAGCCGTTTCGTTCGCGGCCAACACATCACTACTGACTAGCGTCATCTTCATCAGCTGTCTATCTCTTCTTAGAGAAATATCTGAACAAGCTCATCTGAAAATGCAGTCAGCAGTTACATCATGACGTGTAGATATTAGCTTAATGCTATCAATTAGTTTACTCACGTTAGCCAGGACTGAGTTGGTACCAGGCCCAATTAACTTAAGCTACTGATATGTTACGTAGTGTTAGCTGGCCATCGATATTTTGCGAATGTCTTTTAACTTGTAAAATCTATTATGAGTTATCTTAAGCTAATAAGTCTACCTTTTCTCTGGTAAGTCGCTGCCCTATTTTCCAAGACGACACTGCTCTGACTCTCTGACCTGTTGCCTGGGTGCTTGACGTGATGTCAGTTTCAAGGCCGCGCTCTCGCGAGTAATTAACGTGGGCCTCTGCTGTGAAGCTGGAGACATGCGGCGGTGGTGTATTTGTGACAAAAAAAAGGAAAAAAATTTTTTTGAAGGAGCGGCAGCTAGAATTTAGGAATGGCGCCCGCCACTCCTAAATGAATGTAGAGGAAACACTGTAAACTGTCTCTTGGCAGTAAATAAATGGATGAGCAATAATTTCTTAAAATTAAATGAGGACAAAATTGAAATTATACTACTCCTAAAACAAAACAAGAAATGCTGAATAATCTGGGGAAATTAACTCCCTGGATTAAATCTGAGGTTACGAGTCAACATTAAACATACATCATACATCAAAATACATTTCAAGCCGACTTGATTACTGTAACACACTATTTACTGCCCTCCCCCAAAAAATACACTCAGGGAATTCAGCTCATTCAAAACTCTGCAGCTCAGCTGTTAACCAGAACCAAGAGGAGCGAAAACATTAGTCCAGTTTCAGCTGCTCTGCTTCGGCTTCCTGTCACCTTTCAAATTGATTTTAAGGTCCTCCTCCTTATATGTAACGATTAACAGGCTAGGACCAAGATGCACTGTTAACTCCCTTGGTCACTATTTGCCTTCAAGGGCATTTTAGTCATCTGCTGCTGGTCTATTAGAGGTTTCCAGTGACATTATTATTATTATTATTATTATTATTATTATTATTATTATTATTATTATATTTATTTACTACTGCTTTACAGACAAGGCTGCATACTGAGAGCCAGTGAGTTTTTGTCTTGTATCAGTGTGATATGTCAGTGTTACTGTTCATATTGCGAGGTCTGTGGCTGGTTTTGATACTCTGTGTTCTTAGGCTCGTCTGTCCATGGAGCTACAGAGGGACAGTCATATCAAACAGCAGAGACTGATCCAAGAGCGCTGGAAGAGAGAGGCTCGTCGTGAGGCAACAAAGGCCCGACCTGGACCGGTGCATCCGTCCAGTGGCCCAGCGCTTCTTACCCAAACCCAGTCCACAGGCCAGTTGCAGCTCCATGGTACCACAGGCCTTTCAGCTGCGGAGTGTGGAGGAATCAGGGAGAGAGAGTACGACACCTTGCTTTATCAGCTTCAAACACGGCAGAGTGGAGGCTGCCAGCCTTTGACTCCACCATGCCCTGGGTCTAAGACCACCAAAGACGACAAAACTCGCTTGGAGGAACAACAGACCACCATTGAGGACCTGCGGCGCCTGGTCGACCACCTGATGAATGAAAACCAGAGATTGGTGGCCGACAACGAGCGGCTTCAATCGGAAAACACCAGGCTGCGCTCTGAGGCAGCTGAGGCAGCAGACTTTGTTGAGCGTTCGGAGCTCTGGGTGCTCCCTCAAGCAGGTGGCGCCATGGGAACAGCGGGTGGGCAGGAAAGGAAAAGCACAGGGAAGGGGAAGGAGATTGCAATCCCTCAGCTGCCTCCGCTGGAGATGCCAGCTCAGGAAGATCTGTGTCTGGATGACCTGCCTCCTCTGGAGCTGCCAGAGGACATCCAGAATGAACTACAGGAGCTACTGGACAGGGATAAACTGTGACAAGAGACGTGCCTCTCTCTCTGTCTCTCTGTCTCTGTCTCTCTCTCTCTCTCTCCCTCCCTCTCCCTCTCTCCTTCCCTCTCTCTCTCCCTCTCTCTCTCTCTCTCTCTCTCTCTCTCTCACACACACACGCACACACACACACACACACACACAGGCATCGGGGTTCAGCCAAAATGTTTGACATCTTAAACCCACAGGCTCTGTCTGATCAGACCTCTGCACAAGTAAGTGGACAGCACTATCAAGAATATTCCATGAGAATAATTCAGGTGCAGCAGAATGATCAGGAAGATGTCAGTCAATCTAGAGTTCTAATCTGGAAGATTAAGCGATAATACCGACATCAGTAGTTCAATGCAGTCCAAGTCAAAGGTAAAGGAATCGTTCACCCACAGATCATGCCAGCTGGGACCTCAGTGAGGTTGTATGTCAGTATGTCGTTCAGTGAGCTCTGTATCAGCCTTCAACATGTCCATTCTTGGCCTTAAAAAGTACAGATGGCAAAATAATTACAATTTTTCCAAATAATTAGTCAAGCTCCACTTACTAGCTTTTTCCACATCTCACCATCTTTCTGTTCTCATATCGCTGAAAACGCATGTTTGGGTCATTTGATGACAGCCAAGATCTGTTCACAGCAACTGAGCAAAGAGCAGATGCAGTTGATACTAAGTGCATGTAGAGTCTGGACATAGCTGTTAAGTCTAAACAACTTAGGCAGCATACATTCAGTGTTCTGAAGCAAAATGATAAGGATGCTTTTTATCCATAAGTGAATTATTTACATAATATTTCATATATTTCTAGAATTACAGAAGTACAGTTGCCAACATATTATGTTAAAAGCTGCTTGAAATATTGTGTTAAGCAGTATGACTTTGGGGCAGCCAATGTGAAATGTTAATTATTTAATAAATATTCAATTAGCAACAATATTACATTGTTTTATTATTACGTTTGTTTTCCAATTTATGTTATTACAAATGTCAATGTGAGTGTCTATTATATTTTTTTACATACTGCAACAGAACCTGGAAATTGAGTTTTCTGTGGCTCTCTATAGGAAAGGAAGAGGAAACGTGCACTCTTTGCCTGAAAGATCGTGAATGAAAAACTGAAGTTGCCTTTTTCTGTCTTGCTCTTCCTTTGTTCAAAATAATCTGACATTAGTGTCTAGTTTTTGAATTAATCTTCTTCCAGGAAGATAATAGGAGACAATGTAATCATAGTCTTTTTTTATCAAAATAGTTATGTTTCAGAACACTAAATATGCTGCTCCAGTACAAGGTCCCAGCAGCCTCAGATGTTACAGGGAATGTGGAATTGAAGCTGTACCATTACTATCACTCGATGCTACACTGACATACAAACTCCACGCTGTTTCATCTCACATGAGGGTGAGTGGGTAATGGCTACATGTAGATCTGTGGATGAACTGTTCCTACAGAGCATCATTGAAAGTGCTCAGCACCACCTATTAACAGTGTCAGAGGTCTGGGTCTAATCCCACCACTCACACACACGTAAGATCAGGATCATGTGCAGTGTGATTCAGACACAGAAAAGCATATTGCTGTTGTTGAGGAAAAACTGCTTCTTTTCCTATAGGGTACTTGAATTAAAGGTTCCAATGATCATTTGTGTTTTTATGAGCAGGTCTTTGACATGGCATGGCTGCCAGTGAGAGAATAAGCATGCTTTGTGATTTTCTTGCAGATTGGTGTTTTTGTGCAACAACAGCAATATACACACACACTGATGGCATGAACCAAAAGCTGGGGTTAGTGGGGATGAAGGCTGAAGCACACGCAGGTGATAGAGCCTTGCAGACACATCCAGTCACTGCTTGTTCACACTGCGAGCAACTAGGTGGAAGAGTCAATGTTTTTTGAAATGCTGACAGACGGCGAGGTTTGCAGCAGGAACGGGACATGTGCTGTTTAGATGCTCTGAGATGAAAACAGCGTTCCTGTGTTTTTGCCCATTTTAGCCTTTTTACCTCAAATGTGAGAAATTTCTGCGTCTCTCTTCTATATAATTTTAAAGGGAATAATTGTGTGTTCTGAACTGTAACAAGTCATTTGAAGACGTCCTCTCGATAACTAATCAAACGTGCTAAGTTAACTCACAAAAAAAAGGCTTCCTGGAAGCCTAGCCAGGAGAAACATTCACATTCTGAAGCACTGTTAGATGTTGAAGTTGGTCAGCAGGAATTAAGTTAAATGGAATAAAACATGCAGGAAAACCAGATGTGGTTCTTTTAAAGCTGCACTAATCAATTTCTGCTCGCTATCGGGCTGACAATCTCCAAAACAAGTTGATAGAGACAGCCTGCACACAGTGTCGAGTTGTAAATGTGTTGTGGCAAATGTGGACTGTTGGACTGTTCACACATCCAGCAGACACAGAGCAACATGAACACTCATTTTGGGCCGTGTTTTTTTTGTGCCACTATATTCATCAGCTAGTCTCTCACCTTGTCTGTCTGTTGTTTGATGCTGGGCAGGTAGTGAGCAGGTAGTTTATTAGACCTTGTTTGCTGAAAATAGATCCCGACAGTTAGGCCTGCTGAGAGCGTATAGAGGGAACATACAGGAAACCAAAACAATGAACTAAAAGAGGCTAAGCAGCTCTGCAGGCCTGCAGCACTACTTAGCCTATTTTAGCTGGTAATACTTATGTGTGGGTTCATCCCGTGAGCCTCACACGTCACATTAGGTAGTCATTTGATTTGGTGATAACATAAAGAAAGCCTTCATTAATGCAGCTTTAACTGAACTGAGCAAGCCTTAAACCTGTAGCAGTCACAACTGTGAAACTTTGAATGGATGTAATCAGTGACATGTTCAGTGAAGACATGATTGGCTGTTGACAGCTGTTGCTTGCAGTCTGAATGCTTGTGGCATGTGCATGCAGACACTATCACATACTTTGAGGCATTTGTACAAACTCATGGACTCACACAACTATATATTTCCTTACTGGAACAATAATAGGATGCAGAACTGGCTGCAAACCGGACATTGTGCTGCGTTCACGACCTATGCAAAACATGATAGATCCACATTTTCAAAAATACTCAAATAGTGTTTATTCAGCTTTCTGCTGTTGAATACTAAGATACACATTTCTTCATAAGGGTTAACATTGACATGTGGACAACTGTAGACAATGTTTTCTTTTTGAATAAAGCTAATTGAGTAAATGATTTTCATCATTTCTCACTCCTGGACACTGGCAGGACATAATGTCTTGCTGCATGTTTTTATTTTATTTTATTTTATTTTATTTTATTTTATTTTATTTTTGTGTCATTGACATGATAGTGTTTGATTTGTTGTGGAATATTTAACATACAAAGTGTGTTAAATGTGAAAAGGTAAATGAGGAGCAACTGATTTCTACAGAAATCTACATTCACGGATTCTTGAATTTAGATTCGTGAATAACTGCCAGGTTGGTTTGATTATCATTGTCATAGGACGTGAATGCAGCATTGCTATGGAGACAGACACACTTCATACAGCTAAAGGGGGTCACTTCTTTCTTGTAATTGATGGGCGGAGTACAAAACAAAACTTTAAACTGCCGGCAGGCCGGCTGGCTAGCATTAATCAAAGTAGCCGAAACCTCTTCAACAACCCTCAAAACTCTGTACCTTCTGGACAAACCCAACCCGTGCCTTGGACAACTTTCTGTACTGAGGTGGCCATCACATCTTTGGATTTTCAGATTGATAGACGCACTAGTCTTTTGACTAACTGTCAGACAGGTCGACCAGAGACAATGACTGAAAACAACTGTTCCAAAGTCATCTCAGCTGTTCATTGTGGCTCCTAACAAAATCCCACATCTGTTTCTGTTTCACATTCATTTGTCAGAAGAGGTACAGTATCTCATGGCGTCTTACCATGTGCCCACCATAGCCTGCTGTAACCACACTGTGCCAAGTCATGACCAAGCCTGTCCACTGTGGCCTCACAGTAAGGGATAACCAGTATTACTGATGCCTTGTGATCCTGTTTGGTAGCAGAGCTGACAAAGGCCAACCTGTGACCATCTCCCCTATAAGAACAAAGTTTTGTCCTGCTCTAAACTGATAAACTCAACACCTGGCCATGTTGGTGAGCTCAAAGGCTCTTCCAAAGATGTGTAGATATCAACCTCCAAATGTAGTGATTGCTCTACTGCTGTATCAGAGTTGCATTAAGATCCCACTGATGAAAACTGTAAAATTTCCTGGAGAACCCCTGGGAGGTGTTCATTGTAAAGCAGCTAAAGGAAACGCAATGTCTTTGGCAAGAAAATTAACTGTGCTATTATTCAATAAACTGGTTATACAAACACATATGGACACATTCAGCACTATATGTACAGCGGATCAGTTTTCAATAGTGCAGAAAGGAATAGTACAGACAAATTCACCCTCAGTGAGCTGCTGCCCCCTGTTCACATATTCAGACTTAAACAATAGAAGTGCGACAGTCAATGAGAATGAAGATTCCAAATAGCTGCTGTGTCAACTAGGGATGTTCTTATTGACACTGATATCAGGTGCTGGGTCTGATACTTGAATGTACTTGTAATCATAAAATTACTCCCATACTACAGCACCCGACAACAGGTGGTGGTAACATTTCGTCAGTTGAGCTGGTAGGTGAAGGAGGAGCTACGTTAGAAGTTTGGAGATATTTTAGGATAAGTAATGATGACAGAAGCAGACTGAAACTATGCTGAGCTAAACTGACACAGTGAGATACTCCTTTAACAAGCAATTTGATAAATCATCTAAAGAATAAGCACAATGCACAGTTCAAGGAGTTTGCTAATGCTTTGCAGCAAACACTGGAGAAGCAAGAGAAAATGTCTAGAGTCAACCCACAAGTGGTAAAGATAACAAGCTCTTACTCGGTACATTGTTCTTGATGACCAGCCATTATCTGTTGTAGATAATACAGGATTTCATCATCTTCTCTTTGTACTGGAGCCAAGGTATGAGATACCTAGCCATCACCACATCACAGAAAAAGTATTACCAAACAGTCTCACTGAGTAGAAGCATGCTCTGGGAATATTTGGGTTGGAATATGAGCTCCCCGACAATCTCACCACTCACCAGTGGACACTTCTGGAAAAGACTGTTCTCCCAGTGTTTGAAGAGTTAACCTGAAAAGTGAACACCTCTGATGCTTTGGCAGCAGCGTCCATGTTTCACAGACTTTTGACCAAAGAAACAGACAAGGACCATGGCATCAAAACAAAGGGAATGAATTTAGCTACAGCTGCCATGAGACATGGAAAAAACCCCACAGTACTGTACTGTACTATTGTTAGCCATGATTAAAGAGTCAAGTCAATGTGCCTCACGATCTGGAGAAGCTGAGAAAGGTTCAACACATCCTCTCAAAACCAATTGCAACTGTTTCAAATGGGAAACAGAAGTACTGCCAAAAAAATGTGTCAAGCCAGTCATTGCAGATCAATGTGATATTTTGATGGGATGCCAGTAAAACGATGGTGCTGTGCATGAACACGTGTCATTCAGGAAATGAATCATTGTGTGTCTGCATCGTGGCAACGGAAGAAATGAACTGTCCAAATCAGAGCTGAGTATGTCAATTCCATGCTTTAAAGAGTTTGCATTGCGCAGCAGTAACGCTGTCAGACTCACAATGGCTGTTTAAAAGCTTGGCACCAACAGCACCCACAATTCAACTCAACACCTGTTCGGCCATTGTCTCAGGTTATGCCAGTAGCAGCTAATGTAGCCTGCCTACAGGTCCCTCTTCCTAACTCCACACCAGATTCTTTTCATTTTCATCTGAGCTACAAAAGGCTTTATCCAACTTTCTCACATATGCAGTAACCTGGAGACACACTTTATGTAAAATATGTGGTGTTCCCTTTAACACCACACTCCAGCAAGCTTCAGGCCCATGAGAGACAATAGACTGCCTGGAGCTTTGAGTCTGTATGTGTGCACAGGGCAGTAGATGGTTACTATGGTTTGTGCGAATGTTACCAACACATCATAAACACAGTCCATCACCTTGCTGTGCTGTTTCATGGAAAAGCATTCGTGCTTTGCCAGCTTGGCTTGAATGATCATGGCTGGTCACGGCTTAGCTCAGTGTGAATATCCCCACCCCTATTGAAAAATTGAAAAAAGGTAACAGTCTGCAGACTCAACCACTGTCACATCAAAAATGTCACTTGTATCATCACACGTCTCAACTGGAATTCAGACCATGATATATGTGAGCTCAGATGGCTTTAGAACTGCAGACAGTGACGTTCTGTGACGTTGTCCCTCCATATACCCAGTCCTGTCCTCTTTCTCTCTTCAGATGAAAACGTTTGATGACTTTAACGTTGTGTGTTCTTATGATATGTGATATTATGTGATTTGGAGTAATTACTTGGAAGATTGATGTGTTTTTGTTCTATCACCTGAAAAATAGCACTGTTTGTGGGAGTTGTGTTTTTATGTGTCATTGAACATGTGTGTTGTATGAGTGTAAGAGTTTATGGCTGATATGGCCACTGAAGGCCAGTTCAGGTATCTTTACCAACTTTGACCAACAGTTACCAATGCTTCGTCTCGTAGTCATTTGATGCTGGTTCCCATTTTAATTATAAAAGAATAATAAAATAATTTGATGGCCCAGAAATTAAAAGTACCTAATATTGTCCAAATACAAGCAGCCATACATGAATTTGGAGATGTGTAAGAGTCTAAACGTTTGGGTTCAGATTTGGTGCTATGGACACATTTCTCTAATGAAGTATTGAGGTTGGATACCCAGCACTACTACTCTCTAATGAATCTGATTCAAATTTCTATGAGTTTCCCCATAGACCACCAGTGTGTCGCTCAGTTCCCCAATTAGACAAACAGGATGGCATCTCTCATATCAGCAGACTAATTGACAGAAAATGTTGGCCTTGTATCAGTTTAATCCTCATACACTCTTGCATTGTCAGTACTGACAGTCCTTGTCCTGGCTTCCCGTTCCTTCTCCTTTGCTCCCATCTTTCCACCAGCCTGTAAAGGGAGCAGAATGTTTTTTTTTGTTTGTTTTTTTTTGGGGGGGGGTTGCCTTTTATTTTTTTAATTTGAATGAAAACACACATTAAATATATTTGCTTGTTTTTTTCAAATTCAATGCATTATATTGTTTGTAGTTAGTCTGCAAAGATAACTACTGTAGCTTTGGCCTCAGAAATGAAGAAGCTGAGATATATGCTGTCTCACTCCCTCATTGGTGTGTCACCTGTAGTCAACCACCGGAAATAATGATCGCGCACATCATCTGTGGTGGATGAGTAGGTGATGAATTCACTTTTTTCTAGTTGAATGCAACATCTTAGAGCTTATAACATCTTTTGGAACTCCCTCAAATTATTTTCCGGGACTAATTAAAGTGCCTGGAAGTCCATGGTTAGCTTGGCTGGAGTCCACTGTTGAGTGATTTCATGAGGTGAAGAAGACTGCTTTCAGTAATGACAGGAACAAGTTGAACACATTTCCTTTTGCGTTCCCTTGTGAGCTTGGTTCATCTGTGCTGTGTCCAGATAATGCTAGGTAATGGGAATCTGTTGCTTGCTGTTTTCTGCTACTTGTCTGGTCATGGTTGTGGTGGCAGTAGGTTGGATATCTTTCTCTCTGACCACATCCTTCAGCTCCTCCTAGAGGATCTCATGGGGTTCTGTGCTCGATGGGATGTCTGATCAGTTCAGTGTGTTCTGGGTCCAGGGTTCTCTGCACAGTTGAGCATATTTGTACCTATGTTTTCATTCTTTCAGTCTCTACTTAAAGCTCATGACCAACCAGAAATAAGGTTCGGAACACTGATCAATTGTTAAATCAGATTCAGACTCAACTCCCTTTTCACTACAATAGTTTGGCACAGCATCTGCATTGCTGCTGACACTGGACCAGTCTGCCTGTTGATGCTCCATCTCAATCCTGCACAGACCCTAAGATTCGCCAGAACCCTCCTTTGCAACAGTGACTCACTCGTAATCTGAAAGGAGTAATCCACCGTTTTCCAGCAGAGTGCCAGTGCTTCAGAGATGGAGGGGCTGACTCACATCCCCGCTGCAGTTTTGTTCTCCATCATGACAAAACCCATCCTTAGAGGATCTCCCACAAGGCATGCCAAACCATGATCCATGAGGGGCATCTGCTTCATTTTCATGATTTCCTACATTTACCAGAATACCTTTCACCAATACCCAGAAAACCATTATGGAGTTGTTTCATCCAGCTGCTCTTTATTCTGTGTGGTTAACCTCAGAGTTTGGGTGATAAAGAACTGCACGGCACATTAGTAACAGCTTGCATCCCCGCGATGTCAGCCTGATTCCAGGCTGACATCGCAGGGATGTGTTTGAAGAATCCAGCTGTTACTGCAGGTTGGACTGTGTGTGCTATTCCTGCCCATTCTCACACCAGTTTGGTTGGCAACCAACCACCAAACCATTTGTAATGTAAGTGTGCAGGGGTTTCCTCTTCACTGCGGCTGCACAGATCCATGCACTTCTGCTTAAACAGTCCTCCAACTCTTTTTTTCTGTCCTAACCACATGGTGACCTTAGCACTCTGTGATTGAGTCATTTCGGTCTTCCTATGAGAATGATTGGAGGAAAGACGGCATGTTGTGTTTTTGTTCATCAGCAGGGAAAATCTTTAAGTGTATGTTTGTGATCTTATTCATGTCTACTGTCTGTCAGCAATAATGAACTGTTTGCCTGGGCCTAAACAAATGTGGAAAGGAACATTTTAGCATTTGTTGACATGCATTTATTTGCTTTTTTGTTGAGAGTGTGAGAAGAGCGATACCTCTCATATACTTGTATGTATGTAGCTATGGAGCTGGAGTTAGGAGGTGGTTAGCCTAGCTTAGCATAAAGACTGAAGGCAGCAGCAAAAACAAAGCAGCATGTAACTTTCCATTAAAGCACAACATTTCTGTTGGTGTACATATTAAACAAATGAGCTTCTTGTTAATTTCTGAAATCTTGAGGTGTTAGTAGGTGTATTTTTTAACTTTGGACAGAGTCAAACTAACTGTGTCCCCTGCTTCCAATCTTTTTGGCTCCTGTACTATGCTAAAAAACAAAGAACATGAGAGTGATATTGGTCTTCTCATCACACTCTTGACAAAGGAGCGAAAAGCAAATTTCACAAAATGTGGATATGTGTTTTCTGCTGTTCTTTGCTCTGCTAGTGCTGGCAGTCTCTGGAAAAACATGATACTGAAACAGTGTTAAGATTTTTCCCCTGTGATTAGCACAGGGACTGCCATGTGACCCAGTCTCAGAGTGGAGCGTTGGAGTCACACATGGCTATCCCAAACCGTGACAAAGTGGATAATGATGCTGAATTCTACTTAAGTTCTTTTGATGTACTCTAACATGTTTAAGTTAACTTTCTGTTCTTCATTAACAGTGGCATTGCTAGTCAGTCTGTCTGTCCAATCCAACACTTTGTTCTCCACATGGTCATGAAATTAACAGTGGATATTCATGGTCCCTAGAGGCTGGATTCTTATGTGATTAACCTTTCCTAAGTGTCCCCTCAGCACAAACTTTACATTTTAGACCTACAAGAATAGCAATATTTTTTATTATTTTGCTCATCTTTTTGCCCCCTCACCTCCTCATGCCGTGTGTGCAGTGTTTCAAATTCATTTGGGAAGCGTCACAGAAGCACAGTATCAGCTGAATTAATAAAGGTTTTAAAATTAGATATTGACAAACGCCATCTTTAAGACAAGGCCTAATGTTGAGCCACCTTATCATGTCAGTTGGTACTGTGCTGTAATAAAGCCTGTAACCACAAAGCCAACGGCCACACGGTGAAGCTGGGGCAGCCTGCACTAGCTGCCAGCATTAAGGTGTCTAACTACATGGAGGAAGTTTTCAGGCTCTGCTCAAAAGCCCTGCCCTCTCAGTGATGCCACAGGTGTGGGACTCTTCTGTCCTCAGGGTGACGTCTCACTCGCTTGAAGAGAATGAAATAACCTGTGCCAGTTTCAGACTCACCAGTGTGTTGATGAGGGAGGGAACCAGACCTGTCTTATGTTTCTTATAATATCTTTTATTTAATGTTCAAATACATAGTATGATTCATAGATTTTGTATGTTTTGTGAGTGTGCTGTTGAAATCAAAACATGCTGTTGAATCTCGTATGAACAAAGATGAATCTATTATTCTCTGATGATGGTGCATGGGTGATCATAACTAATAAAAACTAATTTATTTGGAGTGTGTGTGCTATGTATCTGCATGAGTCAGTTTCCCTGCATCAAGCCTTCACTCAAAAACATTTTTATGTGACAGGTTTTTGTCACACTTTAATCATTAGAAATTACGAAACAGACTGAAACAATATTAAGGTGACACCATGCTATAAAGCCTATATGTGATAAGTAGCAACATGTAGCTGTGGAAGAGTGAGAGGATCTTAGAGACACACTGCTGCCTGTAGTATTCCTATGTCAATGATGATATGAATATTATATATATACACACACACACCAATATCACATTAACACAGCACACAACAGCAAAGATAACCTTGTTCTCATGAAATTCTTATCTACTGTATTCACTGTATTTACTGGTCTGGTTCAAGGTTCAAGGTTTTATTAGGATCCCCATTAGCCTGGACAACCAGCTATTCTTCCTGAGGTCCTTTCAATCATCATATCATTCAACATAAACATCACATCATGGTCTGCCTTATGTTGTTATGTCAGTGGTTTGTCTTTTTGTCTTAATAATAATAATAATAATGAAAATAATAGCCCTGCGATCGACTGGCGACCGGTTCAGGGTGTATCCCGCCTCTCGCCCGTTGAAGCTGGGATAGGCTACAGCCCCCCCACAACCCCAAAAGGGATAGGCGGTATAGAAAATGGATGGATGGATGGATGGATGGATAATAATAATAATAATAAGAAGAAGAAGAAGAAGAAGAAGAAGAAGAAGAAGAAGAAGAAGAAGAAGAAGAAGAAGAAGAATATTGCCCTTGCACTTTCTCTGCTACAAGGAGGTGAAGACAGGATGGCCGATTAACAAGCAGGATGCATTTTGGTCATTTACTAGAGGGATGGCGTCATCCCTCATACCACCTAATGTTCTCAGGATACTGAAACTAGACTTCAGTGTGTACAGTGTTTGTTTACAGCAGCCTCGAACTTCTTGATTGATTCAGAATAATTTGGTTGTCACTGTTGTTGCTCTCGCTAACAGGAGCTAACTGGTTAACTTGCAAGCTCAACTAGCAGCTGTTGAGCTTACTATCTTAAGCCAGGCAGAGGGCGTGTGATTGGCTGAAAAGTGCAACAAAATAAACATTCATCATGTAAATTGACATGAAATAAAACTTGTCATGAAATGAAGTGTTACTGGGAAAAAATGCTCTTATGATAGAAATGCAGACTTTGAAAAGGGCACTTAGAAATACAATGTCAGTAATGTTATTAAAATGAATGATGTGACATTTCAGAATGACTTGAATTTTGATCATTTCTTACATTTTTTCAAAACTTCTGTTCATTTACCTATTTTCCAGAATTTATTCTAAACGATAATTATCATAATATATTTAATATTGAACATTTTAGAGTTCCACAGGTTCATGTGATAATAAAGCCATTATGAAAGATATGAAGACAAAATATAGATAACATTTTGAAATGTCATGGATTTATCTCATCAGTGGAACATCATCACAGAAGTATGAGTTTAACAGTGTACTGCAGAAGCCTGCGTGCTCCTGTGCACTTCCTGAAGGCATGAAGAATTAACAGGCCACAGACATACTGTACTTGTTGCCCTGACTGTAATCAGACAGCCTTTATTGCATTTACAATCCAGCAATCCACACCAGACAGTTTCCCACACAGATCAAAAGCCCTGTCACACAGCTCTGGGTGAGTACATGAAGCTTTGGTATCATTAGTCAGTTATGAGCATTACATGGACATCATGACATGAGAAAGTCTGGCTTGTTGTTGCACCTCAACAAAATCCGGACAGGGTCCAATTTCCTGTCCTGGAGCCTGTTTGGAACTCTGGCAAACTCATCATGTCATCCACAAGGCCTCTCAGAGGGTATTGAGACTCGCAGAAGATGAGTGTGACAAATGAAAAGAAAAGCACAACAGTGTTTTGAGGCCCTCATATATTCCATACCAGACATGCAGTTCTATCAATACAATAGGTGGACATCTGTGTAGACTCTGAAAAACACCAGCAGGTGACGCAGCTGACATCACACAGATCCTTGAGCGGAAAGTAGAATTTGAACTTGACAAAAGAGCCTTCAAAACAGATTCAGGGCATCCTGTCAGATTCTTCAAGTGTGTGAAATGAAGAGCATCCTAGCAATAGATGCACCTCACACACAATCCAGACAAGCTGCTTCTGCCTTCCTGTGTCTGCTGTGGAAAACCATTCCCACCATGCCAGCATGGCTTCAGTGGTCACTTGTGGCTCAGCTCAGTGTGAGCATTCTAACGTGTTGAACATGGAATAATGTTGGGCTGCTCGATTATGGCAAAAATCATCATCATGATTATTTTGGTCAATATTGAATTCACAACTATTTAACACTATTACTCACTGACTTCGGAAACATCACGCATTAATTGAACTTAAAGAAAAAAATACAGAGATAATACACACCCTGCAAGCTGTCATGTGCTCAGGCTCTCCTCATATATTTGGACAAGGTTTTGGGACTGTCACTGTGCATTAGCAGTTCGGGCTTCGGGGCAGGGGTGAACACACACCACTGTAAAGGAAAAAGGTGCCCGAGGCTCATAACACAAGACAAAAGCAGAGCAGAGCTCAGCAGGGAAGCCAAGCTCTTCTGTTTAGACCACAGTGGGGGTGGACATGCAGTGTGTGTGTATGGTCATCATGTACATTCCAGGTAGTCCTGCTCAAATGATGAAACTCACGTCAGACAGGACCTCACAGCTGTGCTTTCACAGAAATTCTAATTTGGAAGTAACACTGCCAGTCTGCTGTCTGACCTGTCGATTAATGCACCATCATCCTGGAAGAGATCACTTCCACCTTTCCTTTAACTTCTCACCCGTCTGTATCAACTTTGTAATTTCTGGGAATGCTACTGGGTAAAAGTTTAGCCAGAGGTCCTGCTGAATCGGAGGCAAACTGATAAAGACATTATATAAAGTCACTGTTCTATCTTTGCTAAACTTTCCACAACAGCAACTGTAGAGGACATTTCCACAGCCTGTCAGCAGCACAGCACTGACTGCAGCGCCACAGGACAAAAACAAGCCAAACTTTGAAATGTCATGAGAGGCCGTTGGTATTAGCTGTGCTCTGCATCCTCCCACAGCAAAGGACATTAAAAAATGAGATGACAAGGAGGTATATGTGCAAAAACAGGTGATTACAATACAAAAGACTCCTTTGGATCAAAAGGTAACTCACACACAAAAATATTTAAAAAGCTAATCTTCAAGAAATACAGCTAGAAATGTACAATCAGGGGTGTGATCAGGACACAGTCATAGAAAAGTACGAGAGTAAAGAGCAGGAGAATAAGAAACCATCAGTGACATCAGTGAGAGGGAGCTGTGTTTTCTCCGTTTCCTATTCCCTTTCTTTCTCTTCATTGGTGTTCACTGTCAGCCACAGGGAATAATGTTCCTCTGCTGGTGCTTCACTCACACAGACTCAGTTCAACTTCTGATTCATTCCACTCCACTGTCCTAAGGTTCAAATGTTCACGATGGAACTGCTGGTATCCTGCAGCGATTCAGGACTCTCGCACTGTCACCATGGTGACAGGGAATGTTGCACGTGTCTGAACCTACATGTGTCCCTCAGGGGAAGAACGCTGTCGGCAGACTGCGACACTGGTGTCAGAGGTTCAGCGAGGAACAAGTTCCTCACTGATGAAACACCTGAAAACAGCAGAAGCAAAACTGGTACCACGTTCTCCTTATACAGGGTGTTTCAGCTGGTTTGTCACTATGAGCGACGCCTTTCATGTAACAGAGTCATTTGATCCATTGTGAAAATGCATCTTTAAAGCAAGACCGCAACTTTAGATAAACAGCAACCACAAGTGGCACTTACAATTCATTTAAGTATGTTCTATAGAAACGTTCCATGCCATTGTATCTAACATGCTAAAACGTCGTCTAAGGCCGGGTTATGCTGGAAAAGAACTAGCTGGTATAACATGAGGTCTGATGGTGTCAGACACCCACAGTGTTCTGAACAGCCACGCTGAAAGTGAAAATCCAGTCATCATAGAGCGGGGGAGACACCTTTAAATCAATCAAGTCTCCGTATAATGGCGCACGTTTTCAGACTGTCTGCTGGAACATATTCATAGTGTTGCACTCATGTGAGAAGTAACAGAAATAGTTGTGTGACAAATGGAAATAGACCTACAGAGAGATGACCCAAAGACCCAAAGCCTTAAATCAGTATCTATCCACAGTCTGCTGACCATCAGCCACCATAAGCTACAGTGAGACCAAGTGACACTGCCAGAGTGTATTTTAATGTGTATAAAGGAAACTCTTCATTTGTAAGAGGAAGAGTATAAGTTCTTCTTTCAGAAGCTGCATGTTTGCTTTAAAGCTGCATTAATCAATAGTTTTACATTAACAATGGATCCATGTATAATGTGGGCTAAAAGGAGAGGGAAGATCAGACTGTATGTCTGCTGGATGTGTCAGTAACATACTGTGTGCCGACATGTTCGCCATAATAGCTTTACAGAAGGGATACTAAGTCAGCTTGTTGGGCTGCCCTAAGTGACCAAAATGTAAATGAATACAGCTTTAATAAGGGGTCATGGGCTTCACTTTGTAATAATCTATGAAGTCAAGAGTTCCAAGCTGTTAGATAATTAAAGTAATCTTGAGTTTAAATGGTCCAACAGTGTACTGGGAGAGTCTCCTGACAATATTAACAGATAAAAAAGACAAAAGTGTTGTAGAAAAATGAATACCAGCCAAAAGGATGTTTCACAGCCCGGTAACCCTAAGTTGGTCTTATTAAAGGCTTATAACAATGCTATAAAACATTAGCAAATGATTTTACTGTTAGTCAGCCATTAATTACAGGTACTGAGCACTTTGTAAAGGATGCTGTATTAGAAAGTGGTACCACAAAAGACTCAAGTGGACAGATCTAAAATCTAAAAGACTAAACATACTAAAAGATCACCCCTAAAAACTACAATTAAACTATGATGAACAAACACAAACGTCATGCAAAAAACATGTACACCATCAACCCAAAAAATAAAACATCAAGGTTCTCTGAGAAGAGGCTCTCAGAGTCGCAGGTTTTGGATGAATTCGGTAATAAATATGTGAGAAGAAAGCTCATCATCAAAGAGACAGAGGAGTTCAGCAGAGTGAAAAGTCAGACCGGCAGAGCTGGAATATAGGCTGACAACACCATCCACCAATCAGCAGACTGCGCTGCTGTGTGTGTGTGTGTGTGTGTGTGTGTGTGTGTGTGTGTGTGTGTGTGTGAGAGTGTGTAGGTTTGGGAGTGTGTCAGCAGTAGTCTCTTCACATCCCATAGTTAACAGAGCTCAGCGCTGGTCTCTTCTTGCCTTTAATCTTCAGCGATCCATAACGAGCCTGGAGACAAAATAACACAGTTGTGAATATGTTGGTACTGCAGCCGAGTTCTGAACTGTTTGTCGTGGTACTGAATGATTTCGAAATAATTCTCCGTTCTACGTTCAGGCGAGCTTTTCACTGTGTGAACAGGCAGCCTCCAGCAGCTGCAGCAGTAACGGAACACTTACGTCTTTGCGGACTCTGGATCGTGTGATCTTGACACTCTGTGATCGTCTCAGTCCTTTCTGACTCACAGCCTCGTCTTCAGAGAAGGTCGGCTCAGTCTCTTCATCTGACCTCTCCTCCTGGTCATAGAAGTACTCTGAAAAAACATACCCATACATGTATCAGGAAACAATGACACAAGTGAAACTATGTATTCATGAGGTGTTTTAGAAGATTTACATCTGCTGAGCTGAGACAGAAAAGAAGACAAAACTACAAGGAAAGGATCCAAAGACTGAATGAAAGGAAAAAAAAACAATGATAGAAACACAGAGGTAATGAAGCTAATTTGCCAAAAGTCCACTTGAAATGAACGGCTCAGATGCCAAATCATGATTTAGTGTTGGGGTGACAGTGTAGAGAGCCGAGGGATCCAAAGTGAGAGAGGCAGCTGGTCCAGCAGAGGTCAGCAGACGCTCAGCAAACACACAGCTGATCCCCGCTTGGGGATCTTTGTCTCTCCCCATAGAGACACAACAGTGAGAACACACACACTATCTGAGTCACACTGCAGGGAGGAAAATCAGCACTATCAGAAGAAGTCTGTCATTTGACTGAAATAATGGAAACACAGCAATGAAACCAAAACATCACAGCGTTTTTCAGGAGGAAACCTTTGACTTCAAAGCTCTTTTCCACAGGCTCTTGAGAGCAGCTACTAATTACATTTGAATACAGATTCGTCAAATAAGAGCTCCATGTTTTCCCTGTTCCATCATGAGAGTGAGGATCGCTCCATTAAAGCTTATTGATCAGACTCATTATCTGTCTTCTTCTCCATTGGTTCTGCTGCTGCTGCTGCTGCTGCTGCTGCTGCTGTTGTCACATCTGGAGTCTATAAGAGAAAAACCTCCCACTCTCCTAAGAGCACGAGTTAGAAGCAACCTTTCCCCTCCCCGAGGAAACAGGGTGGGATGAGACGGGGGCCAGCTTCACAGGAGATTTCACATTCCAACCATCAAAAATACCATCTGAATTTTGGATGTGTTGGTTGGATGGTGATCAGCCTTTGTCACAAAGAGAAAAAAACTGTTGTTGTGAGGTTGCTAATAATGAAAGAATTTAGTCCTGACACTTAAACAGTGTTCAGCCCAGTTAAAACTGCCCTTGTCTAGAAATGAGCCGGTTCACTGTCCTCAGCCTGCTTGGCTCCCAGTATCCTGCACAGGAATAACATGATACAGTCGTGTTCTCGGGTGGAATTTCTTTCCTTTGCAGAGCTAAACTCTCTGCCTGGGCTGTGGAGAATAAATCCAAGTCATTCCAGTCATTCCAGCTAATACCGGTCTATTCTGTGGTAAAACTCTCCAATTTCCTGTCATGTAGAGAGCTGAGGGTTTTATTAAACAATGCTTAGTCTAGCTCAGGCAAAGAAAAGACCAGGAGCAGCTTGTCCAACAAGGAGTGCCGGAATCCTTCCATGTTTCTCCAGAAAAAAAGCACATTTGAGTGTTTTCTGGTCCCCTACATTCTCTTTACTCTGTCTTAACCTTTAACCTAAAGGTTTGCTAAGAAAAATAATGATGACAATAATCAAAAAGAAAAGGTCTTTGTGTGACACAATTAACTTTTAAAGTAATATATAATTTGTGTAAGAAATTGTAGAATGTTTTGTACTGACATGAGTCAATTAATTGACTAGTTGGGTGACACAGAATATATTTCCTATATGTTTCCTATTAATTAACGTGTCACCCCTCCTGCTGTATGTGAGCTTGCTCATTCACACAATAGACTATTAACTGCAGTCACACATTTCCACTGTACTACAATAAAGCACGTGGACAGGGACTTCATGGTGCATTTAAGTGCATCTTGTAAACTTTGTAATCTATAACCAAATGGTCACAAAGGATACGTTTGTATCTTTTAGTTCATTAATTCAGAAATATTATTGAATACAGTCATTGGTTCCAGCTCTTGGGCACACTTGTCGCTTTTCTCTGATACACTAAAATCCATGAGACATATTTTACAAAGAGCTTGACTTTGAACGACGCTGCTCTTCATTAAGAACGAGTAAGCCTCCTCCCATTTGGTGGGAGTTTTCTGCAAAGCTGCATTCTTCATCCTTTTTCATCAGGTAATAAGATAAATTCTTATGTGAAATAAAATGGCCTAAAATGACAAAAAATGTAAGCATTTGGCTCGACCAGATTGAGTGAACAGTTTCACATAATCTGGTTTCTAAAAAACTAAAATGTCAACAGCTTTCTTTGATGAAACATTGACTAAACTAGTTCAAGTTTTCTTTGACTGATGCCAAGTCCACACATACACAAGTAGTTTAAAACAAGGTTCTTCCTCCTTTGTGCTCTGTCAAGAGCATACCAAGCCAGCAGCAGGCCATATGACCCCAACCCTAAAGCCGCGATGGCCAATCACTATTACTGATTGGCTACCTGCAACTAGAGGTCCGACCAGGTCTTGTCTGACACCAGTCTGTGCTGAGAAGCAGTGACCTCCATAGCAGATTCTGACACCTGTGTTGCTCAATAAAGGTGGATGAGTAACTGTACTGTAACTGGAGGTGTAAACATGCAAAAAGTCCAAGAAGCACTTGCTAAAAAAGTGACTGATTCAAAAACATATTAATGCACAACGCAAAAGGTTGATGCAATGTTATACCGAGGACAGCAGACTTATCTGTGGGAGTATTCAATAATATTTTATTTTATATTTATTCCCTCACATTTTTCTCTTAGTAAAATTGTTTAATTTTTAAATATATTATTTTAAAAAACATAGCCAACAGCTGCGTTTACAAGAATTGACCAGATTTTAAGATAGTCGGCACACTGAACAGTACGACTACATACAGAACCTTTTGTTTTAGCTTATTTCTAACAATTAACTATTAGCCAAGCAAGCACGCTGTGCTTGTGTAAAACGTAGCAGTGGTGGATGAGGGACTGGGAAGCACAGATTAAAACATTTTCTACATGTTTATGCTTGATGAACAGGTGTAGTAATAAAGCACTGGCTTTTCACTCACAAAAGTTTTATTGCACTTACAGTAAGAAGTGTAGTTGGAAGAGGTCAGCCTCGACAGAGAGCAGACGAGATGCCCCAGTGTGATAATAAATTACACCAGGACACCAATAAAAGAAACAGTCACAGAGTTTATCAGTACTATGGTGTTTAATAATGTTGCCCCGGGGGCCCGTTCAGTGCTGGGTTTTGGCACACAAACATGCTCTCATGTCTCCCTCCCAGCACTGCACCTGAGTCAGTCATGTCTGGAATAAAAACTCTGCAAGTAAAAAAACAAAGAAAACCCCAAAAATCATACTGCAAATGGAGCCTTCTTCGTCAAAATGCATTTCGTTTTTTTTTTTTTTTTACAGTCTACCTTTTGCGTTTCTGGTTCTTCTGTATTTGTGGTTTGAATAGGTTAAGTAAAGCCATACTCCAGCAGCTCGCAGCGCCGACATTCACAAATCAATCAGGATGTTTGTGGAACTGTTACTGGGATGTTTTTTAGCTGAATCTTTATGTAGACAGGTCATCTCACTGTGACCCACAGCCTCATTCTCAAGAGAGACCTGACAGAATTTTGAGGCTCCAGGGGGCCACCTACAGGGGATATTTGGTGGCCACAGCGTACCTTTTGTGGCCACGAGCCATGGTTAATGTCAAACCATGTAACATCATCCAAGATATCCTTTGAGTTATAGGTTTAACAAAAAACATTGATTCCTAAGAGCAGAGGACCTCCAATATGGCCACCAAAGCATGTGTGATGTCATGTGAAAACCCTCCACAGCCATGAGAGCTACATGAAAGAGAGCAGTTAGAGGATGAAAACATCTCTCTTCCTTTGCCTGCCTCTCTGCTGACTGGCTGAGCTGAATACATAATAGTCATTCCACTCTCAGTATGCTAATGTTGTCTACCTTTCCTCCATCCACCCATCCATCCATCCATCCATCCACCTCTTCTTCCACTTCACTCCCTCTCCCTCCGTCCCTTACATCTACACTCTCCTCCTATAAATTCATCACCGTCCTTTCCTCCGTCTCCTCCACTCCCTCCCCCATTCTCTCCCTCCTCATGCCTGACTGCCTGGTCGTGTGTGTTTGACATTCCACCAGCATCCCACCTCACCTCATCTCATCCCCCCTGTCTGCTGGGAAGTCATTTGCACGCTCGCACACACACACACACACACACACACACACACACACACACACACACACACACACACACACACACACACACACACACACACACACACACACACACACACACACACACACACACACACACACACACACACACAGCTTTCATTGACATGCCAGCCAGTCTACAGCTCTCATCAAGGAAGGAAGAAAGGAAAAAAATAATAAAACCAAAATAATGAGCTGGTGAGGCTCTTTGCCACAGCCATGGTGTTGCAGTGATATGGACAGCCCCCTCTGCCAGTCTTCTCAATCATCAGACTTTGCAGATTTCCTGCAAGCCAATATTTGGAAAGAAGATGATCATCATCACCTTCAGTAACACGTGTTTACAGTGCAGATGAACAACCTGCCAGACGTGTATCAATATCAGTTCTGAGAGGAAACTCAAACACAGGCTGAAGTATCCATCATTGGCTCCCACCCTTCAACTGCAGTACATGTATACTTAAAATAGTCCCATTTAGCAGAGTCCAGTATACTTAATGCAACTTAAGTTGGACTTTTGTCCAACTTAAATACTATTTAAGTGTACAAGTACAAAACTAGTTGTCCAATTCAGCACACTTTAAGTACACTATTTAGTATAGTTAATATTCTCAGAATACTAATATTTAGTGTATTTTTTCCAACAAAAAGCAGATGTGATTGCATAGAGTGTGAGCATTCAGGGCATACAGAATGTGTTTCTTTTTCTTATTTCTGTTGAAGGATGAGGAGGATGAAGTTCTGAGTTTTGTCACTACAGTTCCCATCATGCTTGAGGTGATGAAAACAAGGATAGTTTTGCCATGAGGTCAGTGAGCCAGGTATGGGCTACAACAGACTTTTCGTTTTCTTTTGGCCTCTATTTGGTTACATTTCTGTGAATCTGAACCATGAAAAGTCAGACTGCATTTGCTTCTGTCAGTTCCTGTTTCAACTGTTACTATGCACGTGTTAAGACCTCAAGTGATAAGGACGGTCTTATTCTACAGCACCAGTCAGAACTGCTGGCCCTGCTGGAGCTAGTAGTCAGTAGTTATTAATACAAATTTAAGAGCATAAATCCTCACACTTCACCTTAATGATTTTAAATTCAGTCCATCATTTTTGACACACTTACCCAAAATTCTTCTGAGGTTAGGATGAAGGTTAGGGTTAGACAAGGGTTAGTTACCAGGAAATTTATGTTAGTCAGTGTAATTGAAACTTGGAAACTCAGCTGTGTGTGTGTGTGTGTGTGTGTGTGTGTGTGTGTGTGTGTGTGTGTGTGTGTGTGTGTGTGTGTGTGTGTGTGTGTGTGTGTGTGTGTACCACCTTCGTCTGCAGCGTCAGTGCTCTGAGATCTCCTGATGGCGGGGTTGGCTGAGTGGGAGCTGTACTGGTAGAGCTGGTTCCCTCCTCTGTCATCCTGCTGGCTTATCTGTGTGAGGTCGTGCATACTCAGGCTACGCAGCTTCTCTGTGATGGCACCTTGACCCTGTCACACACACATATACACACATCAGTTGATGTTACATCAGCAGCAAACAGGATTTTCAGACCTTCCAGGGACCAGCAGGACAAAATACAACGCACTGATGACTTGAGTGAGTGTCAACAGACTATTTGAGCACAACTTCAAACTATTCCCCTAAAACTATGACACACAGTAAAAGTCTGGTGTTTCCAAATGAATATGCGGAGGCTTCAGGCTGTTTTGAGTGGAGATTGTGATTGGAGATTTTTGTTGTGAGAAAAATATCTCAATTTGTGAGGGAAGCTTCAAAATCTCATTCATAACGTTGGCGTTCAAATTGAAAATCAACGTTTGATAGATCTGCTGCCTTAGCTGCGAAACACAACTCTGCTCGCTCTCTGGAGCAGCTGTGCACTTTCTCTGTGGCACAGTAGCCTTCAGTGTTGATAGGCTATTACTTCAGCAAGCACTGTGGGCGGGACACTAACCAAGACAGACAGAGAGAGGGCTCTGTCAGAGCTCTAAATACATGCATACAGATATATTTATATGATGAAACTGACAAGTTACATTCAGTTAAGAAAGTTGATTAAACTAAAAAAAGACTCATTTAATCCAATGAATCGTTTTACTCAAAACTGCGGAATTTGTTGGAGGATTTTCTTTTAAGTCACAAAAAACCTTGATTAGAAAACCTCAATAGAAGCTTCAAATGTGAAGAAACAAACAAAACCATTTTGTACATCCTTAGATTTGTGTGGTATTGCTAGAGACAAGTAGATGATTGTCAGTGAGTCTGTAAATCAACAAGGTCATCTTCTAACTTATGGACTACTATCAGACATCTAACTACTGACTGCTGTTGAAGTGCTACAAACAGATGTATGTTGTCTCACTCAGGCCATCCACATCCCTCATCTGACCCAAAAATGAGAAAAATCATTTTTGCTCCTTGTAAAACTATGACTTCATTCTCAATTGTTTTTTCTTCATAGAGGCTGAATTCTACATTAGAACTGGTTTGACAGGTTTGTTTGTTTACTTTAGCTGAAGCTGAGGAGGCTTTGGCCATAGCTACACTTTCCAGAAGTAACAGTCTGAATCTTGGACCATTGGGAAATGATGCTCAGAACATTATCTGTCCATTTGACTTGACCCATCATATGATCGATAAGGCAAATTAATGAACCTCTCCAGGCTCTGTTAGCCAGCTACAGCTACCAGCCCTCAAGAAGCACGTAGGGGGGGTTTATTCTAGCAGAGAGCAAGGTTTTTGCCACCCAGCATTTTGTCCAGCTTAACAACTGCAAAAACAACGGACTATAGCATGACACAAAAATGTGACAATTAAAGGGCAGAATTATGAGGTAAGGCAGCTGGATTGGTAGTGACAGGGGCAACTGAATTCATGGTGTAGCTGGCAGTTTATCATGGGTGTTACTCAAATTTGAGTCAAAGTGTTGGCTTTCACAGGATCTCTAGGGTTTAAAAATAAGAACCAATCAATCATCTGCATCAGATGAGTCCATTCAAAATGACATCAGTGGTCATGTTGTCCCTTAAAAGCCTGACTGGAGGGTGTCTGAAATTGTACATTGTTCAAAGTATAGAAATAGAAATGCCTAATATTGAAATAGGATACACTGAAATATATACTTATATGAACAGTGAACACTGACAAGGCACAACAAAATGAGCAATGACAACAGGATAAAGGGAGAGAAAAGGTAAATGAAGAGATTTTTGATGACACAGCAGAATATGTCTGGTGTTATAATGAAATGAAGGGTTTTAACACATTTTTAAAAAGACTCCCAAACATGAAGGAATATAAATGAGGAAAAATGAGGTTGTACACATTGAGTTAAATGTATTTGCTAATAATCTTGATTCTTATTACAACACTCAGAACAAGAAGGAAATTAACATCCAAGATGTATTTTTGAGCTACCAGGTCTGGTACTCAAAGGATGAGGAACGCAGTGACATGGGACAATAATACTGGTATGTGAAATGGAAAGGGAACTTTCTGTCCATGCTGCTTACACTGACTGCTTTTTACCTCCCAGAGTAGCCTGCAGAAGCACAGAAACCCTGAAGAAAGAAGGATGTCAGTACAGAGAGAGAGGGAGAGACAAAGTCATCAGAGGGTTAGCTAGTAGAGGCAGATCCACACATCACCATCATCACCAGAAACAATAGAAACTGTCCAATGTGGTTTTTCTTCAATCGATCTACATGGTGGTTAGATACTTGGAGCAGAAGTCCAGCAGAAATGATTCAGTTTTCCCACTGGCTCTCAATATAAATTCTAATATACAGTCATGTGAAAAAATTTGGACACCCCATTACATATTCAGTTATTCATTATGAAATGTTCACATATCGCTGTCTAATCTTGTTTTTATTCATCTCTGGAAAAGAAAGTGATCTAATTACAGGTAAACAACAAGTGAGTGAAATAACTTCAGTGAGACGCTTCTTGTAACCCTCTACCAGTCTCTGACATCGGTCTGAGGAAAGTTTTCCCACTCCTCAATGCAGAATGCTTTAACCTGTGTGACATTTGAGGGGTTTCTTCAATGTACAGCCCATTTCAAGTCAGCCCACAGCCTCTCAATGGGATTAAGATCTGGGCTTTGACTGGGCCATTCCAGGACTCTCCACTTCTTAGTTTTCAGCCAGTCCTTGGTGGATTTACTGGTATGTTTAGGGTCATTGTCATGTTGCAGGGTCCAGTTCTACTTCAGTTTCTATTTCCTTACTGATGGTCTCACATGTTCTTCAAGCACCCTCTGATACACTGTGGAATCCATGGTAGATTCAATGATGGTGAGCTGGCCAGGTCCTGTTGCAGCAAAGCATCCCCAAACCATGACACTTTCATGTGTCCTTCCATGCTTCACAGTTGGTATGAGGTTCTTTTCCAGGAACGCAGTATTTGGTGTGTGCCAAACATGTCCTCTGTTCTGGTGTCCAAATAATTCAATTTTACACTCATCTGTCCAAAGAACATTATTCCAGAAGTCCTGTTCTTTGTCGATGTTCTCTCTGGCAAACTTCAGTCTGGCCTTAATGTTTCTCTTCGAGAGCAAAGGCTTCCTCTTTGAACACCCGTGAAAGTTAAACTAGTGCAGTCTCTTTCTGATTGTAGAGGCATGCACTTTCACATCAACAGTCACCAGTGGCTGCTGTAGGTCCTGTGATGAGATTTTAGGGTTTTTGGAGACTTCTTTAAGCATCTTGCAGTCTGCTCTCGGGGTGAACTTACTTGGATGTCCAGACCTGGCAGTTGGCAGTTGCTTTGAATGTCCTCCACTTGTACACTAATTTCCGAACAGTGGAATGGCTGATTTCAAAGTCTTTTGAGATCTTTTTAAATCCCTTACCAGACTCATACGCTGCAACAATCTTCTTTCTGAAGGCCTCAGACAGGTCTTTTGATCTCACCATGGTGTTCACTCTCACGTCAACAGTCAGGAGTACACCAAACTGAGCCTACGTTTACGTTTACTTAGGGAAAACGCATATGTTTTCATGCAGTTTGGCCTCTCATTTACACACAGTTTTTTTCACGAAAAATGATCATTTTTAAAAACTCTGGCCAAAGTGGAGATTTCTGAAAATGCCGGTTATGTGTTGGTGTGTAAACAGGGTTAAACAGCGTTTTAGGTTCCAAAACGTCACAACATGCGACTGAAAATACTTAACGTCATGTGAGTGACCTATGTTTACACTCGCACCCATAGGTCTGGCATAGTTATGATGCGCTCGACGGTGTGTTTATCCGGGTTCATGTAAACGACAACATTTTTGAAAACAATGTTGTGTGCACGATGTTATTTTTGATATCCGTTTTCCAAAATACCCTGCTATATGTAAATGTAGAGTGAATGACTGAGGTTTAAACAGGGCAAGTCTCCTTTAAAATGCTGAGTGACAATGTTGTAATCATGTGCACCTGATGCGATACACCTATGTGTGATTTCAGCCAATTTAAGAGGGAAAAATGTGGGGGTGTCCTAATTTATTCCTCAACAGAAATTGCATTTTTATTTTATTACATTTTACAGAAGGTTTTAAAAATATTTTCTTCAGCTTTACTTGTTTAGTTATATTACTTGAATCTCTCAGTATCGTTAAAATAGATATTAAATATCCATATGTTTAAATTTGTCAAAAAACACACGTTTTCATAGGGTGTCCTAATTTTTTTACATGACTGCAAACCATATTATGCATTAGGCCAAAAATCTTGCATTGTAGGAGCAGAGGCATGCCTTTTGATAACCTCCAATCAATTCTAAACAAAGACCAGTATTTTAGGAATACGTTCTAATCACGTGCCAGATAACATCTGTAGCACTGTCCAAACAAGAGCAATCAGCTGAGCACACAGGAAGTCCCTGTAGCTTCCCAAGCTAGCATAGGTTCAAACAATTACAGTTTCACAGCCCCAAGATATATGTTTTGTAAGTGCAGGTATATGTTTTGTTTATGTCTGCACACATGGAGAATCTGTGTTTCAGAGTTACTAGAATTCATTTAGTTTAGATTTTTTCATACTTGGTTCAGATATTTCCCATATTCGAGTATGCTAACCTGACATTATTTACCTGTAGTCACATTATACTGATATAATGTTTGTAATTTGAAATCTGCTGTGTTACTTTTGTGAAAAGTAATAGAAACCCATTATTAAACCCACACTTTATCAAGTTTCAGGTCAGATATGCCTCCTTTACTCTCAAACAAGTCATATATTGGTAAGCTAATTATCATGAGCTTAGTCAGTTGGTTCAGTTTGCTGCACGAGTTACACTTGGCAGTTAATGCGCGTTAATATTTACTAACAACTTTACTAACATTTACTAATCAACTAAGTAAGCACTAGTTTGTGAGGTGACACCTGTTTTAACTTGGTGAATCTCCACTCAGTCAGTACTAGACCTAGGCTAAGTGGTCCTCATGTAATGCAGTGCTATATACTGCATCCAAAGGCTTGGTGTACAGTGTCCAGGGTACTGCAAGTCCCACAGACAGAAATAGCAAACATGCAATACTACAGAACAGACAACCATAATTCAGATTTAGAAAAACAACTGTTGACTGGTCTGTTTTGTTCATATAGCAATGTACCAAAGATGGTGTAAGAGTCTGAGTCAGACATACAATGGAAACCAAAGGTGACGTAGCATCAGTGTTTACTTAGCCATGCCTCTTAAAAGACAGACATATTTTAGCCCATGACCTACAATACGCATGTCAGTACATTACAACTACTGCCCATTTGTTAAAGCGTACCATGACTTCTTGTTTATTCTGTTTGGAAGCCAGCTCACAATTTTTACATGTTATCTTAAATTCAAAATAGTATCTGTTTGTATACCATGCTATATATATATGAAAACACCAGTGGAATGTGTACCAAGGACTGCCTGGATTGCGTGGACATGGCCACAGGTAAGTCTCAGCATAGTTGTCACTCACACACCAAGAGCAGAGCAACAACAGCAACAATTGAAGACAGCAGGACAAAAAGGAAGGAAAGGAAATGTTCAGAAACACAGCCTGCCTCTTCACACCTGTAGAGGCCTTACAGATGTAATTTAAACCAGCCTCAGGCTACAGGCACATCAATATGCAGCATGTACGCTGCTTGCATAATCGAGGAGGCGCATATAGTAGTTTGAAATGTGTGGGTTTCAGGAGTTTCCCAATAAAACCACATGCTAAAAAGGCTGGGTACCCATGATGGAAATGGTGAAATGCATCTGTAAACCAAACCACAGCTCCAGTCTCTGCTGAAAGGCTCTGCTTTAAGTCTTTCATGTGTTCGCTTGAGTCTGTCAGACAGGTTCAGACAGATGGTTTTACTGTACAAGCCAAGGTTCATCAAATTCCAACTAAATACAAAAAGGGATTTGAAATAGTATGGTGACCTAAAATGGTGAAGATAAAACATGGAAGGATAAGGAAGAAGGGGGGAATATAGGAAATAAAGGGAGCAAGAAGAGAGGGGAAAGGTTCCAGGAAGATAAAGACACGCACAAAGTGTGGTACAGAGAGAGACTGGAATGCTGGAGAGTGAGAGAGGCATAGCTTTGAAGCAGTGATTAATGGCATGTTTAATGTAAGCAGAGACAGGAGGGTTTTTACAAGTCCCACACTGCTGTCACTGCAAGAGCACATACACGAGCATGAGGTTAGAGGTACAGCCAACAATTTCTGAGTTCACTCCTTCACTGCTCCTTCTGATCCACATCTCCTTTGTTCTAATATACACAGCTCAACTCATTCTTTTTGTGTTTTTATGTGAACGGACTTAATGTTCTTTTTTTTCTTAAAAGGAGCCACAGAACACTGGCGACATTTTAAGTCTAACACAAACTAATTGAATTGAAGAGCGACAATGGCCCAGTTATTAAAGGAGCGAGCTGGAACAGCTTGATAGTGAGCCACAGGACATCAGTAATAAAAGAGAATAAATGGAATTTAAGTCTTGTGGCATTTTACTGAGGTCGGTTTTCCCTGAGATGTCCTCGTGGCTCCTGACTACTCAAAGAGTGAGTTTGCATTCACACTGATACCTCTGTTATGGTCTGCTTTTACCTATACACTAACATTTGTCCTCTAAAATATGCAAAATTAAGCATTTCCCCGTTTTTTTTTTTGTTTTTGTTTTTTTTTACTTATTCACTGACTATTTGTTAATTCACTCCACTCTGATATTTCTTCATCACAAGTATGTGTGGCATTGCAGAAGAACTGAGACACAAAGTACAGAATGGTAAAAGATGACTCAGCCAACATAACATGAATTGAACTGATATTGCAGAATAGATATTTTTAAGGTCAGGTCCAGCACATTCTCTCTTTTTCTGCTCAGTGTCTGGAGCCAACCCACATGATCCCACTCCAACAAAGAACAGCTTCATTTGCTTTTACTTGCTTTCTTCAAAAAGAGAATTGACTGTTTCATCTTGATGGTCTTCATTTAGATTTGTTGCTTACCATATAAAAATCACAGTGGTTGAAGGATTAAGTATCACGTATCAAGCTCAATCATATTCATGCTAGGTGGCGTCTGCTGTGAGTGTGGATCTAATAACTTGTAGATTCCCAGTGCTTGGGATTACCTCAGTGGAGTGAAGGCTCACACAGGAGACCAGCAGGGATTATCTGAGCCACTCAGGTGTTCGTGCAATGCTGATGAAACTAGTTCACACACACTTCATTTATACTGACTTTGCAGTGAGTGCTAGCTGAGGGACAACAATGCCACTTAAAGATACACTCACACAGATATGGTTGCATGAGCACAGTGTGTCTGACATGATCTCATCTCCGAGTGAAGATTTGATTCGGGGTTGGCTGTAGACTCTATGCACCTCTGCTGCATTCATTCATCTGTCTGTGTTCACTAAAGTGTGTTTTACAGGCCAAGTGAGCCGAGTGACTGCATCCTGAGGAAAAAGGTTGAATTTGGCAAAACAATGGCCAAGACTGCTTTACTGTATAAAACAGGTAGAGGGCAGTGTTGTATGTCAACATGCTGTAGGTAGGTTTTCACACTTTCTTATAAAAGGTAGATAGAAAAGAGAAAATGACTTTAAAATGCTCATCCCCCTCAGTGAAACCAAACACATTAGAGGGAGGGAATAAGAAGCAATCATTTATGAGAAACATTGTCTTCATCTAATGAAACACGAGAGATATAAGGTACAACGTGCCTCATCCACACTTTTGTGAATTTTTGGTTAAAAAAAAGAAAGGCACCTTAACTGACCCTCTGTGGCATATCCTAACGCAAAAAATATATATCTTTTTGGACCTTATCCTGGATTATTTCTTTTATTTAAAAAAAAAAAAAAAAAAAAAATCTAATATCACACGACATGTCTGTGCCCGGCTGAAATGTCTGTAGTAATTTGTCTGAGGTGGAGTAATCCTATCAGGAAGCAGAGCGCGGGGGACACAGTGCCACCAGCTGGTAGGAGAAGTACCACTTCTCAACATGTTTAGATTGATGTAAGTTTCTAGAAATATACATGCATGTGTATTAGTATGTAAAGAAGTACGTTTGAGAGTTTAAAGACTTATTCTGCTTTTAATTATAACTACATTTTATTGGTCGATACCTCTGGGCAACATTGTGCAGTTAGACCACTTTAGTTGACATCATGCTGAGGTGTGGAGATGTTTGACTTTACTATCGACTGATACTGACCAGAAACGGACACAAGAACATTTTATGGGCAGAAAGAATGCGATGAGCAGTTAGGCTCATTCCCCCTGACAGTGAGGACAGAGAGCTTGAGGACAGTCAGGAAGACTGGATCCCCCAATCAGATTTGAGAGATAGTTAGGAGGTCAGGGGGCAGTCAGTAGAGTAACACTTTTGTATGTTGGTTTATATGTTTATATGTAATGTGAGAAACATTTAAACATGAGATGTTTGTTTTTCTGGTGCATATATTGCATATATATTAATGCGTATATATTATACAAATAGTATGAAGTATATTTTATCAGGGACCCACAAGCTCTCAAAAAATTAGAGTTAATTTTTTTCCTTCAAAAATAAGGATTGAGGGGTAAAATGATCATTTCAGCGCATTAATAACAAAAAGAATACATACAAAGAGGAACCCTTCAACAAACATCAAATATGCAGTTTTCATATAATCCAGAGACACTTGCCTTGACAGCTGCAGTGACAGCAGCCGTGGCTGCGATGCTCAGGCCCTGCTTGCCAAAGTTGACCATGGTCTCATAGCTCCTCTCTTTGGCCTGCACAATATATTCATCTATTTCCTACAGGGAGACATCAGCATCATTTTTCTAGTTGACAGTTTAATCAAGTAAAAACGAGTGTGACAATGACATTCTCAGGCAGATCTTACCCTCTCTCTGGAGGACAGCAGAGGGTGCAGACATTTCCTGTAAATAAGACTTGCTCCTCTTGTGTAGGGGGACAGCAGCCAGATCACAATGGCTATCTTCAGCTCGTAGTACAGAGGAAACCTGGGGGGGGGGGGGGGGGGGGGGGGGGTGCCAAATATAACAGAACATGTAACTGATGTTATGGCCATCATTCTCCCACTTTGTGATGTTCTCGGAACTTAATTTGGGCACAGCTCTGGAGGTGGTAAAAAAATCCGAGTTCCAAGTAGTTTGCCAGCAGTGCTGCTGATTGTGATTGGTAAAGCAGATGTGACATCACATCACAAAAAGGACACAACAACTTTCATCCATCCATCCATTATCTATACCGCCTATCCCTTTCGGGGTTGTGGGGGGCTGGAGCCTATCCCAGCTACAATGGGCGAGAGGCGGGGTACACCCTGAACCGGTCGCCAGCCGACTGCAGGGCCACATACAAGGACAAACAAACATTCACACTCACACTCACACCTACGGACAATTTAGAGTCATCAATTAACCTAATGAGCATGTTTTTGGTCTGTGGGAGGAAGCCGGAGTACCCGGAGAGAACCCACGCATGCACGGGAAGAACATGCAAACTTCACACAGAAAGGCCCCGTCTGACCCGGGGAACAACAACTTTCATAAATGTGAAAAAAAAAAACAATATCAGTGTCACTTCTTCCATCATCTCACAACTGCTTACTTCGCTCATTTACCAAACAGCTCAAAAAATGCTGAAATCAGTCCAGCTGCAGCAGCAGAAAACACGTCACAACAAAGACTCCCACAGTTCTTAAACTGTAGGTTAAGACAAGCCGCTGGTTCCAGGTGGTTACGATGCTGCTGTCAAGGCCATTTTAACTCTGAAATATCATACATCAATATCAGCAAGGGTATTTCCACTAGTGATGGGATTCTGTTTGTGTTACCTGAGATACAACCACATAGTTTTTGTGTGTAACTCACCATGCCAGTGTTAGGTCAGTGATGGTCTCCACCACAGTGTAGAGGGCAAACACAATCCAGTACATCATCCATCGCACCTACACAGACACACACACATACACACACAGGCATAAAGAAGACTGAACAAAAGAGCGAGACCGATAAATCAGCTCATATTTGCTGAATGAAGATATATCAGTATTGGTATATATGCTGACTGAGATGAGCAACAAGAAAGTGCAATGCAGAAATACCAAACACGATTTGAGGTCATTTAGAAACATCGTCACCATCACATAGTCCACCAGAGAGCACGGACAAGTCAATATTACAGAAATGTCCTGCTCAGTATGTGTCTTTGTAACTGATCTTACCAAGACTGATTACTTTCTGTGTTTACCTTTTTAAAAATGTGCTGATATATCTATCAGATTTCAGATATCAGATTTTCTAGACTTTGAAATACTGATATCAGTATTGACCTCAAAAATCTAAAATCTGTTGGCTACACTGAACGACTTGATTTCTTCTTTAAAATTCCTGAATATTTTAGCAGCATCTCTAATTCAGTACTGAAGTATTTCAACAGTCCCACATTTTGACGACCAAGGCTATAGATCAGTTCTGTCCAAAGTGAAGGTACAAAGCCTGCACTACACGATGCGTTGAATCGTACTAGATTGATACTAAAGCTGGGTCATCGTTTGAGTGCACCTCAGAGACATGAGGTTCATCTGAACTACTCCTGCATGTTGTCCAAACTATCCAAAATGATGGTGACAGTGAAAAGCACTACTCCTAATGCATTCTTTATTACAGAGTGGTCTCTGGTGCCCAATCTAACATCTCAAAATATGTAACGTTAATCACTAAACAACATGAGATAACTATACAACCATAATCTACAGCAATAACAACAGACATCACGTAGTGAAACTATCACCACAGTAATATAACAGTTATACAGTAATGTAATGGTGCCTTATTATTGGGCAGATTAAATTTGAATGTTTTAATAATAACAACAATAATAATAATAAACTTCATTTGTATAGCACCTTTTGTAGCTCAGAGTGGTTTACAAAAAAGAAATGACATGCACCAAGTGAGTGCTTTAGAATAAAACCCACGTGATGATCAGGATGAAAATAAAAATAGAGAATGAATAAAACCACACAGTGAAGAATCAAAATCTAGGAAAAAATGGAGTAGATTAAGGATGAAAATGAAAATAAGGATAAAGCGTCAAATCACAGCAAAAAACAATCAAATAGAGGTTAAAATAGATTGGGTAGAATGCATAAAATCAAATAAAAGCAGCGCGAGGCGAAGTGTTACAGCAAACACATAATGACAGCTTACACTGGCAAACTGTTAGAAGTTAGCAGTTGATAATTAGAACCTTTATATTTGCCTACACTGTAACGTTTGTCAATACTCAAATGTAGTGAGGTTACCGGTTTGGCTCGCCCTATAACAAGGTGTAACGTTATGTTGATGTTAGCTTGTGTACTGTACAGGAGTCGTTCTCTGTGTGTGCTGTGTGTCACAAAGTAGCCACAATAATTTGCTCCTCCTCATCCTCCTCCAAGTTATCCCATCTTTCAAAATGGTGCACCATGCTAACCACTATTTTACAAAGGACTTTACACCTTAAGATGTAAGCTTTAATTTACGCCTACACTGGAACTATTTCAGCTGGTGCAACTCTTCAAATTTTAGTACACTTTGTTGTAAGTGAGAAATTACATTCAGACTAGGGTTTGTTTGAATTTAGCATAGCTCGTGCAACTCAGACTATTTCACATGTTTTCATTGGCACATTCATCAATACAAAAAGTCTAATTGCTACCATAACGGAACAGAATTTTTGGATATATAAATATTTGATTTTACCCTGCAGCCTTTCATGGCATCGGTTGTAATTTGGTAAGAAAATCTGCAGACACTTACACTCCACCTTACTGCTCTAATCTTCATCATCACTAAAAGGAATATCTGATTAAGCAGAGCTGCTGAAAGCTGAGAAAATAAAGAGAAGCAGGACATTAAAAAGAAGAGAAAGAGATCTAAGGTCTGACTGTGTTTAGTGAAGCTGCTGTCCATTGTTCTACTAACCCTGTTATGAATTTATCTAACAAGTGAACCTGCTCATTATGGTCAATACTTAAGGACTGTAATAACTAGATTTAAGCCACTTTAATAGTTAGTAAGGCCTCAGAGTTACAGAATGTGAGGCTTCCATGGTGTTCTTCTCTTTCTGTCTCCTTTCATCTTGCACCTCTTTTCCTCTCAGGCCAGCAGCGGTGAAGGGCAAACAGTGGTTTAGGATTTTGTCTCTTTGCTTTTCTACTTTCTGCTGTCCTCTCTTGCTCCCTCCGTCTCTCTTTAAGGGCTTTCCAGGCTCTTCTGGCTGGATTTCCATATCAAAGCCAGCGGTAGACGGTGGCAGGCAGGCAGACAGTCACATGGCAAACTGAGGTATTAGCCAGACCCGGCCGCTGCCGCATGACTGAACACACACTGACACTAGCTAATGAAATGTCAGTGTGTGTGTGTGTGTGTGTGTGTGTGTGTGTGTGTGGGTGGGTGGAGGAGTGAGGGAGTAAAGTATGTGTTTGAAAGAGCGAGAACAAGAGAGAGGGACAGAGAACAGTCATATTCACCTGTCTCACAAGCACAAACTCAGATTTACAAACACACACACACAAACACACACATCTGCAGTCTAACTTACATTAGGCAGACACATGAACACACACACTGCACTGCCTCTCCACTGCCTGCACCATTACTGCTGGACTGGTTAATTGGTGACCTTATCGTGAACTCCCTCCACAGTCACACACACACACACACAGGCTCGTGGGAATGATAAATGTAAAGGAGAGAGAGTGAAACACAGAGCCAGTGAGATGGAGAGGACATCTAATTTATATGTTTCAATCTACTTCTGCCTCCACTGCTTCTGGAGGGAGCAGAGGTATCCCTCCGCCTTTCATCTTCCACTTCATACCCCTTCTTTCTCTCTCTGTTGAGAAATGCATTGTTCCTCTCTTTCCTCTTTCTCTTTCCCTCCCTCCTTCATCTCATCAGTAGGGAGGACATTAAGATGTGACCTCAGTGAAATATACAGCAGCCATTTTGCCTTCCTCAGGCAATAGCAGACATTTACTGGCCCCATCTGTGAATAACTGCCTTCCATTAAAAGAGAAAAAACACTTGACATCAGCTCTTCACAGCCACTGGGCCCACTGGTAACAAAGACAGAGCTGGGCAGCAGTGGAGACTGATAACAGAACGTCCTGCACCTATCCAGCCGACAACTTTCATTCAGATAACTAATTCAGAAATCTTTGAAATGACTGTTAATGATTGCTTTTTTTAGAAATTCTGATGTGAACCAAATGAGTGAGATGCTGCCAGTGTCAGTTTAACTGCAAAACGCATGGCAATTATTTCCATCATTGATTAATTAGATTACTTTCTCTAATAATTGATTGGTTGA